>NC_067153.1:0-320000 GCF_903995435.1 Acomys russatus | reverse complement strand
TTGACCATTTTATGACAGCAAGAAGTTCTCATGTACCAACCAAGGAATCTGAGAGTTGCTTCTTCCTTCCCCACTTCCCAGCAGGCAAGAAGTGTTTCTTTCCTCCCAGAGGCAACCATGCCGAGTGTGAATGGTCAGCACATTGCTCAGGTTATTTGCAGATTCCTGATGGCCAGTGCTTCAGAGAATCTTTTTGTGGGTGTATTCTATTTGTTTCCCCTCTCTCTTCTCCTCCCAGTCCATCCTCCTCCCACCTCCATCAACTTCTCCTGTTTCTCTTTAGAAAAGGGCAGGTCTCCCAAGGATATCAACCAGCAATGGCATAGTAGTCAAGTTGCCGTAAGAAGAGACACCTCCTCTCCTATTAAATCTAGATGAGGCTTTAGGAGTTCTCTGGTGGAAGTTTGAGGGTCACTTATGTACACTATCATATCATCTGCAAATAGGGATAATTTGACTTCCTCCTTTCCATTTGGATACCCTTGATCTCCTTTTGTTGTCTTATTGCTCTGGCTAGAACTTCGAGTACTATATTGAAGAGATATGGAGAGAGTGGGCAGCCTTGCCTTGTTCCCAATTTTAGAAGAATTTCTTTGAGTATCTCACCATCTACTTTGATTTTGGCTATTGGCTTGCTGTATATAGCCTTTATTATGTTGAGGAAAGTGCCTTGTATCCCCGATCGCTCTAAAACTTTAAACATGAATGGGTGTTGGATTTTATCAAATGCTTTCTCTCCATCTAAAGAGATGATCATGTGGTTTTTTATTTTCAGTTTGTTTATATGGTGGATTACATTGTTGGATTTCCGTATATTAAACCATCCCTGCATGCCTGGAATGAAGCCTACTTGGTCATGATGAATGATATCTTTGATGTGCTCCTGTATTCATTTTGCAAGTATTTTATTTAGTATTTTTGCATCTATGTTCATAAGAGAAATTGGTCTGAAATTCTCTTTCTTTGTTGAGTCTTTGTGAGGTTTAGGTATCAATGAGACTATGGCCTCATAGAATGAATTTGGTAATTTTCCATCCATTTCTATCTTTTGGAGTAGCTTGAAGAGTATCAGTATTAGCTCGCCCTTAAAGGTCTGGTAGAATTCTGCACTGAATCCATCTGGCCCTGGGCTTTTTTTGGTTGGGAGACCATCGATGATTGCTTCTATTTCTGTAGGGGAAATGGGACTATTTAGCTTGTTTATCTGTTCTTCATTCAACTTTGGCAAGTGAAATTGTTCAAGAAAATCGTCCATTCCCTTAGATTTTCAAATTTTGTGGCGTATATGCCTTCAAAGTAGGATCTTATGATTCTTTGAATTTCTTCAGTGTCTGTTGTTATGTCTCCCTTTTCATTTCTGATTTTGTTGATTTCAATACTGTCTCTCTGCCTTTTAGTTAGTTTGGCTAATGGTCTGTCTATCTTGTTGATTTTCTCAAAGAACCAGCTTTTGGTTTTGTTGATTCTTTGGACTGTTTTCTTAGTTTCTAATTTGTCAATTTCAGCCCTGAGTTTGATTATTTCCAGGCGTCTACTCCTCTTGGGTGTTTCTGCTTCTTTTTTTTCTAGGGCTTCCAGTTGTGTTGTTAAGATGCTTATGTGCGATGTTTCCAATTTCTTTTTAAGGCACTTAGTGCTATGAATTTTCCTCTTAGCACTGCTTTCAATGTATCCCACAAATTTGGGTATGTTGTTTCTTCATTTTCATTGAATTTCAGAAACTCCTTGATTTCTTTCTTTATTTCTTCCCTGACCCAGGTGTCATTTAGCAGAGAGTTGTTTAGTTTCTATGTACATGTAGGCTTTTTGTTATTTCTGTTGTTGTTGAATTGCAGCCTAAGAGCATGGTGATCTGATAGGATACAAGGTATTATTTCAATCCTCTTGTATCTATTGAGGCTTGCTTTGTGACCTACGATGTGATCAATTTTGGAGAAGGTTCCATGGGGTGCAGAGAAGAAGGTGTATTCTTTCTTGTTTGGGTGAAAGGTTCTATAGATATCTGTTAGATCCATTTGACCCATGGCGTTGGTTAATGATGTTATTTCTCGGCTTAGTTTCTGTTTCAATGACTTATCCTTCAGTGAGAGTGGGGTGTTGAAGTCTCTCACTATTATTGTGTGGGGATCGATGTGTGGTTTAAGCTTTTTTAGGAGATCTTTTACAAATGTGGGTGCCCTTGTATTGGGAGCATAGATGTTCAGAATTGTGATGTCATCTTGGTTGACTTTACCTTTGATGAGTATGAAGTGTCCTTCCTCATCCCTTTTGATTAATTTTGGTTGAAAGTCTATTTTGTTCGATACTAAAATGGCTACGCCTGCTTGCTTCTTGTGACCATTTGCTTGGAATATTTTTCCAACCTTTTACCCTGAGGTAATGCCTTTCATTATGGGTGAGATGTGTTTCTTGAATGCAGAAGAATGTTGGATCTTGTTTATGTACCCATTCAGTTAGTCTGTGTCTTTTTATTGGAGAATTGAGGCCATTGATGTTGAGAGATATTAATGACCAGTGACTGTTAAGAGTCTTAATTTTGATGTTGTTTCCAGTCAAGCGTTTGTGTAGTTGTGTTTTTGCCATGGGATAGTTATCTATTTCCTGGGTAGTTTTGGTTGTAGCTTGACCCTTTGGGATGGAGTTTTCCTTCTAGTATCTTCTGTAAAGCTGGATTTGTGGATAGGTACTGTTTGAATTTGTTTTTGTCATGGAATATCTTGTTTTCTCCATCAATGGTTATTGATAATTTTGCTGGGTAAAGTAGTCTGGCCTGGCATCTGTGGTCTCTTAGGGTTTCCAGGATCTCTGTCCAGGCCCTTCTGGCTTTTATGGTCTCTGCTGAGAAGTCGGGGGTAATTCTGATAGGTTTACCATTAAATGTTATTTAGCCCTTTTCCCTCGCAGCTTTTAATATTTTTTCTTTGTTCTGCATGTTTTGTGTTTTGATTATTATGTGGCGGGCAGTTTTTCTATTCTGGTCAATTCTATTTGGTGTTCTGTAGGCCTCTTGTATGTTTATAGGCATTTCTTTCTTTAGATTGGGGAAATTTTCTTCTATGATTTTGTTGAGAATAGTTTCTGGGCCCTGGAGTCTGATGTCTTCTCTTTCTTCAATGCCTATTATCCTCAAATTTCTTCTTCTCATGGTGTCCTTAATTTCTTGGATGTTTTGTGTCAGGAGTTTTCCAGATTTGGCATTTTCTTTAATGGTTGATTCAATATCTGTGATTGTATCTTCTAGCCCTGAGATTCATTCTTCCATCTCTTGGATTCTGTTAAAAAAGCTCACCTCTGTGTTGCTCTCCTTCTTCTCTGAGGTCTCCCATTCTCGTTTTTCTTCTGTCTGTGTGTTTATCATTGAATCCATTTTCATTTTCAGATCTTGAACTGCTTTTTTGATTTCTTTCATCTGATTTTTTTGTATATTCCTGAGTTTTTTCCATTGCCTCTTTATAGGTCTTCAGAGCTTGAACCGTTTTATTTATTTCTTTCATCTGGTTGTTTGCATTTTCCTGCAATTTTTCCAGTTCCACTCTATGTGCTTCTTTTATGTCTCTCACCTGTTTGTCTGCGTCTTCCTGTATTTGATTACGAATTTTATTTGTTTCCTCCATTATCATCCTCATTACTAAGGATTTGAGGTCATTTTCTTGTATTTCCGTTGTATTTGAGTTCTCTGGGTTGTTTTCTTTGGGATAACTGGAAACTGGAGATGCCATGTTGTTTTGGGGTTTTTGCGTATGCTTTTTCGTTGTCCTTTAGACATCTTGCCGTCTTTGTTTTTGTTGGGTAGCTTCCAGAGTTGGATGGAGGGTGTCTGATGATAGATTCACTTATTTTCTCATGATTTCCCTAGGCTGGGAGCTCAAAGCTTCACTGGTGTGGATGTTAGGAGGTTAGCCCTGTTGTTCTGGTCTCTCACAGCCAGTGATCTTCAGCCCCTCTGTGCTGTGGAACCTGCAATTGTTCTGGGTCTCTGAATGAGCGTTGGATCAGGCCAAGGTATCCACAGCCTTCTGTGTTCCCTGCCAAGTCCAGCCAGGAACACTGGGCCTGAACCACGGGCTGAACTCAGCTAGATTCTCAGGGCCTGAACCGTCTGCCGAGCTCAGCTAGGGATTCTGGGCCCAAAATGCGCACAGGGTCCAGCCAGAATTTTTGGGCTGGGACTACGCACCAAGCTCCGCTAGGGCCTTTTGGCCCAAAGTGCGTCAGTTCTTGACTGAGTGAGTCAGTTATTGACACAGGGCCCGAACTGACCACCAATCTCAGCCAGGAACTCTGGATTCAAACTGCACACTGTGTCCAACCAGGGTCTTAGAGCTGGTGGAACCAAGAGCTCTGTCCAGCCTGTGCCACAGCAGGAGAACTGCGGCTGCTCTCAGTTAGTGCCAGCGGTGGAGCCAAGTGCTCCGCCCAGACTGTGTCACCACAGGGGAGCTGCCGCTGAGCTGAGGTGGTGCCTAGGATGGAACTGCGCACTCCACCAAACCTGCACCACAGCAGGAGACCTGCGGCTGCTCTGAGTTAGTGCCAATTGTGGAACCAAGTGCTCTGCCCAGACTGTGTCACTGCAGGGGAGCTGCCGCTGGGCTGAGGTGGTGCCTAGGGTCGAACTGAGTGCTTGGCCAAGCCTGAGCCACAGCAGGAGAACTGCGGCTGCTCTGAGTTAGCGCCTGTGGTTCAACCAAGTGCTCCGCCCAGACTATGTCACCGCAGGGAAGCTGCCGCTGAGCTGAGGTGCTGCGTAGCGTGGAGCTGCTCACTCAACTAAGCCTGTGCCACAGCAGGGGAGCTGTGGCCGAAGCTGAGTTAGTGCCTTGGGCAGAATTGCTTGCTGGGCTGGGCCAGTACCCGGGACTCTGGGGCCGAACTGTCCGCCAAGTCCAGTCTGGGTCCGAAGGCTCCATGCGACCCAAATCCTACCCCGAGTCCCCTCTCCCGCAGCAACTCCCACCAGCCACCACACCAATTGCCTCCACCGGAAAGCTATGAGCTGCAAACCTCAGCCACCGCTGCTGGTGCCACTGGTGCTGTTGCCTCTGCCGCTGCCGCTCCGATCAGAGAAAATCCACGCTCCTCCCGTGTGCAGGGGCATGCAAGTCCTCCGCACCCTGGTCCCTCCGAACCGTGGAGCACTCCCGCTGCCGTGATGTTTGGACCTCGGTGTTCCTGGCTCAGAAATCTGTGCAATTCCCTGAATTGTTCACTGGAGCCTCCAAACGCGGTCCACACTGCTCGCCGCCATCTTGAAAAACCCAAAAGCTGTTTTTAAGTGTAACTGCTCCAAAGCTGGCTTTTGCTCCCAAGCTGGTCCTTCGGCTGGCACTGGAGAGATTCAGTGTTCATTGAGCACCACGTTCTGTTCCCCAGACGGCGAGCTCTCGTGCTGCCCTTGCAAAGCGGAAAGGTGGGTGAGTTCCTACTCCTCTCCTAGAGGCCCCGGCTGGGGATTTCTCACCTTGGGATCCTAGCATCATTCAGTGAGTTCTTACACTGCCCCCTAGATATATAGATCTGGGGTTATTACAGCTTTAGGTGCTGATTTCAGAGTTTGTTTTTGTTAGATGAATTATAGTTGGATATTTTCCCCCCTTGATTTCTGCCCCTTCTCTAGTCTTCTGGCCTGAGTGGCCTGGGGTTATGATGACCAGTGAGGATTCAGGTCCAGCAGGGTGTTTCTGCTGGAGTTTTTTATGGCCTATGTGACCTCTGAGGTTTTGGATCCAATGTTGTCTCTGAGGTTCCAATTATGTTTGTGGCATTTGGGATTCTGGGCACCTGCTTTGTCTCGGAGGCTCCAAGTATGGTGTGGCTTCCAGTAAAGTAGAGTTCTTCTACTGAAGCTTGGGTCAGAATATGGGACCTAGGAGAGGAGTTCCTGTTGAGGAATATTGGGCAGGCTTTAGGGAGTGTTTGAGGATGGTGGACTGTATCTTACTTGGGGTGCCTAGTACCAGCTTGGCCTCTGATAAAGCAGAATTCTTCTTCTGGTGTTTTAGGCCAGAATATAGAGCCCAAGGTTGGGGTGCAATGTGGGGCTTTTGGATGGGCTTTAAGTAGTGTTAATAGAGGTAGGCAGCATCTTCTCTGGGGTCTGTGGTACTGGCATGGCCTCTGGGAAAGCAGCCTGAGTTGTTGTAAGCCCGAATTTGGAACCTGGGTGATGGTGTCCCATGATTGCTGTTAGTGTTGCATTCATTGGTGCATCTTGCATATATTCTTATATATTCTGAAACCATTTTCAGTTCTCTATTCCACCTACTGATCTACCATTTTTCCCATGTCACAGTGTCTTCCATTGATCATCCCAAATCCATACATTCAAAGCCTGTCTCCCTGTGCTTATGAACCACACACTAGTAGCTTGGTTCATTTGGTTGTTTACTTGGTTATATTCTGTGTCTTCCTTGGATATGTTGAAACTTTTTTCATCTATATAAGCTCTAAGGATTCTTCAATTAAAATAGACAAATGAAGCCTACTTGGAATTGTACTAAATTTATACATTTGTTTTTGGAAAATAAACATTTTTGTGATATTAACCAGAAAATATCATATATATTTCAGACCTCTAAATTGTTTACATATTTATTTGTTTATTTAATTATTTAGTTATTTATTTGAATACAATCTCATGTAATACAAGGAGGCTTCAAACTCACTATGTAGCTGAGTATAACCCTGAATTCCTGGCCCTCTTGCCTCTGTCTTATGACTACTAGGATTGCAGGTGGACACTGTCATGCTTGGGTTTTATGTGGTGCTAGGAACTGAAATAAGAGACTCACATATGCTATATCTTCAGCTCAATGTCATAATATTTGTTTTCCTATAGATCACATGAAGGTCTTGTTACATCCCTATTACTTGCTGCCTCATCATTATATGAGGACTTCTATTTTCATCGTACAACCTACTGGTAGGATAGAGAAGAACTACCTGTTTTCATGTATTTATTTTGCATAATAACATATTTCTAAGATCTTTACTGCTGCTCCCATCATTTCCTCACACAGTCTCATGGATTTCTAGGTATAAAATTTTATCATCAACTAAAAATTGGGTTTAAACCTTTGCTGATGTCTGCATCAATTATTTTCCCTTTTTTATGAAACATAGATTCTTTTCTCTCTTAATGTAATCTAAACACAATTTTCTCTGTCTCTACTGATCCCAATTTCTCCCCGTCTCCTCTCTCTTCTGGATCCACTCCCCTTCAGTCCCTCATTAGAAAAGAACAGGCTTCTAAGAGATAACAAAATATAATAAAGTAAAATATACTAAGATAAAAAGAAAACCATCATATCTATGTTAGACAAGACAAACCAATAGAAAAATAAAACAACCCTAAGAGAAATAATAAGAATCAGATACCCACTCATTTACACATGCAGGAGTCCCATAAAAATACTAAACTGAAAGATAAAGTATATATGCAGAGGACTTGGAGCTCTGGACCAGTTATTCAAATAACAGAAGTTTGTATAATGAGTTCTTGGTTTGTATAATGAATTCTGGAAGTGATTTCAGTGAATCATAATTAATAATTTTGAGTGATGTTTGTGGATGCTTTGGATATAGTCGTCTGTTCATCAAAACATTTATCTTCATAGAGTTTTTATTAGAAAAGACTAGAGGCTTTTACTGATGTCCCTTCAGGGTCTGTTGACCTGTGAATTTTACCCCTCAGTTTGAGGGATAATAAAATGTGCTTATGTTCCCAGAGGATTTTTTTGATAGCTCCCATGTTCCCTGTTCTCAGAGCCTTTTTTTTTTACAAGAACTTTTAATGTCTCTTCTCGAACACTTGCTGCTAGAACAGGTCATGCCCTGAAGTTACATTGTCTGTGTAAAATTAACCAGAGTGCTTCCTCTCTGACCTGACTAATTTGAGCTGCATCAAAAGGTCACTTCTACACTCTACAAACCCATTTGGACCTGGTATCTGTTCAACAACAATTCTCCTAGTTCTTCTTTCTTCTGTCATAATTGGTCTGTTCAATCTTAGCATTTCTTCAGGGTCAATTTTTGACATTTGTATTTTGCCACAAAAGTACTGTTCTCTGTCAGGTTTTAACATTGCTTCCAATGACTTTGCTTCTAGAGATAAGCAGTCTCTTCCCAATCTCCCCTGTGCCTGGCTCTCCTGCACCTGGCTCCTCTGTACCTTCCTCTCCTGCACCTGGCTCTCCTGCACCTGACTCTCCTGCACCTGGCTCTCTCTTTGTTACCAGAATCCTGAGATATTTTTAAAGTAACATTTTAAAATATGTTTTGCATTTACCTCCTCTTACTATTTATTTTCTTTCTCATTTATCTTGTTGATTCCTATTTATTGTTTAAGCTAATCATAAGTGTTTAAGTTCCATTATTTCGCTCCTCTCTCTCTCTCTCTCTCTCTCTGTCTCTCTCTCTCTTTCACACACACACACACACACACACACACACACACACACACAGAGAGAGAGAGAGAGAGAGAGAGAGAGAGTGAGTGAGAGAGCACTCACATTGGAGAGAATATATTCTCTAAGCAGTCTGTCTTCTCTTTTATTATCTTATAAAAATTTCCATAATTACCCTTAGAATCCAGAGATACAGTGTGCATGTGGACACTGTGGTGGACCTTTAAGATTGCATATATAAGTCTTTCTCTGCTGATAAAAAGTATCTGGATTCATTTTTAAAATATTTTTATTTCTTTTTGATGCTTAATAATAATAAATAAGATAAGAAGATACCAGATGCAGATATTATGTTATGATAATCAAATGAGAATGGGGGAGAAGGAAAGGGGCAGGGGTTCCCCAGAGAGACACACAGAGGGGGAGATGGAGACAGAGACATAGGAAGAGAGAGAGAGAGAGAGAGTAGGTATGAGGGGGAAGGGAGGGGGCAGGTATGTCTGTCCTTTTATATACTGGACAGGGCCATGCCCCCATGCCAGATAAGCAATGACATCCCAGGTAGGCAGACTGAAGCAGAATTCTAACATTTTCTTTTGATATATGTTTTCTTTCTTGAATTGTAAAATGTTCTTAAGAGATAGCATTCAGTTTGTTTTGGGTTTTGTCATAACTTCTAGTTCCTCCTGGTTTCCAGATATCAGCAGCAGAAAGTATTCTTTGCTTTGGTTTACCTTCTGAAACTTTTTTTGGGATGTGATGCATGATGCTTTTGTTGTGTTTTGTGGTTTCTTATTAATTTATTGTCATTGTCACTGTTATTCTGAGTACATAATATGTCTATTTAAATGCTCATGTAGATTTAAAAAACTTAAATTTCATCTTTCTCCTCTAGCACCTCTACTTTCTTAGAAGAGTGATTTTCTTGTTCTCCTTGCTTTTCTCCTCCTTGTTTCCCAAGTGCCATCAAGTAGAATATTGCTGATGGTTGACTAGAATAATATGTCCGTTTATGGATCCAATTGCTTACCAAAGCACATCTTTATTTCCCCTCAGTGTAGGCATGTATAAAGCTGTTACATGCACCCATGTGCAAGTGTTGATGTATACATAGGGTTTTAAGTGTTTGGGTAATGGGTCTTAAACCATATGGTATGGGTGGTTTTAGATATTTAAAAAATAGTCCACTGTAACTGTATTGTTTTTCATTCACACCAGTCATATTTGAGAGCTGCAGTTTTCTATCATGCTCACCAGCATTGGTTGGTGTCATTATTTTCATCTTTATACTGAGAGTATAGTACTGCTGTGTTTGTTTGGATCTCACTAATGGTACATGACGAAGAACATCTTTACATGCTTTCTGTGCCATATTTATATCTTCATTGGTAAGGTTTTGGGCCCATTTTTAAAACTGGTTGTTCATTTTCTCATTGGTAAGTATTAAGAGTTTTTGTTTGTCTTGGTGTTTTGTTTGTTTTTTTCTTTTTCCCAAGACAGGGTTTCTCCATTTAGCCCCCTGGCTATCCTTGAACTTGCTCTGTAGAATAGGCTGGCCTCAAACTCACAGAGGTCCACCTACTTTTTCCATCTGAGTGTTGGGATTAAAGGCATGCATCACTACCTCTCAGCATTAGTTTTTAATATATTTAAAGAGCAATTATGTTTTACAAACATTTATTTCAATATTTGAAATAGTACTGGAGACTGAATATTGGTATCTTGCACATGACTGCTATATTTAAGCCTAATCCCCAATTGTGATGAAATTTGCTGGTGAAGCCTATTGAGAAATGATTAGTTCATGAAGGACCCCATCTCTTCTTCAAAGAAGGGATTCTATGAAGTAGAAAGTTCTCCCCATAATAATTGTGTTGGTCCTCATTGTTTTTAGGTAGGAAGAACGACAGTCTAAGCAGAAAGTTACTTTTCATGTTAGAGTCAAAGTGGGGAAGATTGTTTCGCTCATTGTTGAGGACTCAAACCTACAGTACTGCCCAAAGATTGGTCATCAGATTATAGATGTGGAAGAGTCTTTAGCTATAGGACTCAGCAGCTAATGTACAGCACAGCTTCGATAAATTGCTCTGGAAAGATCACTATCTTGCTCATTTCAGATATTTCTGAGTAAAGTTTTCTTTTCTAACCCTTACATGTCTTTGGAAGAAAGTTTATCCTTGTCATAGAGTCATGCTCACCCTTTTACTTTTACCCCCATAAGAAAGCAACAACTGTAATGTAATAACAATTTGTATGTGTATCACAAATCTCCCTAAAGATCATAAGCCTAAATTAAATTAGCATTGCAGATAAAGGTCTTAAGCTTGACTTCATTAAAAATATTCACTGGTTTATAAAACATTTGCCTATTTTGGTTCATGTCATATCATGGATGTGCAGATGGTAGTAGTCTTCAATAGCATGGTCAACACTGGCAGTTTAATGATAAAATAATGTGTTCGTTATTATTTTAGTTAAGCTTAGCTCAGTTTATTTTATCCCTAAGGAACGTACTGGAGGGAATAAATATATTGAATCAATTGGGAACAGTAAATGTTTTCAGTGAAAACATCAGGAAAGATAAACAAAAACAGAATTGCAAATTATAATTTTAATTATCAGGCTTTTTAAAAACCAGGAATATAAACAGCAAAATAAGAAAGAAGAAGCAAAAATAATCAAATGGATAGTGGTATCATTTAGCCGGTAGTTCATGAAAACAGAACAAAACTGTATGATTACTACTAAAGCACAACATAACACACTGGAAATTTAATCTGTCACTAAATTTAATGTGTGCTTTTAGTTGTGAAATTTTTATTAACATAAGTGAAGAAATCTACCCAAGCTTTGTAAAAAGTTTTATACATGTGTATGCATGTGGCATTTGTAGGGAGTGCATGTTTTTGTGAAGGTGTATATGGAAACTGAGGTTGACACCAGGTGGCTTCCTTGATGGTTCTCCACCTGATATTTTGAAGTAGGGTCTTTCATCTGAGCACAGAGCTTAGTGGTTTGTGGGTAGTCTAGCTAACCAGTTTGCTCTGAGGAAGCCCATGACTCTGCCTCCTGCACTCTGGGATTACAAGCATGTCACCAGCTCACCTGGCATTTACATAGTTGCTGGGGATTTGAACCCCAGATCAAATCTGGGGTTCTGAGCCATCTCTATAGCCATTCATACCTATTTTTAAGAAAGAGGATAAATTCTTGGTACCTCTTCGTGTATGCTTGCTTTTAGTGTTCTCTCCACAGATCTTTTCATATAAGCCAAAGGATATTTACAATTCTTAAAGACTTGGGCTTGAGTTATAGTTCTTAACTTTACTGGTGTCAAGGTAGATATTCAAGAAGTAAGTCATAAAAGCATATAGTAGTGTAGACGAAGGCTGTTGATGATGGCTTGATTATATCTATGAATAAAAGGAAATGCTAATACCCAGCTAGGAGGTAAGGGCAGGGAGAAGAGTATGTGTGCTTGTTGCTTAGAAAATCTGTCAAATAGTAATGTTGCTAATAGCAATCTACCCAAAGCTTTAGCTGAAGTTGGGACTGAACTCATATCAATACTGAAAATTGAGCCTGTAGTGAAAGCAGGCATGGGAGGTGAAGGCAAGAAGAAAAGGGATCCAGTATCATTTGTGGATAAGCAACTTTGAGGTCAGTCTGGTTTTAATTTTTTGTTTGTTTGTTTGTTTGTTTTTAAGACAGGAGACCCTGTCTTAAAAAAATATTCCCCAAAATGTTGAAATTGATTAAACCTGTAAACTGGGGGCTACATTCTTTGAGGATTAGTTAATAGACTAGACCTTATATTTTTGTTTTATGTTTAAAGGTGTGCACTAGAAGTTCTTTTCTTCCATGGAATTGGAAGCTGGCCAAGCTCTTCGGGGTTCATATCAAAGAGTTTCCATTTTATAATGTGTTGAGTTTTGTGTTGACTCTGTTTCTTAACAATTAAACTTTATTATACAACCCAACTAGCTTATACAAGAAGGAAAAAGGTTTAAGGGACAGAAGAGTGAACCTTCCGGGACCCTTCCACGGGACGGGTCCTTAGGTGTCTCTCTGGCCCGCGTGCTGGTCCAGCTGGTCCACTGCTCTTCCTGTGCTCTCCCGCCCAGCTGACTTTGTTGTTCTCTCTTCCCTGTCTCCTTCTCTCGGTGAGGGTCAATTAGAAAGACAATAGTCCAGGTGGGGTTCCCAGGTCTGCTTCCTGAATTCCAGACCCAGGATGGCTCCACTCAGTCTGTCACAAGGTATTCATGGGGTGCCCCAAGGGTAAAGCCCGCCAAGACTGCTCCCACCTGTGACAAGGCTTATTCTTTCCCACACATCCTCCTTCTCTTTAAAAAAAAATTTAAGAACTATATGCACACATATACATATATACATAATCATCAGGTATCAAGTACATAACCAAGTCCTTTTATACTTGTTAACCTGAGAGAAAGTATTCCACTATTCTACCAAAGAGAGTCCTTTTCTTTCATGAGAAATTGCAATTATCCATCTATAAATGTGTTTTTAATTCTTAAACTAAAGCTTCTAGTAACACTGTGGCTATCTAGTCTTCAATCCCATCAGAGACCCAAGAAGGAAAATCTATCTAATAAAGGACGTACTGGCAGGCAACTTCCAAGTTGCATAGGACAGAGAGAGCAGACCGCCTGGATAGTCACTGGATTCTCTCCTTCATTGGGGCAATCAGTCTTCAGCCTTATCGGCCCAAAACATGCAGCAAACTGCTTTTTGAAGCAGGTCCATCTAGTCTCTTCATAGCTGGACAATCAACTTTCTAGCATCACTGTTGATCATTGCAGACAGTCAGCCTGTCATCAGCAGTAGAGATAAAAGCAGTTTCTCTGTCCAGTGACCATTCTGTCACCTGTGTCTCTTGAAGCCCCCATCTTCAATGATGTAAATGGAGAAGCAGCCAGGAGCGGATGTCTCTCTCTGTCAGGAAAGCCCTCATCCTTAAATGCCATATTCTGTGGATCTCTGAAGAGTTTGAAGACCAACCCTATCTATTCCTACAGTTATCAACTATTCCTTTGAAGACATATACAAGAAATTAAACAAACCTGTTCTATGACAAAGTAAGTTAGTATCTAGTAGGATTTTTATGTAACTAAATACCAACTTTTATCCCTGATCTTCCTGAACAGTTTTTCTTAAGACATTAGTGGTACATGAATAATACATTAAATAAACATTGAATAAAATGAACTTAAGTTTCTAACATATAATATATAATATTTTGTCAACATATAACATACAATACATAAGGCAAAAATGAATGACAATATACAATTTAAATTTTTATCAATGAAGCAAAAGTTGAAGTCTTAAATTTCCATCAATCAAAAGTCTTAAATTTTTATCAATCTACAATACCAATGTCAGATTTTTGAAGTTAGTAGATTTAATAATCTACCTTTTATTCTACAAACATGTATTCTCCCTTCTTTCCTCCCTTTCCCTTAATATTAAAAGGGATAGAAAGTAAGAGAGAAAGAAAGATAGAAGAAAGAAACCCCCAAATGAACTTTTATTAATTGTAACTAACCCTGTTAGGCAAAGATGAGCATTGGTAACCCACCAAAAACACCCATCCCACCTACTGGGAATGGGGGCGTCGTGTTCTCAAAATTACTTTATGTTGTTTAGGAGAAAAATCTTTTTTCGGGTACCCTAAAAAAATAATATATTGGCCAAGCGCTGGAAAAGCTAGCTATTTTGTCCAGTCCTTTTGGGATCGATTTTTTTGGCTAGCCGATTTATTGTTAATATGTATGTAATTTTTGGAAGAAGCAATAGTGCCAGAGGCAGAAGTTCAATCTTCATAATTGTCCTGTTTTTTGCTCTGAACGTAAGCAGACTTTTGAAATCATTAGTACGGATGTTAGTACATGTATAATTTTTCAAGGAAACATCAGTTGAGGCACCTTGATCAAGGTGCCAGAGGCATGCTTTGGGGTTAAATCACCCATGCTGCCTGTTTTGTTTTCAGCATTGTCCTGCTTTTTGCAAACACAGGGCTCTAGCTGCATATACACCAACAGGACAGAAGAGGGCATTAGTTCTCCAAGCTGTAAGAAACAATGTCAAGTTGTTAAGAATCAGGTAGCTCTTAAGATTTACTTGCTATATGGTCAGATCTATTCTTTATAAGTTTAGTTGGTAGCCATATTTTTTCATTCCCTGTGGAAACATACGCATACCCACGACCCCATCTCAAAACTACCGCAGGTTTCCATTTTATACTTGACAAGTCCTTGTAGAATATTGATTGTTCCAACTCCTCAGTTTTTTTTTTTTATCACCCAATGTCTCTCCGCAGCTGACATCCCTTCATCATTCACATTAAGAAAATTTAGAGTCAACAAAGCATTATTTAATCGGTCCCTGAGTGTCTTTACCCTTCCCTTTTATTTAATAAGCATTTCTTTTAAGGTACGATTAGCTCTTTCTACAACTGCTTGTCCTGTGGGGTTGTGAGGAATACCAGTAACATGTTTTATATTATAATACATAAAGAAGTTTTTCATCTTAAGGGACACATATGCAGGAGCATTGTCAGTTTTAATTTGTGCAGGTATTTTCATAAATGCCATTATTTCCAGCAAATGAATAATCACACAGTCAGTCCTTTTAGAACTTAAGGCAGTTGCCCATTGAAAGACTGAATATGTATTAATGGTATGATGCACACACCTCACTTTCCTAAATTCTGCCAAATGAAACACATCCATCTGCCAAATGTCATTTCTTTTGTTACCTCTAGGGTTAATTCCAGCAGGTAATGGTAGTTGACTATATAAGGAACATGTAGGACACTTATTAATTATTTCTCTGGCTTGTTGCCAAGTGATAGAGAATCTTTTTTTCAACCCCTTACCATTGACATGATGTTTTTCATGAAATTTTAAGGCTTCGAATACATTACCTATCAATAATTTGTCGATCTCTTCATTTCCTTGTGTCAATGGGCCTGGTAAACCTGTGTGGGATCAAATATGAGTAATATACAAGGGATAATTTCTGTTTCTGATGACCTGTTGTAGTTTTAGAAATAAGGTAGTCAATTTTGTGTGATCAGGAGTAAATTCAGCAGTTTCTATATGTAAAACAACTCTTTCAGTATATTGAGAGTCAGTAATTCTATTAAGAGATTCAGGAAAATCTAACAATACCATAAGGATTGCATATAATTCTGATTTTTGAACTGATGTAAATGGGCTTTTAATCACCTTGGTCATTTTTTTTCAGACTTATAACCAGTCATACCTGATTTATTTGTATCAGTGAAAAAGGTGGGTGCCCCTGAGATTGGTGACCTCTTTACAATACTTGGAGGGATCCAATTAGTTCTTTTTATAAACTGTATACATTTGTTTTTTGGGTATCTATTGTTAATGTCTCCCAAATAATTACTACAAGCTTTTTGCCAATCTTCATTAATTACCCATAAAGACATAATCTCAGAATCAGTAAGAGGCACTACAATTTCTGTCGGGTCCATCCCTGACAGTTGGCGCAACCTCATTCTTCCCTTTGTAATCAATTCAGAAATTTTCTCTATGTATATTTTCAATATTTTGTTTTGTTTATTTGCCAGGAATATCTATTCTATGATCCTGTTTTCCCTTTGCACAAGAAGCCCAGTAGGAGAATGTTTCGAAGGCAAAATAACCAGAATGTAACCAAGTTCAGGATCAATTCTATCCACAGATGTCTTTTGAAGTTCTTGCTCCACCAGAATTAACTCCTTTTCTGCCTCAGCGGTTAGACATCTAGGACTGTTTAAATCCGAATCCCCTTGTAAAGTTTGGAACAAGTTACTTAACTCATAGGTAGCTAACCCGATTGTAGGCCTTAACCAGTTAATATCTCCCAATAATCTTTGAAAGTTATTAAGAGTTTGTAATTGATCTCTACAGATCTGTACCTTTTGTGGTCGAATTTTTTCTTCAGTTATTTTATAGCCTAAATAGGTAATTGAATCTCCTCTTTGTATTTTTTCCATAGCAATCTGTAATCCTCAGCATGGTAGAATTCTTTGTGCTTTTTGAAACATTTTTTTTACAACACTATGATCAGAATCAGCTAGCAGAATATCATCCATGTAATGGTATATGATAGATTGAGGAAACTACTTACGAATTATTTCTAAAGGTTGTTGTACAAAATACTGGCATAAAGTTGGGCTATTCAACATTCCCTGTGGAAGTACCTTCCAATGATATCTCTTCATTGGAGAATTACTGTTCAGAGTAGGTACTGAGAAAGCAAACCTTTCCCTGTCCTTCTCATGTAGAGGTATAGTGAAAAAACAATCTTTTAAATCAATTGTAATTATATGTCAAGACCTAGGTAGCAAGGAAGGCAAAGGAATTCCAGGTTGAAGCGAACCCATGGGTTGAATCACCTTGTTTTTGGCCCTCAAATCTGTTATCATTCTCCATCCACCTGATTTCTTTTTTACCACAAACACAGGAGAATTCCAGGGGCTGGAAGATTCTTTGATGTGTTGAGTCTCCAGCTGCTCTTTCACTAAACCATGAAGCACTTGTAACTTTTCTTTTGTTAAGGGCCACTGCTCCTTCCATACAGGTCTGTTTGAAATCTATTTTAGGGGCAAGGCGGTTGGTATCTCAGCAGTGGCCCCTCTTATAAATTTTGACACTCTAAACCTGAAGAGTTCTGAGGTTGGACAATGGGCATAGCTTGTGGTCGCCCCTGATCACTTACGGGAATCTCTTCCCCAGAAGCGCGTGCCAGTTCACCCATAGTTTTAACCTTGTTTGTCTCGGTATTTGTAGGAATAGTAATCTGAGTACCCCATTGTTGTAAGAGGTCTCTTCCCCATAGATTTATGGGAATGTCAGCCACATAGGGTTTCAGCCTCCCTATCTGTCCATCTGGTCCCACACACTCAAGCCATTGTACACTTTGTTTTATTTGAGATATCTTACCAATTCCTACAATTTCGGTATAAACCTTTTTAAGTGGCCAATTTTGGTTCCAAGACTTCTGGCAAATGATGGAGACATCGGCTCCACTGTCTACCAAGCCTTCTATTTTCACACCATTCAATTGTACAATTAACTTAGGTCTCTGATCATTAATTACTGTTTGTCAGAACACACAGGTCCCTGTGCTTCTGAATGCATCAGTCCTTTCCACTGGAGTGGCTTTGTCCTTAAGGTAAGGAAACAGTAGGAGTTGAGCAATTTTATCCCCGGCATCGATTTTCATCTTCTTTTTTACACATGCCATGATTTTTATTTCCTCTTTAGAATCTCCGTCTATAATACCGGGATGCACAATAAAACCATGAGAAGTCAGCCCACTTCTTCCCAGAACCATTCCTACTGTGCCTGAAGGCAAAGGTCCAAAAAACCAGTATTTAATTTGTAACATTCAACCTGGGGAGATAGGGTAAGAGATATATTTGAAGCCAGATCCAAGGCTGCACTGCCTTCAGTAGCATGCATTAGATCACTAACACTCAGTTCCCATTTTCCTGCTGGTTTGTTACTTCCTGACTGGCCAAAGGAATTTGGCTGGCATTGTTTATGGGGGCCCGAGTCGATGGCCCCCTCCTGCCATTTCCCGTCGGCAAGATATTGCCTTGCACATCTCTCTTAGACTGACAATCCCCAGACCAATGTTTCCATTTCCCACAGTGGCTACAGTACCCTGGGAGTCTTGGTACCTCATTACCGTCATAACCAGAATCTCCTTGTTCTCTCTTACGAGTTACGTTTTCTTCTGGGTTATCACGCCTTCTATCTCTACAGTTTCTTTGCACATGACCAATTTTACCACAATTGAAGCACCGAGTATTAGAATATCTGGGCTTTCTGGCTAAAGCTTGTCCCACAATATTATTTGGATACTCTTGAGAGTTGATATTAACTGTCTCCTTTACCCAGTCATTTAGTAGATCACCTCTTTCCTTTAATGGTCTAAGGTACCCTCTTACAATCAGCATTTGTATTCTCATAAGCCATGATAAGTTTTAATGCCTGTTTGTTGTCAGAATCCGGCATCACTTTATCCATAGCAGATCCTAATCTCTGCAAGAATTTTGTAAAGGGCTCCAGGGGTCCTTGGAACACTTTAGTAAATGGAATAGTTGTTTTTCCAGGTTCTTCTACCAGCTCCCAAGCTCTCAAGGCTGCCTTACGACATTGTTCAATCACTCTATCTTCAGCTTGGATTTTTTCTCTAATGTTAGTATATTGTCCTTCACCAAGCAATTGATCTCTATTAATATTTATTCCCTGTGTCGTATTTTCCTGTTTTATTTTTATAGCCTCTGTTCGCCACCATGATGACCACTGTAACAGTTGTGCTGCTTCCAATACCGCTGAAACTAAATTTTTCCAATCTTGGGGAACAAGTCTATTTTGTGTGGCCCAGCTATTTAACATTTGTTTAACAAAGGTAGAGTGCATACCATATTTGACGATGGATTCCTTAAAATGTTTTCAATCCATCGTGTCTACAGGACGCCAGGCCATTTCGTCATAACCCTCAGCACCATTTTGTTCAGGCACATGTCTTACAGTGACTAAAGGTGTCTGGGCGACTGTGGAGGTGTCCTCCACTGGGACATTTACTTTTAAAGACCTTTTGGTTGGTCTGGCTTCCTTTGCCTCTGGTTTCTGACCTTCTCCACTCTTTTTAACCAAAGGTGTCTTCTGCTTTTCCAGCCCTTCCAGTTTTTTCTGTATTTTGCCCATTTGTTCAGTCAAGTCAGTAATTCTTTTTAAAAGGATAGAGCTTATTGACTCTTTTGGTTTTATCTGGCTTTCCGGTCTCTCTATTTTCTGTCTTTCATCACTACCAATTATCAAAAATTCTTTTTGTTTTCCCGTCCCTTCATTTTCTTTTCTTAGTCTTTCCATCTGTCCAGTCAAATCTGTAATTTTTTTTAAAAGGATAGAACTTACTGACCCTTCTGGCTTTTTTATGTCATTAGCCTTTTTTTAAAAACCTTTCTAAGCATGAAATATTGTAATAAAAGGACAATGAAAAAACAGAGAATTTCCTCTAAGTATAATGTAGGAAAAAGTTTTGTAACAGCAGTTGCAACTTTGTTGATACCCTGAAACAGCATTTCTATACCTTCGAATCAACTGCTTTTTAATATTTTAAATAGGGATTACCCCATATTTTACAAAACTTTGCTACAAACAAAAATGGTTTAGTATAATTAAGTATTGTGTGATGTATTTGCTAGTGTAAGTCCTCATTTCTCCAAAACACCTGGATTCTGGTCTCTCACCATTCCCTGTTTAGGTTTAAAAAGGCTAATAATTTCAGAAAAACCTCAGCATAGTTCCACATATATTATTATATATAACATTTTAAACATTTTCTTTATTCTTAATTATGTATATGTCTGTCTGTATATATGTGGGTATGTGGGCATAGGTGCAACTGCCTCTTAGAGGTCAGAAGAGGGAGTTGTGCCCACTGGAAATAGTTATAGGTGATTGTGAGCCACTAGACATGGGTTCTGGGGTCCAAACTTGGGTCTTTTCCAAGAGCAGTATACACTCTTAATCACCAAATACCTTTCCAGCTCTACTATGCACATTTAAAAGCAAGACGTTAATGGACAGAGTAAAATTACCTTTTCCATCCATTCCAACTTGCAATGTTATACTATAACAACAACAAAAAAGGCAAAAAGCAAAAAACGACATTGAAAGTTCTCAACATGAAAGTGCCAAAACATTTTGCTACTGTACTTGAAGCAGAAAAACTACAGTGGACAAGAGAGCACAGTTTTCTCTCTTTTCTTCTGATTCTCACCTTTTATTTATCAATTAATGTATGTAGCAGTAATGGGAATGAAATTCAGGGCCTTCTATATGCTAGGAGAGCACTCCACTGCTGAGATCCCTTTCAGTCCCTTTGTCCCTGCCCCTTTGACGCTTAAACATCTCTGGTTCAGCTGGGGATGCTGCAGCTTTTCCACAGCACTGTCACCCCTGGTGTTCTGCAGAACCAGAGAAACCTTCCTCGGAGTCAGCTCAGAGGCAGTTCCCATCACTTAGTTGATTTATATTTGGTTCTTGGCAACGGTTCAAAAAACTCTGGCTGGCAGTGAGAGAAAGAAAAGGAAGTAAGAAGCAAATGGGTAGTAGAGGGTCACTGATTTCCTTGTCCTGTTCAGTGGCAAGTGATCAGTCATTGTTGGACACTCCTTTCACTGAATCTGTTTGTGACCTGAGGAGATACTGTTGTTCAGATTTATTATCGGGACCACACTGAGCGTACATACAGAGTCTTTTCAAGGACTTTGTCCTTTTTTTTCTTCCAGTGGAACTAAAAGTGATATTCTTACAGCTTTCAAATTGCTTTCCAGTGACCAGACTGTTTTACTGTTTTGATGTTTTAAGGGTGTTACTGGGTGGGGAGGGTATCCATTTGCAGAACAATGAGAGAAAGAAAAGGCAATCCATGTCATCAATGGCGAGAAGTCAGGAGAAAACACAAACATGCAAATTACAAAAACTGTATTAAAGAAAAATCTTAAAATATAAGACACTATGGAAATAAACACAGCATATTTAGCATTGTATAACCTGATAGAAAGCAAAAGGACAGTGGTATGAATTGCTGAGCTATCTCAAAATGTCATTGTTTGGCTTATCTCTGTGTTTGATCTCTTCAGGAAAAGCCACAACTTTTAATAGTTTTATTTCATTTCTTGGTTTTGTTTTGTTTTGTTTCTTTATGACAGGGTTTCTCTGTGTAGTCTTGGCTGTCCTCAACTCATTGTAGACCAGGCTGGCCTGTAACTCACCGAGATCTGCCTACCTCTGTGTCCCTGAGTGCTGCAATTACAGGGATGTACCAGGATTATTCCATCTCTTTATGCATCAAAATATTGTGAGTTTAAATTTTGCTTTAAGATCTGTAACTCAAGGAGACTTTAAGGAAAAGAAGTGTTACTGTTTTCTTCTTTCTTTCCTTTTCCTTTCTTCCTTTTTTCCTTCTTTCCTTCCTTCCAAGTGGGCTTGGTGACAACTAAGTTTGGCATGAAAATCACATTCCATGTGAACAGAACAGTGGCATCTGAAGGTGACCAAAGAACCATGGTCTAAACATGTGTTTTCCAATTTAGTGCATCCAGACCCCATGTTGCTCACTCAAACTAGGCCTTTCTGTACCTCCCACCCCAATCTCCTTCCTACAATTCCACATTTCTTTATTGGCTTTTAGCCTCATATTGTGAGCCTTAAACAACCTCACCAAATGTCCCAAGGCTTTAGATAATATTTTACTTCATGTTGCCTGGAAATTGGAACCAGGGAAGAATTTAATATGCTCTTAGGGTCACTTTTGGTGGGTACAGTAGGGTAAGAACACAGAGTGGCATGACTTGAGCCAGATCTTTTTAGTGTCTGTAGCAGTAGAGACTTTCTCCTGTGACAGCATTCAGGCCTGTATGACGGATCTAACAGAGTGAGGGCTTCCCTTGGCAAAATCGACAAGGTTCAGCCTTCACCACAGCCTCTTCATAAGCTGAAGAGACAAGCACATTAATGATAGGTAAATGGGTGGCAAGGTATGTAGGAGCAAGTGATCCCCCACATCCCTGTTGGACTGGCATGAGAGTCACCATCTTGTTTCCGGAACTAGAGGAACATTCTGAGCAGAATGAACTGTCATGTAGTCTGGGATGGATTGCTCTGAGATGAGGAGACTTGGCTGAACCTTCTTATGGATGGAAGTGTATGTTAAACTGGGGAACAAAGCAGCATGAACTGCTCCCATGGTAGGATGAGAAGATAATATTAAGACTAAATAACAACAAATGCTTCTACAGTGTACTGCTTACTACAGTCCAGGACTGATGTAAGCCCTTAACATTATAGAATTGGATGTTTAATCTTTGCAGTTACCTGATGAGTTAGGTACTTTTCTCATTCTGGGTTCTTAACACAAAGAAAGGTTGCTGACTTCACTACAGTTGTACAACAAGCACCTAAGCTGAATACTGAATTCAGGTGGCCTGCTTTGAATCTCTATACTCAGGGTTCTCCTTAGATCCCTTGCTGCCCCTGTGTAGCAGCCACTCCCAGGAAATTGTAGTATATAGTTTCCTGTGGCTGTTGTGACAAGTACCACAGACTTTGTAGCTTGTAACAACACACATTTATTATCTCAGAGTCTGGCAGTCAGTCTTTAGTATATTCTATTCCATTTCAAGGCACATGCATTTAACTATTTATTTATTCATTCATTTATTTAAGAAAAAAAATTTTACTATATTCCATAGATAGTTACATGAGAGAAAAGTTATCTACTTTCATTGAGCCATTTGGAAATCAGTTTGCTAGTAAATGAACCTACTCCAACTAATACAACTAAACTGAAGAACGAAAAAATTTTAAATGTATTGTGTTTAGCATATTCACGTGCAGGTGTTTGTATGTGTACACATACATGTGGGTGTGTGTATGTATGTGTATAGTATATGTGTATGCATGTATGTGTGTATAGTATATAGACTATAAAGTTAAGTGCCTTCCTCCATCTCTTTGCACCTTTTAAACTTTTTTAATTTTTCAAACCTGAGACATTATCCCCATTAAAAGCCAGTGTCACAGTCCAGTCACAGCTCACCAGGTAAAGGTGTTTGTTTTTCACTCTGACAACCGGAGTTCAGTCCCTGGGATTCATGTAGAGGAAGGAGAAAACAAACTTCTACAAGTAGTCCTTTGACTTCTGCACTTTTGCTACAACATACCCAGAAGTATTTGCTGCAAATACACAGACACACAGATACACACACACACATACACTAAATAAGTCAAGGTCAAAAAAAAAAAAAAAAAAAAAGACTAAAGCAACTTCTTTCCTTTAGTCCTTAAATCCCTACCTTTGTTTTCTATTTATTATCTGATAAGGGATTGAGATAAATGAAAATAAAGTATTTTTCTTCTCTGACTGGCTTGTTCACTTACCAGGATTCCTAAGGTTTATTTCTATTTGCAGCAGGTATCAGAATTCCTTTCCTGTTAAGGTTAAATATTGTTCAGGTAGCATTTTATCTGTTCTCTGTGGGCAACTTTTGGTCTGTTTATTTATTTCTTTCAGAATTGAGGAACGTTCTCTACAACACCAAGGCCGAAAGGCAACATACGACTTCAGCCTTTTAGTTTTTCACTTCTTATCCACTCTTCCTGTTTTTTTTTTTTTTTTTTTTTTTTTGAGTTTGAAATGGCACTTTTGGGTGTTTAAAGAGTAGACAATTCAGTGTATGATGAGACGCGGAGTAAGATTCAAAACTACTTGAAAGCTCACTATTGTATCTCTCCATGTTTTGTACTGCTTACAAATTCAACCTGTTGAGAAAAATCAACTGCAAACATGAGTAATGAAAGCCATTACTCCAAGATATAAAGCTTGAAAATGACATCCCAAAATTATTAAAAATTTTATTTACTTCATGCCAAGGAACAGAATGGAATTTTATAGTTATGCTGTGATTACACATAGCATTTTGGCCTTTATCTAAAAAATAAGCTCCATAATTTATAGTTCTAATCTTTTAAAAAACGATGTTTTTCAACTTTGTATTAAAAAAGAAAATTGAGGTTTGAAAAGTCAATTTAGTTCAGAAATCTAGACTTGCTTTCATCAACTCAACAATTAAAGCTCAGAGTTTGTTTTTTAGTTGTCTCTTTTTTTTAAAGATTCATTTCATTATGTTTATATGCAAGTGCAGGTGCCCTTGAAGTCCAGAAGAAGATGTCAGATCATCTACCTTTGGAGATAGAGTACAAGGCACTTGTGAGCTACTTGATGTCGTGGGTGCTGGGAGCCAACACTGGGTCCTCTATAAGATTAGTAAGCTTTCTTAGATGTGGCGCCATCTATCCAGTTCCCCTAGTTGTTGTTTTTTCAACTAATTACTCATCACTTCCATGAGTAAACATGTCTGTTGGCTTATTTGTGTGAATTAAACACAAGTTAGGGGAATGCTGGTTTTATTCCTAGAACACCATCCACCATCACTCTGACCTTACCTGTAAACAGCTTTAAATGTATATTAAAAAGAAGCTATTAAACCTATATTGGTTACTAGCCAAAGAATGGCAAGATAGCAATGAAGACATTGCTACAAACTTATATCGGACCCATTTTCTGTGAGATTATATAAGGTTTATTAAATGAGCATGAGGGAGAAGGAAAAGGGGGAGGAGCACTCCAGAGAGAGAGAGGGGGACAGAGACAGAGGAAGAGAGAAAGGAGGTCTAGGATCCATTTTTGTGTTAAAATTAAAATGAAAAGATACAAGGTAATAAGATATTAGAAAATATAAGGTTTATTAAATGAGCATGAAGGAGAGAAAGAAAGGGGGAGGGGTACCCCAGAAAGAGAGAGACAGAGACAGAGACAAAGACAGAGGAAGAGAGGGGGAGAGAGAAAGAGTAAGAGGGAGAGGCAAAGTAGGACTGTCGGTTTATATAGCCCTGGGCAGGGCACACCCTCATGGCAAGTAGGCAGTGACATCACAGATAGGCAGATTGGAGCAGAATCCTAACATTCCTACCTTTTCATATAATTAAAAAATGAGGAACATTGGGTTGTTTTTATATAAGGTAAGTTAAAGTATATAAATATAGGTAAGGAGAAAAAGAGAGAGAGAGAGAGAGAGAAGCAATAGCAACAAAATGTCCAGATTATGTGGTGAAGAGGAATGAAAGTTTGAGGTAGAGGATTGGGTGTGTCAGCCATGTTCTGCAGCAGGTAGGGACTGAGGAGTGCTGGGGGAACAAGAAGCTGTTTGTCCCAGACCTGGAGCATACCATTTCAGTTTTTTGTAAATGGATAAGGGGTGAAGTAATCATTGTAACTACTTCCTGCTGACAGTAGGGCAGTGATGGGGGCTTTCAAAGGCTGAAATGTTGGCAAGGTTCTGGAAGAACAGGCTATTGATTTGTTGTCCAGTGTCTGAGAACACCTGCAGCTAGGAGAGGCAATGCAGGTTCAGCTGGAGCGATCTGTGAGGTTGGACTAGAGCACTTGTAGGTAGCTGCTATGATGATGTCCTGGATGTAGGAAGTCTGGCAGGATACTGTCGGCAGAAGACAAAGTTAATAGGCTAGGGAGAAAATTCTCTTTAGGTATACATTTGAAACTCTTTGTAGAGCAAAGAGAAAAGGCTTGCAGAGAGAGAGAGAGAGAGAGAGAGAGAGAGAGAGAGAGAGAGAGAGAGAGAGAGAGAGAGAGAGAGAATGTTGACAATGCTTGAAGATTTTGGGAGAGCAAAGAAAAGGTTTGGATATAGGGAGCTTCCTTCCATGTTACCTGATTGCTGGCAATAATTAAAATAGTTTAATTTTTGATCTATCCAAGTTTGTTTGCAGAGAAGCATGTAAACTTTGAAATTCTTAATGTGAGCATAGGGGTTTGAAATTCTCCAGAAGGCATCCCAAAGGCATGCTGGGAGGAACAGGCATCTGGACATTTTCCAAGAGGAGGTGAAGCCAGTAATCAATTAGGGTGTCCCTCAAAAAGGATAGTGACTCATGGTAAAACAGGTACAGACTGTTAAGCAGCTCAGCAGCACAGACCAGTGACCAAAAAAATACAGCTCGACAGCAGATGAGCTGACCTGGTGACGTAGCTACCCAGTGCATCGGAGTTTGGAAGAGAGTTGTAGGAGAGAAGCTATGTCTGAAAACTCACCCAATATGAAAGGTCCTAGTTGTAGGTCAATGAGGAGGACTTGGGTTGGGTACCTCTGCTCCCAGTGAGCCAGAGAAGTATTGACAGTCTCTCAGACAAAGCATTTATGCAACTGGGAAGGAGGAATTCAGCTGGTGTTGAGTGCAAAAAGGTGGCAATCAGGTAGTTAGGGAGAGTGGAGTGCCAAAACCAGTGAAAAAGGAGAGAAATACCACCCTCAGAGATAAGAGATAGGTAAGATTAGGCTTTGGATTAGCAGTATTTATCTGGATTCCATTTGACCTGAGAGATTGATTTCCTATAGCTTATAAGAATCTTTTTACATTCATAAAGGGAGATACATTTTAGACATGTTAACATCATCATTGTTTGAAATCTGTGGTGAGATACACATTGTGAGACATGTACACATTGTAGGAAAAGGCAGTGGACATACATAATAGTAGAGGCTTTGGAAAAAGTTTGTTCAAAACACAAATACTCAAAGGTGAACTTAGGAAAGGCAGAGCCTTATGGAACTCTCTTGATACCTGTGAAATGGTAACATGGGGAGGACAGAAATTTCCTGTAGTGCAGAAGGCAAAAGCTTACTTAGCATCAGTACAAATCATGAAAGAGGGGCTTCTTCCCTCTCCTCAAAAGACTGGAAGTATATAATTTTAGTACAACAAGAGACATTTTAAGAAAAAGACAAACAAAAAGGAAATTTACAAATTTGAACATGGAATTATGATAGGATCATATACTGGAATGTTTTACCACAGTTAGGTTAATAAACTAGAGCTCCTTTGATCAGTGTCAATACTCTGAACAGTTAATACAATAATAGCATAGCAACAGGAAGAAAAAAACCCACCTTTTTAGACATATTGAAGTTATAACTTGCATTTACCAATTTAAAACTCTTTCTTAGTCCTTCTGACATTCATAAAACATCTTTTTGGATGCTTTAAGATAGAGGTGAAATTGCTGTAAGTAGTCACTGTCTTTTAGCTAAAAGAATGGTAACCAGGTAGACTGCATCAAAACCTGCCAGTTAAAGTTTGGTATCCTGCATATAAAGAGGCATGGGAAGGTATCTGAAGCCTCCCATGATAGTAGTTGGCCATGTGACTGTGTAGACCAAGAACGAGGTTAAAACATACCTATATCATAACCCTGGGTTTGGGAAGGCTGCTGAATCTAAGAGCCATCTGTACTTCACCAAGTCAAGGAACTTGAAGGCTGGAAGTGTCTACAGGTTTTGTGCTTATTGAGCATTCAGTAACTAGGCACAGAGGACAAACCTGCATGTGAGCATTTTGACATCCATAGGCCAATTTCCCAGCAGGCAAGGCTGTGGGACTGGTGGCCTGTTCTGTCTGCAGCAGCTGTGGGACCAGTGTTTCCTTTTTGGCTGCATCTAAAACAGGTCCCTGGTGGAACCGACTCAAGCTGGACCCTGGTGGGAGGTGGCATTGCAGACCTCCATTTTTTCCCTCAGGGGTAGTGGCTATGTCCTGGAATATAGTTTTTGCTGTAGTTGAGCTTGTTGGGAAGGCTCTTCTTGGGTTTTAAAGTTTTTTTTTTTTACCAGTTCCCATAAGGGTGTTCAGGAAACATCCTCAGCCTTGTAGTTAAGATGGCAATGAGACTGCAGTTTTGTCTATCTTAAGAATATTTAAATAGATAATTTTGTAATTCTAGGCTAAACATGTTTATAAGTCAGTGATTTAGGTTTTAACATGGTAAACAAATGAATTCTAATACAGTAGAACATTGTAGAATATTTTTTTAAAGTATCAAACCCATTAGCCAGGAAGCCTATAGTTGAATCCAGGTTAGTTGATGACAGGAGGAACAGCATTTATTTAATTGTCTAGGAATTAGTAACAACATAAATTAGAAACAAAAACATTTTGGATCAGGGTAAAAACATAATCTTTAAATAGACATTTATAACCTTGAAATCTGAAAGGAAATAAAAAGAGGTTAAGTTTTATATGTGGTCCAAACATGACACCCCAATAAACAGCCATACACCCAATAAACAATTGCAAGACTTTTTTTGTGAGAGCAGAAAAAAAGGAAATCAGAGACAGTTTTTATTTTTAAGAGTTGGAAAATATAGTTTTAGAGAAAGGATGTTGCCAGTCACCACTGGAGCCGGTTGGCTCCACCCCTGGCCTTCCCTGGCCTGCCTTTGAGCAGGCGGGTCTTAGGGAATAGGGTTTGTTTCTTTTTCAAAAAGTTTTTTTTAATAATTTATTCATATTACATCTCAATTGTTATCCCATCTCTTGTATCCTCCCATTCCTCCCTCCCTCCTGCTTTCCTCTTGCTCCCCTCCCCTATGACTGTGACTGGGGGGGACCTCCTCCTCCTGTATATGATCATAGGGTATCAAGTCTCTTCTTGGTAGCCTGCTATCCTTCCTCTGAGTGCCACCAGGCCTCCCCATCCAGGATACGTGGTCAAATATGGGGCACTAGAGTTTGTGTGAAAGTCAGTCCCCACTCTCCACTCAACTGTGGAGAATGTCTTATCCATTGGCTAGATCTGGGTAGGGGTTCGAAGTTTACTGCATGTATTGTCCGTGGCTGGTACCATAGTTTGAGCAGGACCCCTGGGCCCAGATCTGCCCATCATAATGTTCTACTTGTAGGTTTTTAGGACCCTCTGGATTCTTCTATTTCCCCATTCTCCCATGCTTCTCTCACCTACAGTCCCAATAGGAAGTCTTCCCCTCTGTCCCACTTTCTTAGTAAGTGAAGACTTTCATGGGACATATCCCTTAGTCTAGTGTCCAGGTATAAGTGAGTATATATCATTTGAGTTTTTCTGTTTCTGAGTTAACTCACTCATTATGATCATTTCTAGTTCAATCCATTTGTCCACAAATCTCGGGAATTCCTTGTTTTTAATAGCTGAGTAGTATTCCAGAGTATAAATGTACCATAGTTTCTTTATCCATTCTACTGATGGACATTTAGGCTGTTTCCATGTTCTGGCTATTATGAATAAGGCTGCTATGAGCATGTTTGAGCATATGTCCCTCTTGTGTAGTGGAGCAATAGGCTGATTGATCAATAGATCGAACTGAAGACCCAGAAATGAATCCACACACATATGGTAACTTGATTTTTGACAAAGAAGCCAAATCTATTCAATGGAAAAACAATAACATCTTCAACAAATGGTGCTTGTCTAACTAGATGTCTACATGTAGAAAAATGCAATTAGACCCATATTTGTCACCATGTACAAAACTCAAGTCCAAGTGGATTAAAGACTTCAACATAAAACCAGAGACATTAAATCGGTTAGAGGAAAAAGTGGGGAAGAGCCTGGAACACGTTGGCACAGGAGACAATTTCCTGAAGAGAATACCAACAGCCCAGGCCTTAAGGTCAAAAACTAACAAATGGGACCTCATGAGGCTGAGAAGCTTCTGTAAGGTAGGAGACACTGTCAACAGAACAAAGTGACAGCCTACAGACTGGGAAGAGATCTTCACCAACCCTACATCTGACAAAGGTCTAATTTCCAAAATAGATAAAGAACTCAAGAAATTAAACACCACCAAACCAAATAACCCAATTGAGAAATGGGGCTCAGAACTAAACAGAGAATCCTCAAAAAAGGAATATCGAATGGCTGAAAAACACTTAAAAAAATGCCCAACCTCCATAGTCATCAGGGAAATGCAAATCAAAACAACTCTGAGATTCCATGTTACACCCAACAAAATGGCTAAGATCAAAAATTCAAGTGACACATGCTGGCGAGGAGGTGGAAAAAGAGGAACACCCCTTCATTGTTGGTGGGAATGCAAACTGGTACAACCCATTTGGAAATCTGTCTGGCGCTCTCTCAGAAAAATGGGATAGGGCTTCCTCAAGACTCAGCTGTTCCACTGCTTGGAATATACCCGGGAGTAGGGTTTGTGTGTGTGCATTTCCAGTGAATCTCTAGCAAACCTGCAGTGGAGAGGGTGAGGGGCCATGGAAGCTGCAAGAATCAGGTGATGGTCACAGGGTTGACCGGAATACGTGGCTGCCCTCAAAGATGGCACAGAGAGCAAACACTCTACCTCCTCCATCCAGAATCAACATAGCTACTGACACATGTTCTGAGGAACCAGTGGCGGGCAGATTTAAAAATGTATTCGGGCTGACATGATGTTAAGCCACTATAGTTGCCAGCGCAGGAGCATGGTTGCAGTGATTAGGCTACGCTGTGCCTCCCTTACTAGGGAAGCAGGACAGCGGCAGCTCTGGGTTTTGTTTTTGTTTTGTTCTTGTTTTTGCTGACCGCACCCTGATGCCCAACTCTGTGCAGCGCACCCAGCAGGAATAACCAAAACAGAGATGTGTAGGGGTGCGGGTGCGGTGGGGGCGTGAGGTAGGAATAGTGGCGGAGAGGGTACCTACATGCAGGCTGGCAGAACATGGCCCATTCAAATTCACTCTAACCAGAGGGACCTAAGATTGGTCACACTGTGTGGTGGGTATTTGCTTACCAATAATAGGTCTGTTGCAAGCAGTCGTTGTGGGGAAGATGCACAGATGGAAGGAATCACCTGCACTAAGCTGGGCTCCGGGAGCGAGCAAAGCAGCAGGAATTTACCTCAGTTTAGAATCACGGCCTCGGTGGCAGTCTCGAAAAGCTGGTTGGGAAGGCTTCTTCACAGGTGGCTCTGGGCAAGCACAGCAAGTGGGAGAGTAGGACAGTACTTAGAGAAAGGAATTTAGACAATGGAATGGTCCTCTGGGTTTCATTTCAGAGTCACAGGCACCAATTTTATGTTTGATATAAGAAAATGATAAGAAGATACCAAATGCCAGATGTTAGATTATATGAGGTTTATTAAATGAGCATGGGGAGAGAAGGAAAAGGGGAAGTTAATCCAGAGAGAGAGAGAGAGAGAGAGAGAGAGAGAGAGAGAGAGAGAGAGAGAGAGAAAGGGGATAAGAGGTAAGAGGAAGTTTAGAGAAAGATAAGAGTAAGAGAGGGGTAAGACTGTCCTTTTATATAGCCCTGGGCAGGGCCGCACCCCCATGCCTGGTAGGCAATGACATCACAATAGGCAAACTGGAGCAGAATCCTAACACACATCACAGGGTATCTACTGAGTGCTCCAAATGTCAATTACTGACAAGACAATCTTCTCACAATGTGATGAAATGCTTTTCCAAGACACAATTCTTCCATTCCTCTAAGCATGACCAGCCATGTTAAAAAAAAAAAAAAAAAAGATGAGAAGTAGGTTTTCATCATTCACCAAGTCACTCCTCAGCCTTGTTTCTCTTCAGACTTCCGTGTTCCTAGGCTTATGGGTTCTGACATCTTCTTCATGCCCTATCCCATTGGCTTAGGATGTGGTTCTCATAATAACCCAATATTTCTGAGTAGAAGAGAAAATTCCATTCCAGATTTGCAAAATTCTCTCCAAATAACAAAATATGAGAAGGTCAGGCTATCCTGGCTCCAGCCATTCTCATTCGTCAAAGAGCTATCTCCCTACACCAAGCTAATGTTTTGAAAAACTATTATGGAAGCATTGCCAGATCTCTGCCACACCTCTAGTTCATAGTTCAGGGAAGACGAGGTGTCATATCCAGGTTTCACAATCTTGTGACCTGGGCTAGAAGCCAAGTCCACTACTCATTTTTAAAATCTTTAATCTCACAAAAATGATTCATTCCCCCCAAATTCCTCATTTTAAATTGAGAACAGTATATATTATCTCTTTTATTAGGGCCATTAGTAAGATTAAGATAATTGCTATAAAGTACTTGACATATTGTAGGTACATTGGGTATAGTCATGAAGTTGTGGAACATAGCTGTCTAGACAAATGAGAAGCTGTAAAAACAGTGGATTTGTATCAAAGTTTCAGTGTATGTACTATACTGCCCTCCTCTCCTTACAATTGTAGGTTGCTTGAACAATGCACTCATTCTTCTCATTCATCTTTTTTTTGTAATACAAAGTAATATTTAATTAACAAATGATATACTTCAAAGTAGAATTTCTTATTTGAATGCATTCAGTTTTATACTTAAAGTCACCCACAGCTGCGGTGACTTGTTTCTTTTCCAGTCTTCTTGGAAAGACGGTCTGTGCCAGGAATCCACTTACTAGATTAAGCAATGTGGCTATCAGAGTACAGCAATTAAGGTATATTTCCTGGAGCCAAAAAAGCAAAACATTGCCACAAACTCACGTTTTTTTTTTTTTTTTTTTTTGTGTGTGTGTGTGTGTGTGTGTGTGTGTGTGTGTGTGTGAGAGAGAGAGAGAGAGAGAGAGAGAGAGAGAGAGAGAGACAGAGAGAGAGACAGAGAGACAGAGACACACAGAGAGAGTGTTTATTTAATACAAAATTTATAGCGAAACTAAGGAGGTGGCTTAGTGGATAGAATGTGAAAGCATGAAGATCTGAGTTCATATTCCTAGAACCCATATATAAGGCTGTAACTCTAGGAATGGATGGAAAAAGGTGGACCACAGGGGATCACTACCCAGGCAGTCCGCTGAAACAGTAAGCTCCAGGTTTAGTGAAAGACCCTGCCTCGAAGAAAAATAGGGTAGAGAGACCCAAGTGCCTGCCCAAGCTCTGCAGGCCTGTGGAAGCTGGAAGAAAAACACTCACACATCTGCCCCAGCTACAATGGCCCAAGGAGGCTGGAAGAAAGGTACTCAAGCACCTGCCCTGGCTACACCAACCCCAGGGCAGGCAGAAGAAAGACACCCAAGCACTTGCCACAGGTGCCATTACAATACATGAATGGGTGATGGAGAGATGGGAAAGGTGGAGTACACACTGGAGAGATAGAAGAGAAAGTGAAGCCAAGGAGTTCATACATTGTGGAGAAAAGTAGAACTGGAGACTCAATGATAGTGAGGATCAGACAGATACGAGGAAGTCATGGTGAGGCGCTGGCCTGGACTGCCACCAAGGGCCACATCTGAGTTCATGGTCCTACTACAACTAGGGTCTGTGTGAATGTCTGTGGCCCAAGTCACCATCAAAGGCAAGCTGATGTCTATGGTTGCCACCAGAGATGATGTGGATATCTGAGGGTCATGCTGTCGAGCAAGGCAGGACATGCTGATCCAAGTGACCTGCCTTGCCAACTGAGGCCATGGAGACATCTGGGCTCAGGCTACTGCCCGGAGCCATATCTGGGTCTATTTTCTTATAGTAGCAGGGGTTTGTGTTGAAGTCCCAGACCTATGTTATCAACAAAGGGCATGTAGATATCTCTGGTCTGGACTGCTGCCTGAGGCACTGTGCTGAGTTGGCCCTGCCCCTCTCTAGCCACTGAACTCAGGAAGGCTGATTATACCCCTTCCCTGGACAGCACAGTAGAGTTGACTCTGGTGCCAAAGGTACTGGTGAGCCACCACAAGGACATGAGAATTGGAGAGTTGACCTTGCCTCTAGTCTGCCATGGGGTGGCTTGGGCAAGAGAGGGATGTTTTTCTCCTGAACCTAATGTCATGAGAGTGAAAAAGCTCTCCCTGCCTCTCAGCAGCTGCAGCACTCTGGGGAGCTGGCCCTACACCTTGCCTGGGCAGCACAGTAGAGCTGGCCCTGGTGGCAAAGGCTTGAGTGAGCCACCTGGAGGACATGAGAACAGTAGAGTTGACCCTGCCCCTTGTCAACTATGGTGTTGGGTGAGCTAGACAGGGCTGTGCTGGAGAGGTTGCCCTTGTAGTGAAGACACTGGAGAGCTACCTCCAGGCACAGATTCACGGCTTTGAGTTGACACATTCCAACATTATAGATCAGTTCATCCATGATCTGATGGAGTGTGGGAAAGAGGTGGTTCTGCAGATCGAAAGCTGTAGGATTTTCATGACACAGGGCAACAACAGGATATCTGAGAGGAGTCTCTGTGCTGGAAAATCCACTCCAAGTGCTCAGTATATAGTTCCCCCTATTTGACGGTTATGGGAGTGCTGCTTCCACAGCTTTAGAGCAAATGACTTCTAGGTACGGGGATATATGATACAGGAAGGGGTCTTTTTGTGCACAAGGTCTACTGTGAAACAAACAGACCCTGAAACTACTCTGTGTGCCCCAGATATGGTGCAGGCTCTCATTCATTCATACAGAGTGACCAACTATATACCACTCTCATTTGAGTAAATAGCTAGGTCTCACATAAACATCAATAGATCTAGCATGTCTCGTGTCCACAAACACTCAACCCTTCTCATCAGCCACTTCCCTTTGTGAAATTTTGTATATCTTCTATGTTTATACATTGCCATACTGTATATAACCTCTCCCATATAGGGAGGAGAATATGTGACTCAAGTCATAAAACTTAGGCTTTTAATCTAGATATCTGTCTGAGTTTCTGGTCACATTCTGTCATCTGTTAAGTAAAGGTGATGACACTGGTCTTTTCTGTTTCTCTGACCCATTTCAGAGTCTTAGGGAAACACATTCCCTAAGAAAATAGAACTCTGTACTTTTAAAGTTGATGTTATATCTGCTGAAAGACTGCGTTTTAAAATTGACAAATTTCTTAAAGGATAGAAAGATTTGTGAAGGCCAATGAAGAAGAGAGCATAGACTTCACATGTTTGTGAGTATACATGTTTACAATGCCTGGAAAACATCTCACACAAACTGAGATGTTCCTTGGAGATTCACAAAGGATACAAGGTGGTATGGAAATGCTTGCCAGGCAGTTAGTTATGAGCATTTGGAGGCCTCATCTGTGTGGTAATAGCATTTTATTACAAATGCTACTTGGGAGCATCAATTAAAGATGTCCTGAATTTGGTGCTTTAATAAAGCAGACAGTGGCTGGCCTCTGCTGGTCAGATAGGAGGATGGAGAGAATGTGGACTTTGATGTTGTAGTAAATGTAGAGAAAGGTGTAAGAAAGGAAGAAGAAGAGAAGATAGCAGTGTTAAGAGGAAAACATAGGAGTTAACAAGAATCCAGGCCAAGATGGAAATTTCAATCCCCAGCTTCCTGTTTTATACGGGGAAATGGATCAAAAGGCCATACAGAAACACTGTTCAACTATAGCCACATGTGGGTCTTAGTATGGTAGAAAACAATTATAACATGTGCTAGTCTTCCAATATTAATTTACTGTATTTTGAGAAAAGGCAGATTCTATTTATTTTACACATTTTAATATTATAGTGAAGTCCAACCATGAGATGATATAACTAGAGTTTAAGTCTGGCTTCTTGTGCCATGACAGGTCAAGTAAATCAAGAGAAAAGATGTAGAAGCAAGGAGGTTGACTTTATTTGAACATAAATGGAAACTATTCTTGCTAGGAAGCCATCTTGTCCAGTAGGCCTTCTGGGGATTGTGGATGGGTATCCTAGCTATATGGTGCATACCCTATCCAGATCATTTAGTTTTAAGGCACCTTTCAATTTCCTTTTTATTACTACTAGTGATTAGCTACACATACATGCGAGAGGTAGGTACACCTGCCCCAAGACCCCCAACACCCTTGTACTTTCCCCAATGGCTCACTGACCATCACACTCCTAGCAATGTAGAACATCTTTTCTCTATTGTTCTCTTACACATGCTCATGGCAATAAAGCTAAACAGCCCTCCTTCATGCTTGATCATCCTAGTTTGCTTTCTGTTGATGTAATAAGCAACATGACAAAAGCAATTAAAATGTACCATTGAGGAAAGTGAATTCAGGACCTCAAACAGGACCAAAGAGGAATGTTACTTACTGGGTTACTTTATCTGGCTTGCTCTTCTTTCTTTCTTATACAGTGTAGGCCCACCTTTCTGAGGATGGTAGCACCTACAGTGGGTCAGGCTTTCCTGGATCCATTAGCAATTAGGAAAATGCCTCACAGACACACCACAAGGCCAATCTGATGGAGGCAATTCTTCAATTTTGGGTCCCTCTTCCCTGGTGAGTCTAATTTGTGTTAAGTTGACAAAAAATAACCAGTACAGTGACATAATACAAATTCAAATATATATACATACATAAATCATCCATCCATCTATCCATACATACATACATACATGAAAAGAGAGGGAAACGGTGGGAAGAAGGGAACAAACCAGATAACTTGTTTTCAATCAGATTTGCCTTTATGAAAATAATTACTTTTTTATATATTTTTAATTTATTCATATTACATCTCAATTGTTATATCATCCCTTGTATCCTCCCACTCTTCCCTCCCTCTCATTTTCCCCCTACTCCCCTCCCCTATGACTGTGACTAAGGGGGACCTCCTCCCCCTGTATATATGCTCATAGGGTATCAAGTTTCTTCTTGGTAGCCTGCTATCCTTCCTCTGAGTGCCATCAGGCATCCCCATCCAGGGCACATGGTCAAATATGGGCACCAGAGTAGATGTGAAAGTCAGACCCCACTCTCCACTCAACTGTGGAGAATGTCATGTCCATTGGCTAAATCTTGGTAGGAGTTCAAAGTTTACTGCATGTATTGTCCTTGGCTGGTGCCATAGTTTGAGCAGGACCCCTGGGCCCAGATCTACCCATCATAATGTTCTACTTGTAGTTTTCTAGGACCCTCTGGATCCTTCTATTTCCCCATTCTCCCATGCTTCTCTCACCTACAGTCTTCCCCTCTGTCCCACTTTCCTAGTAAGTGAAGACTTTCATGGGACATATCTTTTGGACTAGTGTCCAGATATAAGTTAGTATATACCATTTGACTCTTTCTGCTTTTGGGTTAACTCACTCATTATGATCATTTCTAATTCAATCCATTTGTCCGCAAATTTCGCAAATTCCTTGTTTTAATAGCTGAGTTATATTCCATAGTGTAAATGTACCACAATTTCTTTATCCATTCTTCTATGGAGGGACACTTAGGCTCTGGGGCTCAGAACTAAACAGAGAATTTTCAACAGAGGAATAGTGAATGGCTGAGAAACACTTAAAGAAATACTCAACATCCTTAGTCATCAGGGAAATACAAATCAAAACAACTCTGAGATTCCATCTTACACCCATCAGAGTGGCTAAGATCAAAAATTCAAGTGACAACACATGCTGGCGAGGATGTGGAGAGAGAGGAACACTCCTTCATTGCTGGTGTGGATGCAAACTAGTACAGCCACTTTGGAAATCTATCTGGCACTCTCTCAGAAAACTGGGAATAGGGCTTCCTCAAGACCCAGCTATTCCACTCCTTGGAATATACCCAAAAGATACTCCTGTACACAACAAGAACATTTGTGCAACCATGTTCATAGCAGCCTTATTCATAATAGCCTGAAGCTGGAAGATAATTACTTTTTTTCAGAATCAGAAATATATTCCTGCAGTAGTCCTGTCAAAACTATCTGTACTCTGCTGTCAGCCAAGAACTGAACACATCTAAGTATGAGGAGGCCTGGGAAGTCCTGCTCAGTGTGGGAATCGTCTTTAACAATGACTGCTCTTCTGTGAATTCCCTCATAGCCTGTGGATCAGCATTCTTAGAATTGTAGCATATTCCATGCCTTCTGTTCAAGCATCCTTCATTGTCATCCTTCCTGTGCACCACTGAGCACCCATTAGCTTTCCTGGAAGACCCTACGTGGTATGCCGCCTTAAGACATGATTCTGAAGTTTAAGTGAGTCCATTTATGCAGTGTGGTTGGCTTGGTGTTAGGTTTATCACAGAAAATTCATTGTCAAATTTTTGGGAAAGAAGAGTAGAGTTGTAGGAATCACAACTACTTGCTTTTAAGACTTAAAAAGCTATTGGTATTAGTGGGTGGTGGTGGCACACGCCTTTAATCCCAGCACTCCGGAGACAGAGGCAGTAGTTCTTTGTGGTTCGAGGGCAACTTGGTCCACAGAGTGAGTTCTAAGACAGCTAAAGCTATACACAGAGAAACACTGTCTCAAAAAACAGAAACCAACAAAAAAGAAAGAAAACAAACAAAAAACATACTGGTATCAAAGCAATGTGGCTTTTGGTGAAGGGTTATAGACACACATAGATCAACGGGAGAGAACAGAGTTAAAAAAATAGATCCACACAAATATATCCAATTGGTTTGTGTTTAGTTTTTAATATGTGCTGTTGGAGAAATTAAACATCTTTGGGGGGGAAATAAGACTTAGCCTTACAATTCATAGAAAATATGTATCATATATCTATATATAGTCTTAATCTACAAAGATTTTAAAATGGAACACAGAAAAAAATATTTGTAATCTGGGGTTACTTCTTTAACATGACATAAAAGCAAGATCCATGTTAGCAAAGACTTTACCAATAGTTTTCACTGGGTTTGGTGAGATGGCTCCATGGATACAGGTGATTTCTGGAAAGGCAGACAACCTTTGGGATCCAGAGGGTAGAAAAAGAGAACACACACACAGAAGCTGTCCTCTGACCTTCACATGCATGTTCTGGAATGCATGTGCTTGCATATACATTAAATAAATAATGTGTAATGCAAACAAATACAAATAAAAACTTTTTTTGTAGGTGAAAAGACAAGGAAAGCCCAGGCTATAGCTAGGAAGAATATATTGTCAATTAAAGATTCCAAAATTAAATGACATATTTAGAATTTAAAAGAGTACTCAAAAGTCTATAGTAAGAAAATAGAAAGACCAAAGATGGGTTTTAAAAATGGTAATGACACAAAACAAGATACCTAGGGCAGTGGATAGAGTAGAGGAACCAGAAAGAAACTCTGTCTTTATCCATTCTTCTACTGATGGACACTTAGGCTGTTTCCATGTTTTGGCTATTATGAATAAGGCTGCTATGAACATGATTGAGCAAATTTTCTTGTTGTGTGCTGGAGCATCTTCTGGGTCTATTCCAAGGAGTGGAATAGCTGGGTCTTGAGGAAGCCCTATTCCCATTTTTCTGAGATAGCACCAGATAGATTTCCAAAGTGACTGTACTAGTTTGCATTCCCACCAGCAATGAAGGAGTGTTCCTCTCTCCCCACATCCTCGCCAGCATGTGTTGTCACTTGAATTTTTGATCTTAGCCATTCTGATGGGTGTAAGATGGAATCTCAGAGTTGTTTTGATTTGTATTTCCCTGATGACTAAGGAGGTTGAGCATTTCTTTAAGTGTTTCTCAGCCATTTGATATTCCTCTGTTGAGAATTCTCTGTTTAGTTCCAAGCCCCATTTCTCAATTGGGTTATTTGGTTTGGTGGTGTTTAATTTCTTGAGTTCTTTATATATTTTCAGCTATTAAAAACAAGGAATTCCCTAAATTTGCGGACAAATGGATTGAGCTAGAAATAATCATAATGAGTGAGTTAGCCCAGAAGCAGAAAGACTCAAATGGTATATACTCACTTATATCTGCATACTAGCCCAAGGGACATGTCCTATGAAAGTCTTCACTTACCAGGAAACTGGGACAGAGGGGAGGACATCCTATTGGTACTCTAAATGAGAGAAGCATGGGAGAATAGCAAAGTAGAAGGATCCAGAGGGTCCTAGAAACCTACAAGTAGAAAATTATGATAGGCAGATTTGGGCCCAGGGGTCCCACTCAAACAAAGGCACCAGCCAAGGACAATACAGGAGTTAAACTTTAAACCTCTACCCAGATCTAGCCAATGGTCAAAACATTCTCCACAGTTGAGTGGAGAGTGGGATATGACTTTCTCACGTACTCTGGTGCCTCACATTTGACCATGTCCCCTGGAGGGGGAGACCTGGTGGCACTCAGAGGAAGGACAGCAGGCTACCAAGAAGAGACTTGATATCCTATGAGCATATACAGGGGGAGGTAATCCCCTCAGGAACAGTCATAGGGGAGGGGAATAATGGGAAAATGGGAGGGAGGGAAGAATGGGAGGATACAAGGGATGGGATAACCATTGAGATGTAACAAGAATAAATTAATAAAAAAAAAAAAAAAGAAACTCTGTCTTAGCCATCTGAATTTGTCCAAGATCTCAAAAAATGGAAATTGGAGAAATTTCTTTATCTAAGAGATCTGAGAAAACTGGATATCAACAAGTAGAAGAATAAAGCCAGACCTTCAGTGCTCACTCTGGACTCTAGCCACACAGAAAATAACTCCAAAAATTGACTAATGGTCTTGCATGATACTAAAAAGCTTTCGTGCACCAAAATAATTGTAAAAGTGAAGAAATAGCTCAGAATGAGGGAAAAAAGGTCTTTGCTAACTATGTACTTGAAAAGGAAGTGGTGTCTAGAATTTCAAAAATTAAGCACCAAAAGCTTCACACAGTAATAGATAAATGCATAGAACAGATACATTGCCAAAGAAGTATACATGACAATAAGTATTTGAAACCAATTCGACCTCCTTAGCCTTCTGGGAAATGCAAGCTAGAATTAGGTGGAGATTCCATCTCACTTTAGGCAGATAGCTATCATCAACAAAACAGCTAACAAAGGATTACCAGGATGTAGGAAAAGAGGAACCCGACTTACACAGGCAGTGGACATATAAACTGATAAAGCCATCATGGACATCAGTATGGAGGCTTCCTCAAAAAACTGAAAATCAACTGGGTGATGGTGGCGTACCTTTAACTCCAGCACTTGCGAGGCAGATTCAGGTAGATCTCTATGAGTTTGAGGGCAGCCTGATCTAGACAGTGAGTTCCAGGTCAGCTAGGGGTACTGAGCGAAACTCTGTCTCAAAACCCCTCCCCACCAAAAACAACCATAAAAATAGTAAATAATGATTAACACAGTGACTCAGAACTGGCCAAGATACTGCAGAGTACTCGGCCCTAAGGGCAACATTTATACTGCAATCTCCATTGCAAGACTTGGGAGCCATTGTGGAAGAGGGGACAGAAAGACTGTAAGAGACTGAGGTAGTAGATAGCTACAAGGAATTACCTGGAGATAGAAAGCCTTCTCTGACGCAGCTCTTTAAATGTTACAGCCTTTTAGTTCGGAGCTCTCCCACCAACACAGCAACTCTTAGAAGATATTTGATGAATCAGCTTGTGTGCGCTTTATTGGGGTGAACAAGGGCTGTATGAAAGTGGGTGGTTTGAGACTTTCAGGATGGGTGCATATCATTGGCTTGGGCTGAGATAGTGGAAATCTTTATTTGCATCAGTGGTATTCCAACTGCTAGGCTAAGTGACTATCTGGAGAATTGTAGAGGAAGGGGATCGAGCACTTAGTGCATGGGACATCCAGGCACAGAAAAGGGAAGGAGCAATCCTTACTCCTTCTAGTTTCAAGATGCGGTTTTTGGAGTTTGGACATGCTCCACCTCACTGTAGCTCCATGTTGGTTTCCGTAGTGGCACGGTCCATGTGCCCCATAGTACTTAAATAGTCTCCAGTATAAGACCAGACACCCAAGAATGCTTGGGCAGTACAAATTAACTTCAAAGGATTTTTTAATGACATAAAGATGGGTGGGTAAGGAAGAGTGAAATGAGGAAGAGGTGGGGGAGAGGGGTGAATATGATCAAAATATGTTTTATAAAACTTCCAAAGAGCTTACAAAAATTTAATTACTGAATTATTTTTTAAAGCCCTAAAAGTAAAACTACCACGTGATCCAGATATACCACACCTAGAGAATTCCTGCTGGAATCTAAGTCAACATACTACAGAAATCTTTCATTCGTACAATAACTAAGAATTAAGAACAGTGTCCATGCTCACCAACAGATGAATATATTTGTTTTAAATGTGATAGATTACACAATGCAGTTTTATTCAACCATTAGGAAGAATGTTTTTATACCATTTAAAATAAAATATGTGGGGCTAGGTAGAAATAATCATTTTAAACAAAATAAGCCCCCCTCAAAAAGACAAATATTACCCATTTTTTCTCTATGAAAGCAAAAACTGGACTATTTAATGGGAGAAATTAGTATTGGAAAAACTAGATTTCTGTAGGCAAAAAAGAAATGAAATTGGGCCTAACCTTATACTTTATATGAAATTTAAGCAAATACATATAAACTATAATGATATACATGTATAAAATTGTTGCAATTGAACCTAGTAGTTTGTAAACTGACTAAAAAAAGTAATAAAATACATTAAGGTTAAAAACTCAAAATACTTATACACCAGCAAAGACTTTCTAAAAATTGGCAAAAAGTCTTGAATAGATAATTTTCTTTTTTTTTTTTTTTTACTCTTTCTTTTTTTTTTTTTAATTAATTTATTCTTGTTACATCTCAATGTTTATCCCATCCCTTGTATCCTCCCATTCCTCCCCCCCCCCCCCGTTTTCCCATTATTCCCCTCCCCTATGACTGTTCCTGAGGGGGATTACGTCCTCCTGTATATTCTCATAGGGTATCAAGTCTCTTCTTGGCTACTTGCTGTCCTTCCTCTGAGTGCCACCAGGTCTCCCCCTCCAGGGGACATGGTCAAATGTGAGGCACCAGAGTACGTGAGAAAGTCGTATCATACTCTCCACTCAACTGTGGAGAATATTCTGACCATTGGCTAGATCTGGGAAGGGGTTTAAAGTTTAACTCCTGTATTGTCCTTGGCTGGTGCCTTAGTTTGAGCGGGACCCCTGGGCCCAAATCTGCCTATCATATTGTTCTACTTGTAGATTTCTAGGACCATCTGTATCCTTTTATTTTGCTATTCTCCCATGCGTCTCTCATTTAGAGTCCCAATAGGATGCCTTCCCCTCTGTCCCAGTTTCCTGGTAAGTGAAGGCTTTCGTGGGACATGCCCCTTGGGCTAGTATGCAGATATAAATGAGTATATACCATTTGATTCTTTCTGCTTCTGGGTTAACTCACTCATTATGATCATTTCTAGCTCAATCCATTTATCCACAAATTTCGGGAATTCCTTGTTTTTAATAGCTGAGTAGTATTCCATAGTGTATATGTACCACAGTTTCTTTATCCACTCTTCTACTGAGGGACACTTAGGCTGTTTCCATGTTCTGGCTATTATGAATAAGGCTGCTATGAACATGGTTGAGCAAATTTTCTTGTTGTGTGCTGGAGCATCTTCTGGGTATATTCCAAGGAGTGGGATAGCTGGGTCTTGAGGAAGCCCTATTCCCATTTTTCTGAGATAGCACCAGATAGATTTCCAAAGTGGCTGTACTAGTTTGCATTCCCACCAGCAATGAAGGAGTGTTCCTCTCTCCGCACATCCTCGCCAGCATGTGGTGTCACTTGAGTTTTTGATCTTAGCCATTCTGATGGGTGTAAGATGGAATCTCAGAGTTGTTTTGATTTGCATTTCCCTGATGACTAAGGAGGTTGAGCATTTCTTTAAGTGTTTCTCAGCCATTTGATACTCCTCTGTTGAGAATTCTCTGTTTAGTTCCAAGCCCCATTTCTCAATTGGGTTATTTGGTTTGGTGGTGTTTAATTTTTTGAGTTCTTTATATATTTTGGATATTAGACCTTTGTCAGATGTAGGGTTGGTGAAGATTTTTTTCCAGTCTGTAGGCTGTCGCTTTGTTCTCTTGACAGTGTCTCCTGCCTTACAGAAGCTTCTCAGCCTCATGAGGTCCCATTTATTAATGGTTGACATTAAGGCCTGGGCCGTTGGTGTTCTGTTCAGGAAGTTGTCTCCTGTGCCAATATGTTCCAGGCTCTTTCCCACTTTTTCTTCTAAGTGGCTTAGTGTCTCTGGTTTTATGTTGAGGTCTTTAATCCACTTGGATTTGAGTTTTGTGCAAGGTGACAAATATGGGTCCAGTTTCATTTTTTTACACATAGACCTCCAGTTAGACCAGCACCATTTGTTGAAGATGCTATCCTCTTTCCGTTGAATGGATTTGGCTTCTTTGTCAAAAATCAAGTGACCATATGTGTGTGGATTCATATCTGGGTCTTCGATTCGATTCCACTGATCAACCAGCCTGTTGCTGTGCCAGTAACATGCTGTTTTAATTACTATTGCTTTATAGTACAATTTGAGATCAGGTATGGAGATTCCTCCGGAGCACGTTTTATTGTACAAGATTGTTTTAGCTATTCTGGGTTTTTTGTTTTTCCATATGAAGTTCAGAGTTGAACTTTCAATGTCTTTAAAAAATTGTGTAGGTATTTTGATAAGGATTGCATTGAATCTGTAGATTGCTTTTGGTGGGATGGCCATTTTTACTATGTTAATTCTCCCGATCCATGAGCAAGGAAGATCATGCCATCTTCTCAGGTCATCTTCAATCTCTTTCTTCAGAGTTTTGAAATTTTTTTCATACAAGTCCTTCACTTGCTTAGTTAGGGTAACTCCTAGATATTTTATATTGCTTGTGGCTAATGTGAAGGGTGTGGTTTTCCTAATTTCTTCCTCTGCAAGCTTGTCATTTGTGTATAGGAAGGCTACAGACTTTTTTGAGTTAATTTTGTATCCAGCCAATTTGCTGAAGGTGTTTATCAGCTTTAGGAGTTCTCTGGTGGAGTTTTGAGGGTCACTTATGTACACTATCATATCATCTGCAAAGAGGGATAATTTGACTTCCTCCTTTCCCATTTGGATACCCTTGATCTCCTTTTGTTGTCTTATTGCAAATAGATAATTTTCTTAAATCTGTTGGATCTCAAGGCACGCTGAGTGAAGGAAGTCAACCTCTAAAGTTCATGATGACATTCTGTAGACAACAAAGTTATGGTGACAAAGATGACGGTGACTAAGGATGAAGGTAAGATTAGTATGACTGTAAATGAATCATATGAGAGAGGTTCCTGGTGTCATAGGACCATTCTGTGTTCTCATGTGATTACACGATCCATACCTATTTTAAAATTCCTGGATTTCTAGGTTGACACACACCTGCAATCCCAGCACTAAAGAGGCAAATGCAAGAGGACTGTTAGTTCAGTACTGGCCTGGACTGTATAACAACACAATGTCTGAAAAAAACAATGATATATATATATCATTAGGCACTAAATAGAGTTGTCATACAGGAAAATTAAAAATAAAGTTGATAAAAATGAGTCACTGCTATAGTTATCTCATTCTTTATTATGTAGATCATCTACATCAATGATTTTTATCTAATTGTGGCATATATTCCCAGTATTCACTTTACCTACACAAAGCTCATACCAATCCTCCTTTGTAATAGGCAACTAAAGCCTCATTCTTTCCTATAGCAAATCTAGTAAGATTTTGCTAAAAAATATTGGTTCATCAAAAGGCAGCTATAAAGTGCTATGAAGATTGCAGTCAATTTACTTGGAGTTAGTAATGATGATGCTGATGGTGATGGTGCTGATTATGGTAACAGCGTTCTGAAACTGACGCATTTTCTCAATGGCTCATCTGTGTAGGATGAGCCTAAAAGATATTAACACTAATCCCCTTGTTAGCATGAAAGTCAGAAAACTGCCTCAGAACATCATGAGGGCATCCCGGGGGACATCCAAAGTGAGGTATCCACGCAACGTTGTAGGATGAAGGATGATTTTCTTTTTCTGGGAACATTTCCTTATTGTGCATGATAAGAGTGCAGTTGTAGTGGAAAAAAGTACTTTTATTCAGCTCTATTTTCCCTTGCTGTTTTCTAATCAACCCAGGACTCTTCACCAGTGGCTAGATCTGCTTCTGCAAAGAGCTCCTATCCACCAGGTACCCACCAGATGGCAACCCCTTGCTCTGGATGAATGGCAGAAACAAACAGTTAATGCAGTGGTGCCAGGGACACCAGTTCTATACTTCAACCACAACTCCCTCAAACTCCCTCCCTGTCTTCCTTTGTGTTGTAACTGCTTTCCTCCCAAACCTACCCTCCTCACCTTCTAACCTAGCACTATTTCAAATTTGGAATTCCTGGATAAGGCTCATGCTTCTTTTGGTAAGATGAAAAATTTCACACATGACATTTATTCATGCATTCAGTTAAAGTCCATCCCCAGTTTTAAAATTGTTAATAATTCATTTTGTTATTTGACAATTTTATACATGCGTATTTTCTTACCCTTCTATCTCTTTAATTTCCTCCCACCCCTATAAAACCCATTTATCCTACCAGTCCATCCCTACTTGATTCATGCCTTGTATATACACTGGTGATTTAACCAAATTCTGATAGATACTTCTAGTCTAAAAGTCACACATGGCCCTAGTTCAACCAAACGAGTTAAAGAAGTTTGCCAAAGTCAGCATTATGAGTTTGGGATATGCATACGATATCATGGTAGTACCACCTGCTCAAAATTATGGCTTATTCAGATGAATAGAAAATAAACAATATGATGATCTTTAATTTCCCAAATTGGTAAGGCATAAGAGATGACCTTGCCTGCGCTCTTACTCTGCAAATTCATGGCTTTACTGGACCAAGGGTCTCAAGTCCACCTGGCTATCTCTCTGCACACACAGCCTCATGCTCCATTTGCTATTGTTTGCTTACTATTATTTTATAACATTTACTGTTCTCCTATTGTAAAAGCCTTGTGTGTTCCACATAAAAATATATTAAGCTCCAGAATATACAAACAAGCAAAGCTATTGCCGTTAGTTTCAACATCTAAGCCAGTGCGGAGAATGTGCTTGGTATTTCTTACAGGATCTTTTAAATTTTTATTTCAGATGCATATGGGGGGTGTGGGAGGTGCACATACCATTATGCCACATGTAGAGGTCAGAGGAAAACTTTCAAGAATCAGTTCTGTTTCTACCATGTGGATCCTGGGAATCAAACTCAGGTCATCAGGTTTGGCAGCAATTGCTTTTACCCAGTAAGCCATCTCAATGGTGCACAGGGTTTTTGAAATAACACTTGTTCATATTTTGAAATAGAATTAGGATCACATACTATTTTATTTTCACTTAGAACCTCCTAACTGTAACTGTTTGTTCTTTAATCAAAGCAACACCCAAATGATAGGTATAATATCCCATTATAAATAAGCCATGACTGTGGCTGCCCCCTGGTAGGCTAAATTCCTTACTTAATTAAAACTGTCCTTACACATGTGCATACACATAATACACACACACACACACACACACACACACACACACACACACACACACAGAGAGAGAGAGAGAAGGAGAGAGAGAGAGAGAGACAGAGAGACAGAGAGACAGAGACAGAGAGACAGAGAGACAGAGAGAGACAGAGACAGAGAAAGACAGAGAAAGAGAGGGAGAGAACACCCAAATATTTTAGAGATTTCACTTCTGGTTAGGAATTTGATACTTAACAAGACTGTTCCCTCAATGAGCCTCTTGGGACACATTTCTGAACTTCTTTGAGCGCTGAGAATGTGTCCAGGCACTGTCCTGCTATTCTTCAGAAACTTCTGAGCCAGTTACCATCCTTCCTAAGTCCTTTCTGCTCTAGCATGGCACCAATTGCTGCAGTTTAGAGCTTGTTTTTCAAAACCCTCCTCAAGTTTTCATGAGTTTGCAGACAAAAACAAACACCCATTTGCTATAATCTTTCAAATCTGCTTCTTACAGAGTAATGACAGCAGAGGACTCCATGTACCTCAGAGAGCCTGGAAAAGTATAGACACAGTTTGAAGCTCATTTAGATTAGCACTCAAGAATTAAGAAAAAAAATAAAACCACAATGCAGGCAACTTGGAAGCATCCTGAGTTTAGAGATGACCTTTAATGCCAAGCCAAGCCTTCTGCCGCAGGGATGCTTCCTGGAAGAGGGAGGTGTAGAAATTGCACTATCAGGAGCCATATTGAGTAGAGTAGGCCATACTGGTAGTGTTTGAGATAAGCTACAGCAGTGCAGGGTAAAGCATAGAGGCCAATGTGTCCAGTGTTCTGCTACCACGGTGGAAGTTTCACATAGAGTGTGAAGAAGAGAGGTTAGGAAGCTGGGAGGGAACACATCTCTGAAGAAAGCCTGTTACTGGTCCAGGCCATTAAATGTTATGTTCTGGCAGGATTCACTGGTCAGTGACTACAATTGCCTACTCTGCACAAATTAAAATTATAATATGCAGCAAAAAATATTATTCAGCGATTTTCACAGGGTGAAATGATTTTTTTCTCATCAATTAGAACCTATCTCTAAATAGTTCTTATCTTTTAAAGTTTGTCTAAATTTTATTTACTTATTTATTCATTTATTTTTATTTTAGTTTATTTTGTATTTTGTATTTTGTATTTTGGACAGCTATGGCTGTCCTGGACTCACTTTATAGACCAGGTTGTCCTCGAACTCACAAAGACCCATTTGTCTCTGCCTCCCTGAGTACTGGGATTAGAGATGTGTGTCACCATACTTGCCTAAATTTTATTTTTAACATAATATTTTATGCATAATAATTATACATACTTATGCAGTGTGTTATGGTGCTTTAATGCATTGTTATATGATGGTCAAATCAGGGTAATTATCATATCCATATCCCCCAAATATTTACCACATCTTTGTGGTGAGAATGTTCAAATTATCTCACAATAGATTTAAAATGTATTATACCTTATTGTTAACTCCATTCATCCTCTTGGCCACACAACACCAAATTTTATTTCTTCTAGCTGTATCATCAAATACTAACTAGGCTTATGTAAATTTAGATTGTCAAGACTCACCCTTACAACCAAGATAAGCTCTTCATGTTTCAGTGAATATATATGTTATGGTTTGAACATGAAATGTCTCCCATTGTGTCCTTTGTTTGAACACCTGTTTACCAACTGGTGGTACTGTTGTTAAACCATTAGAAGGGCACACCTCTTTTTTGTTTTGTTTTGATTTTTTTATTTGTTGTTGTTGTTCTTTTCCAGACTGGGTTTCTCTGTGTAGTCTTGGTTGTCTTGCTTTGCAGACCAGCCTGGCCTCTAACTCACAGCTACCTGCCTCCCTAAGTGGAGTGCTGGGATTAAAGATGTGTTACACCAAACCCAGCTGGAGGTGTCACCTCTTAAAGTGGGTCACCAGGGTTGGGCATTGAAGTTTTATAGTCCAACCTCTCTTCTTGACCATCTTCTTCCTTCTGAAGTGAACATAATGTGACTAGCCACCCCTCAGTCCTACCATCATGTCTGCCTCAGGAAGATGAATTATGTTCCCTACAATTATGAGCCAAAGGGAACCCTTCCTTACACTGATTCTCATGTATGGTGTTTGGACACAGTCATATGGAAAGTAATCAGTGTGTGTGTGTGTGTGTGTGTGTGTGTGTGTGTGTGTGTGTGTGAGAGAGAGAGAGAGAGAGAGAGAGAGAGAGAGAGAGAGAGAGAGAGAGAGAGAGAGCAGGTACATTCTTCCATTGGATGTTATTTCTTATCTTAGTTTTACTTGTCAACCTGACATAATCTACGGTTATATAAGAAGGAAGACTTGATTGAGGCTAGATCCCATTGACCTGTGGGCATGTCTGTAGGGGTTCATTTTGATTATTGACACAGGAGAACCTAGGCAATATAGATGGTGCCATCTCTAGACAAGGTAATCTAGACTTTATAAGAAAGCTAGATAGATCCAAGATGGTGGTGCTGATCATACACTATGTCTGATTGGCAGGACAGAGCCTAGGGACTGAGAGCTACAAACCATAATGCGTGGCAAGCACTAGGTGAGAGGGGTCCACATGGTGCAGAGGACTGGTGGGTCTTGCCTCAGGCCATCCAACTGGTCCATGGAGGATGGGTGCCCAGTCCCCAGAGAATGACTGCATACCCACCTGCTAGCTGCATCTGGCTCTATATCTCTGACTCTTTATCTGAGAATGAACTGTGGGCAGTGAAGCACCAGCATCTGGATCTGCTGGCCCAGGGGAGAACCCAGGAGAATGGGTGGATCTGACCTCAAACCACCCTACCAATCCACAGAAAGCCCCATGGTCTTGTTGCCACAATCAGGGTCTCCAAAGCACGGCACAACCTTTCAGGAGTACCTGCACTCTCTCTGACTGAATTGTGGGTTACAAAGCACCAGTATCAGTGTCTTCTGGCCCAGAGTGTGGATCTGGGATAGATCGGACTTCATCACTCCACCTATACACAGAGGTACCCAGTTGGATGTGAACACATTCTCTGGCTAGTGCATGATATCTGAACTCTCCAGTGGACTGAACTAAGGCCCCAATACCTGAGCTTATATGCCTCAAAATTTGAAAATCTAAAGGAAACAGACAATTTTCTGAATGGATTCCACTTGCCAAAGTTGAGTCAAGATCAGATAAACAAATTAAATAGTCCTATTTCTCCTACAGAAATAGAAGCAGTCAACAAAAGTCTCCCAACTAAAAAAAAGGCCAGGGCCAGATGGTTTCAGTGCAGAATTCTACCAATATCAGTATTAGAAGAGCTAATGCTGATACTCTTCAAACTACTCCACAAAATAGAAATTGATGGAACATTACCAAACTCATTCTATGAGACTACAGTCACCTTGATACCTAATTGCACAAAGACCCATCAAAGAAAGAGAATTTCGTAACACTTTCTCTTATGAACATTGATGTAAAAATACCCAATAAAATACTGCCAAACTGAATCCAAGAACACATCAAAAATATCATTCACCATGACTAAGTATGCTTCATCCCAGACATGTAGAAATGGTTCAATATATAGAAATCCATCAATGTAATCCACCATATAACCAAAATGAAACAAACAAAAAACCCAACATGATCATCTCCTTAGATGTTGAAAAAGCATTTGACAAAATCCAACACCTACTCATGTTTAATTTCTCAGAGAGATCAGGCATTCAAGGCACATATCTAAATATAATAAAGGCTATATACCACAACCCAATGGCCAACATCAAATTAAATGGAGAGAAAGTAAAGGAAATTCCACTAGAATCAGGGCCTAGACAAGGATGCCCACTCTCTTTATATCTCTTCAATATCATACTTGAAGTTCTAGCTAGAGCAATAAGACAACAAAAGTATATCAAGGGGATACACATCTGAAAGGAGGAAGTCAAACTATCATTATTTGCAGATGATATGATAGTATACATAAGTGATGCCCAAAATTCCACCAGAGAACTCCTACAACTGATAAACACCTTCAGCAAAAGTGGCAGGATACATACTCAACTCAAAAAAGTCAGTAGTCCTCCTGTATACAAATGACAATCATGCTGAGAAAGAAATTAAGGAAACTATACCCTTCCCAATAGCCACAAGTAATATAAAGTATCTATGTATAACTCTAACCAAGAAAGTGAAAGACTTGTATGAAAAAAAATCCATCAGAATGGCTGAGATATAAAACTCTACTGACAGTACATGCTGGCGAGGATGTGGATAAAGGGGGAACATTTCTTTATTGTTGGTGGGAGTGCAAAGTTGTACAACCACTTTGAAGATCAATCTGGTGCTTTCTCAGGAACTGGGAATAGTGCTACCTCAAGACCAAGCTATTCCACTCCTTGGAATATACCCAAAAGATACTCCACCACACAAGGATGTTTGCTCAGCTATGTTCATAGCAGCGTGATTCATAATAGCCAGAATATGGAAACAACCTAATGTCCCTGAGTAAAAGAATGGATAAAGAAACTGTGGTACATTTACACTGTGAAATACTACTCAGCTATTAAAAACAAGGAAATCTTGAAAATTGCAAGCAAATGGATGGAATTAGAAATGATCATCCTTAGTGAGTTGACTCAGACCCAGAAAAATACACATGGTATATATCCACTTATATTGGATACTAGGCCAACATGGATGTCCCCTGAGAGAGTCTTTACTTAGTGAGGAACAAGTGATGAACTTGCTACTGTGATTCCAGGTGATAGAGATATGGGAGAATGGGGAGATAGAAAGACCGAGAGCATCCTGGAACCCTACATGAAGACTATCAATGCTGGTGGATCTGGACCCAAGGGGCCTGCACAAACTACTGTGCCAACCAAGGACAATGCATGCAGTAAACCTAGATCATCTATTCAAATCTAGCCAGTGGACAGTACATTCTCTACACAGTTGTGTGGAGAGTGGATACTGAAACTGACATGAACTCTGGTGTCCCCCTATTTGACCACTTCCCCTTGTTGGGGAGCCCTAGTGGCACTCAGAGGAAAGGGAAGCAGGTCACTTCTGTCACAGACCTAAGGGAGGGGCATAGGGTGAATGAAGAAGGGAGGGGGGATACTAGAACATACAAGTGAGGGGATAACAATTGGAATGTAATCTGTAACCTCAAGCTGAAATAAATCCTTCCCTCCCCTAAGTTGTTTCTGGTTAAATTGCTTTAGCACACAGCAGAAGAATAAAAACTAGAACTTACCTAATTGTCTTTTAATGATTCATAGTTTGGTCCATGCTATACAATAGAACCATTGGGTTACTCTCTAAAAATATCTCTGTTTTGACTTTATCCTAGCGTCAGAAGTCATTAGTCTGAATTGTACATTGAGAATCAGTATTTTTTCAAATCTTTTCAGATGATTTGAGCATTAACCAACAATGAGAACTACTAATCCTAATAGAATGTCTTTTGACATACCTTCCTTCCCCATTAGATTTGTAATGGTTAATTTGATGTGTCAATTTAGTTAGACAAAAATACCCAAGCCAATGGTTAAATAGTAGTATAGATATTGCTGTGAGGCAGATCATCCTTCATAAGATGAAAAGAAGAATCATTCAGTCAGTTGAAGAAGGCCTTAATGGAGAAAGGCTGACCTCCCTTGAGGATCTAGGCATTTAGCCCCAAGATAATCTGCAGACACAGGCTGCCATTCTTAGTCTTTTCTGGGCTTCTTCATGCCCATTCTGCAGTTTGGTCTAGCCAATATCCATAGTCACATGGGTCAGTCCTTTAAAATGGAACAATCTCTTCGTCCATATCACCCCATTTCTAATATATATACATAAATAAGTATGCATACATACATATATGAAACAACTATTTTGGTATGGTCTGGAAAACTCACTTATTTAGCCATTTGTTTCTCACTTGTTTTCCAAGACCAAGCACACCCAATGACCACATAAATAATCTGACACATTTCAACAGAAGGTTATCTGTTGCAGGTTTATGGAAACAAATTTCCCTTCACCTGAACAAAATGGGAAAAAAGTTATGGTAAGTGCCATGGTGCCTGCTGTGATCAGTCAAGACACTTCTTAGGTTGTGTTGAAGGGATGAAAGTTTACTAAGTGTCTGGGCTATTTTTTGTCTTTGTTTTTTTCAATTTAGCCTTGGTCTTCTCTTACTCTGTTAGTACAGCTTTCTCTCCCACAGCCCTGACTTGCAGTTCATTAGGCTGAAAATGCTGGCATTCTTTTCAAGTCTTTTTTTAGTCTGAAATATTGACCAATCAACAAGTCCTATCTTTCAACCTTTAATGTATTTTCAGAATCCAAATCCTACTTTCCTTGTTAGAGTTACTAAGCCACTGTCATCTGATACATGTTATTGCAGCAGTAGCCTTTCTGCCTTCCCACATTCCCCATTCTACTTATATTTATGTTTGACTCTCATCACTTTTGTTAAGAAAAAAATGTTAATCTAATATTCGAGGTAAGTAAATTGATAAGTAAAAGAAGTGGCTGCAAGAAAGTAATGAAGCCTGAAGAAATTAAAATCAGGATTAAAAATAATTGATTGTGTATCACACATCATAGACTTTGCTATTATACAAGGGAATTTACTAACTAAATTCAACTTTAGAACAACATCTTATTATAGTTCTAGTATGTAAAATACATATGAACAGAGTTGTTCAGATTGGAGGTAGGACTGACCTGTAGAGCATCGTGGTTCTGCCTAGTAGTGTGTCACCTGTGTCACAGGTTTTGCATCGGAGAGCAAATAGATGACCACAGAGATGGTCACTTCTTCCCGTAGTCACACATTCACTATTTCAATAATTTTTTCCATATTTTGAAATTGAGCCAATCTCCCTGTTAATTTTACTGTCAAATAAAATTATGTTGAGTCCTCATTCTAACTAGAGTGTAGACAGACTTCCACCTGCCTTTAGGTTTTCTTAATTGATAAGATTCTTAACTTGAATTTAACAAAGAAACAGAGACCAGGTAAATTTTGGACATTGTTTTTGGAGCTGTCACTACCTCCCTTCAGTCATGCTCTCCATTCCTGAAAAGGGATACTACAATAAGGAGTTCAAGCTGTGCAGAAGAAAGGCCATGGGACAGGGTCTCTTACCTACCAATTACAAGGTACCATATATTATTCCTTTTTAAAAAAGATTTATTTTGTTACTATGTATACAGTGCTATGCCTGCATGTACACCTGCAGGCCAGAAGAAGGCATCAGATCACATTACAGATGGTTGTGAGCCACCATGTGGTTGCTGGGAATTGAACTCAGGACCTCTGGTGGTGCAGTCAGTGCATTTAACCTCTGAGCCATCTCTCCAGCCCCCCATATATTATTCCTAATAACTCATTAATAAACTAGCTAATTGGTGTGGGCTTAGTAGCTTGCCACCACCTGCTCTGCAGATGGCATCAGTATCTCAATAATGTCAAAAATTAAACTTTAGGTAGCATTTATGTTGCTGCAGATTTTAGGCTTTAGAGTTGGAATTAAATCTCTAATAATTTTTCAAGAAGAAAAACAAAGTAGACTTCTTACTCTCAGCTTTTTATTTTACCACCTACTGCCCCACCACACATTTGGAGTCTTAGTGGAAGGGTATGCATAAGCATTACATGGATGCAGAAGCCTGCAGATGTAAGAAGAGATATTGGATCCTCTAAACTGGAATTACAGATAAATGGTTGAGAACCACCATGGCCAGGATACTGGGAACCAAACCTAAGTCCTCTGCAAGAGTAGCAAATGCTCTTAACTTTTAATATATCTACCCAATCTCCAAAGAACAAGATTTTAAGAATAATGGCCAGTAGTTTTCTTCTGTGAAACCTATACTGGAAATCACTTCACAATTAGGGAGGAAGTATGGCTGATTAAAAAGCATCTACAAATTTTCATGGTCAAATCCTTTACTAGTCCATCCTGTGAGACTGTAACGCCAAAGAGAAGTCATTCTGACCTTAACCCAGGTAGTAAACTGTGGATAAGCATTAGTGTCAATATTTTAAGGCTACATTAGCAATTTATCACCTTACCAAGGCAAATGAGTTTCTTTTTTTTTTACACATTTTTATTGAAAAAATAAAATAATTCATATCACATCTCATTTGCTATCCCATCCCATGCATCCTCCCATTCCTCCCTCCCTCCCACTTTCACCCCATTCCCCTTCCCTATGACTGTGACTAAGGGGGACCTCCTCTCTCTGAATATGATGCTAGGGTATCAAGTCTCTTCTTGGTAGTCTGTTATCCTTCCTCCGAGTGCTATCAGGCCTCCCCATCAAGGGGACATAGCCAAATATGGGGCACCAGAGTTCATGTGAAAGTCAGTCCCCAGTCTCCACTTAACTGTGGAGAATGTTCTGTCCCTTGGCTAGATCTGGGTAGGGGTTTGAAGATGACTGCACGTATTGTCCTTGGTTGGTGCCTTAGATCAAGCAGAACCCCTGGGCCCAGATCTGCCCATCATTGTGTTCTTCTTGTAGGTTTCTAGGACCCTCTGGAGCAAATGACAGTTTCAAAGTAACTGTACTTCCAGAACCTCTATGAAGCTACTCAAGAATCTCAGAGGCCCTTTCAGGCCTTTCTAGTTATTACATTTGACAACTGTACTTCCCATTTGATGTGTGAAAATCTTGGAGTTCTGAGCTGACTTGGGTTTTAAGGCAACATCAGACCTCAGCAACAGTGCCCTGCCCCTGCCACAAACCTGAGTGAGAATTTCAACACTCACGCCAGGGCAGGCTAGTTCATGGCTTGAGAAGCCACTCTATCCATCTGCTCAGGCATTTCTTCCTGTGCATTGGAATGTAATGGAATGGCATTGAGAAGAAACCTTAGAATCAAACATGACTTTTAGATGTGTGGCATTGGTGATAGAATGAATCAAAACAGGTTTAGTAAGTGTTAAGCCAGTAATACATGTGTGTGTGTGTGTGTGTGTGTGTGTGTGTGTGTGTGTGTTGTATGTGTGTGTTGTCTATGTATACATGTCATGTCTGTGGGTGCATTCTCTCCTGTGTGTGCATGTGCAGAGGCTAGAGGAATACATAAACCTCAGCTGTCTTTTATCATTCTGTGCCTTATTGCCTTAAGACAGGATCTCTCAATGAACCAGATGCTCACCACTAGGCTAGGCTGCCTGGTCACCTTTCAGAATCTGCCTACCAGTACCCTCCAATGCTGGGTTCATATGTGCACCCATGCCAGGCTTTTTATGTGAGTACTTGGGATTCAAGCTCAGGTACTCTCTGTGCTTGTACAGCAAACATTGTTACTCACTAAACCATCTGCATGGCCTCTGTATTTCTTTTTTTTTTTTTTTCCTTTTCTTTTTCTTTTTCCAACTAATACTCCAGATTATTTGGGTATTGGTAGCTCCCACATATCCTTTTTCCTTTGGCCTTTTACAACTTTACTTTGATTGTCGTTTTTTCTCTTTTCTCTGCCCCACCTGGCTTAGCTTTATGTCTTATTTAATATCTATATCTGTCTTGTATAGGCCCGTACAGAACATATTAATTGTTCCAGAATGCGTCCTTCTACAGTGTCAAGGGCATCATCAGTCATGCCAATATTCACTCTTTCAAATGGAAACAAGTGAGCATCACAGAATGGGGAGAGATCCTCCATCATATCCAGCGCATAAAACTGCAAAAGCTTTTCTAAATCATATATGACCAGGGAATCCACTGCTTGCAGTGACCGGTGTCATGTAGACACATAGAGCAAGACTGTTCACTGAGTCATGGAAGTAGGAGATAATAAGGTGTCCATACTACTGGCATGACCATCTGAATGGGCCTTAGGAAATGGTGCTTCTGTCTAGTTATTTGTAGACATTGTGAAACTTCTGTTAAAGCCTTCACCCTCTAAATGAGATTTCAGGAACTTCAGTGTGGCCTAGGGTGGGTGACATAACAAAACCTACAGACTACTCTTTATATCAGACCTCAGTGTGGAAAACTCATAGGAAATTTCTTTATACATTCTCTGTAAACTCAACGATATACTCGTCTCCATTATTGTCTCTGTTCTCTGTTAGTGGGGAGAATTGTTCTAACATAAAATATCTACAGATTATTATTTGTGGCATTATTCACTCAGCATGAAAAGGCCTCTTCATATGATGGGATACCTGGCTTGTGTATCAGAGGCACTTGCAGCATTTGAAACAGAAATTGGACATCATAGAGGACTCATAGGAAGCAACAAGCGCTGACATCAGCTCTACTCCAAGGCGATGGCTTGTGTAGGCTGGAGCCTGGTGGTGGAGAAAGTGAGAAATTCAGAGAACACGGTGAAGGAGCTTCTCAGTGCACATGCAACGCTGAGGTACAATACTGAAAAATACCCAAAGGAAGATGAATATTTGTACCAGTCTTTGAATGGCACCTGTGCTTCCTTATCTGAAAGATACAAGGACTTCCATATTTCAATGGGCACAGTGGTGGGATACAGGACTATATCTAGTTTAGGGAGAAAATACCAGTTGTGATGGCTCACACTTGTAATCCCAGCACTTGGGCAGTGGAGATGGGGCACTCATGAAGTAAAAAACTGCCTGGGTTCCAGACAACTTAACTTTGGGGATATTATTTTTCTTATCCATGACATAAACATAACTTTTGCTTCCGAGCTGGCCACCATTAAGCACTTCCCTTGCTTTAACTCACATCATGCTATAACTATAACCATTCCATCATGTTGCAGCTGAGGAAACTGAGGCATGGGTGATACAAAGGCTTATTTAGAGTCACATGAGCTCATGATGATAGAGCAGGGAGTGTGGGTTTTGGAGGTCTTAATCTATGGTCTGTGCCACACATGGCAAAGCCATACTAGTTTGCCATCAAGACCATCGGCAAAAACTTGGCCAGGACCCCATCATAGCCATCGCTGCTAGAAATCAGCCCTATGTACATGTCATTCAGGCTGTGCCCCATCCCAGTGCCTCTGGTGTCTCTGTTATTTACTTGTTGGCTACCCTGAGATATTTAGCAGCATAAACCTTCTCTCTATTTGTGAGTTCACTCATATCCTGTTTGATAAAATATCCCAACTGCTAAACATGAAATGTAAAAGATCTCATGAAATTAGAGACATGGGAGAAAACTGGCATCATATGGGGGCATGACTGAATACAGTGTAAATAGTCATTTATATTTACTGGCCTCTGGCTAAGCCCAGCAGGATATAGAGTCTGTTCATGCATTGGCTGTTTATTTACTCACACAACCTTCTGAAATAAGTTCTGATTTTAGCCCATGTGACTTAGATTGACTTAGGTTGACACAGCTAGTGACCTGCTGGATACTGACTGGCCTGGTCTATCTGCACCCAAAACTTATGGTGTTAATTTGTACTGTATTCAGATCCCTGCACATATGGTCTAACCTTGCACATGATTGTCTTGTCATTGAAGTAATGTGATGGTAACATTTCTAGCACTTCTGGGAGATCTGGATGCCCCCCTTGCAATGTATGCGGCTTTCATTTCCATAAGAAAATACTTCATTTAAAATCAATTTGAAAATGAGAAAATTGAGGCCCAGAGAGCATCAGTATAAGTTGCCCCAAGTCACACCATTAACAAGAGAAAAGTCAGTGTTGGAACCAAACTTCCAAGTAGTCTGATTCCAATGCAGTCAATCCCTCTGCCTTCCTGACCAGCAGCAGTGGTGAGTCATTCCATATCCCTGTCTGTGGCAGCTCACTCTCTAATTAGCTAGAGATCTCTGAAGCTAAGTCTATGAGCTTGATCTCTGATAGCAGTAGCCTGAACCTTAACCCTGCCAGATGTCCTGCAAATATCCAACATATCTAAGCCTGCTGTTACTAAGGAGACCAGGTGGGCAAAGGGAGATGGCTCAGTGCCAGTCAGTCAGCTTTCTAGGGAAAACTGCTTTGCCAACAAGAGGTCAGAATTCACTTCTCTGTATCATTAAAACCTACTGAAAACATGTTAGTCAATTAATCTGGCTTCTCAGCATCCCCAGTAATACATAGAACAGTACCTTTTGCAAACACTATTTGTTGAAAGGGTCAAATGCCACACTGTTTCATAAGAAGAGTAAATATTATATGTAGACATATCTCATGGTCTTTGAACAAGACCATTTTCCAGTGGAAATTTGGGGAGTTGGCAGTCAGAGCCCAGAGTCATGGGGAAAATTGGAACTTCTAGGGGCTAATGAGATCAAAGGCTAGCCCCCATCATACAGATAAGGGAGGCCTCCAAACACACAGCTAAAAATGGCGAAAAAAGAACTGGACCTTCCAATCTGCCATTAACATGCTGGTAAAAGCTGTGAAATTGTTTGCTTAGATGTCTTTGAAAATTCATTTTGGCTTTATTGGCAGAGTTTATTAGTTAGAAGGAAAAGGATATTGTGCTGGAGGGTTAGAGTTTCTACAGCCAGACTGAAGGGGAAAATTGTACTGGACAATTTGATCCACCAAGACAGCCAACAGGAAGCCATTTTCTCAAACACCCAGACCATGTGATTGAATGACCTGCTGTATTTAAGTTCATTCTGGGTAATTCCTTACCTGTTTCTCATCATGAAATCACTCTGAAAGTTTAAACCTTGACTACCAGGGAGATTGTTACACCACTGTATGTTGTTTGTGTCTTACAATTCCACATGTTTTTACAACAACCACATCTATTGGTTTAAAATAAAGGTGTCCTGTCACAGTGTTATACAGAGCCATGCGTATATCAAGTGACATCGAATGGTAGTCTGTTGTGTCTTTTAGGCCTACTGGTATTCTGGTGTTTGCTTTTGAGGAGTGACTTGTGATTTTTCATGTCGGTTTCTAATATTGTTTGTTTCTTTATATTTTGTCATCTTTCCTTTAACATGCAGAGATTCTTCTCTAGTTTTTTCTATTTGCATTGGGATAGCCATCTCTTTTTCCAGGTTTGGGGAATTCTTTGCTGTAGTCTCAGAGAACAGGTTCTTGCTGCCCTCAGTTTTTCTCTCAGCTCCTTCTTGGGTCCTTTGAACTTTTGCATTTGGTCTCTTCATGCCAGAATTCGTGAATGTTTTGGCCATCCCTTCTTATTCATGTGTTTCCTTTACTGATGATGTTTGCAATATTTCTTTAATTTGAACCTCTGTCCTTTTCTCTCCTTAATGAATCTATTGCTGATTCTTTTCCCTGTAGGTGGGTTTTGTGTTATTATTCATTAATGTTCTTTTCTTTTTAACTTTTTATTTTATTAATTTATTCAGATTACAAATCAATTGTTATCCCCTCACTTGCATCCTCCCATTCCTCCCTCCCACTTTCCCTATTCCCCTCTCCTAGGTCTATGACTGAGGGGGACCTCCTCCCCCACTATATGGTCATAGGCTATCAAGTCTGCTCTTGATAGCCTGCTTAGTCTTTCTTTGAATGCCACCAGGCCTCCCCACCAAGGGGATGTGGTCAAATAGGGGGCACCAGAGTTCATGTCAGAGTCAGCCCTTGCTCTCCACACAACTGTGGAGAAAGTCCTGTCCATTGGGTAGATCAAAGTAGGGGTTCAATGTTTACTACTTGTATTGTCCTCGGTTAGTGCAATATTTTGAGCAGACTCCCCTAGGCCCCGATCCACCCATCACAAAGTTCTTTTTGTAGGTTTCTAGGACCCTCTGGGTCCTTCAATTTCCCAATCTCCTATATTTGTCTTACCTGGAGTCCCAGTGGGATGTCCTCACATCTATCCCAGTCTCCTGGTAAGTGAAGAGTTTCATGGGGACATGCCTTTTGGGCTAGTGCCCAATTATAAGTGAGTATATACCATATGAATCTTTCTGCTTCTGGGTTAATTCACTCAGTATGATCATTTTAAGTTCCATCAATTTGTCCACAAAATTCAGGATTTCCTTGTTTTTAATAGCTGAGTAGTATTCCATAGTGTAAATGTACCACAGTTTCTTTATCCATTCTTCAACTGAGAGACACTTAGGCTATTTCCATGTTCTGGCTATTATTAATAAGGCCACTATGAACATGGTTGAGCATATGCCCTTAATGTGTGGTGGAACATTTTCTGGGTATATTCCAAGGAGTGGAATAGCTGGATCTTGAGGAAACCCTATTCCCAGTTTTCTGCGAAAGCACCAGATAGATTTCCAAAGTGGTTGTACAAGTTTGTATTCTCACCAACAATGAAGGAGTGTTCCTCTTTCTCCACATCCTCACCAACATGTGGTGTCACTTGAATTTTTTATCTTAGCCATTCTGGTGGGTGTATGATGGATTCTCAGAGTCATTTGATTTTCATTTATCTGATGACTAAAGACATTGAGCGTTTCTTTAAGTGTTTCTCAGCCATTCGTGGTTCCTCTGTTGAGAATTCTGTTTAGTTCTGAGCCTTGTTTCTCAATTGGGTTATTTGGTTTGGTGGTGTTTAATTTCTTGAGTTCTTTATATATTTTGTATATTAGACCTTTATTCATTAGTTTTCATTTATAACATTTTTCTTTTTAAAAATCTCAATTTCCTTTTTTTTCTTCCACATTGCTGATGATCTCATCTGTATTGTTGGTTTTCTTGTCTATTTTTTAATTTTTATTTCTATTTATTGTATGTGCATGTTTTGCCTGTATGTTTATTTGTGTATCATGTAAATGCCTAGTGTCCACAGAGGTCAGAAGAGAATGCCCATTGCCCTGTAAATGGAGTTATGAAAGGTGTGAGTCAACGTATGGAGGCTAGGAATCAACCTGGGTCCCTTGTTTATTTTTCTTAATTTTTCTTTTGCTGTTGACTTTGCCCTCTATGTTTGCATTGAATTAATCTTGTTTATATCATTTCTGAAGTCACCGTTATTGTTGTAATAAAAATTTCAAACACTTGCACATCTGTTGGTGTAGAGGCTTCTATTAGCTTTATCTGGAGATTTTCTTCTTGAGTCACCTTTTCTTGGGTGCCTCAATTGCCAGCCCTACTCACAGAGTGGTTTATTTGTTGAAGAGGACTCCCATTTCCCTACCTTTGTCTTGGAGTCTTGGAGTCATGTGGCCTGATTCAGTCCTTCTTTCCTTTTTACCCCTTTGGTGGTGTGGGTGGTAGGTTTGATTTTTCTGTCATCTAACTCACTCTGTAAACCAGACTGGTCTCAAATTCAGAGATCCACCTGCCTCTATCTCCCAAGTGTTGAAATTAAAGGCATGCACTTCCACACCCAGCTTTGCCTTACTTTTCACTCTATCAATTTTCTACTATCTGGTCTTCTCTGTGACTTCTCAAAATTTTTCCTTATTTTTTCCTCTTTGTAATGGAGTCTATATTTTTCCTTTCTTGACTGTTCTTCAAAGGAAAACAGCCTCTAGAAATCGTCCCTTATTTCATTGATTTACTCAATAAAAATATGGAATACCTGCTAGGGCTTGACACACTTGTTCTTGATGATTTCCTTTGACTTCAACTGAGATGACTACCAATGACCTATGACCCATGACCCTTTTATTAAACTATCCTCAGTGTCCCTGCTGAGAATCACCTATTTCTCCTAACACAGTAGATCAATATTGTTCTTTCCCTCTCCCTTCTCTCTATGTGTATACAAGTTTGTACAGCAAACAGTAAGTGTTTTTTCTGCCTTACTCCATGTTATTTTAAGCAACCTGAAGTTCAGAATGTTTGCCTCACCCCCTCTCCCACCCCCCTGAGTGCAGAAGTAGCCAGAGCAGAGAGAACTAAGTTTGAAGACTTTCTATTTATGGTAGCTTCCATTTTTTTTTTCATTCTTAGAATTTATTGTCATAGTCTGAAAAATGATTAAATCTCCAAATGGAAAAAAATTTACCAAAAAAAAAAAAAAAAAAAAAAACCCAAAAATTCTACAGAGTAAACTAACCTGGGTTCACGGGGACACAAAGACTGATCCAATAATGAAAGAGCATTCATGGGCTGGACCTAGGCATTCTACACATACGTGACAGGTGCACAGCTTAATCATCATGTAAGTTCCCTAACAATTGGAGTCGGAGCTGCCTCTGACTCTGTTGCTTGCCTCTGGACCCCTTTCCCCTAACTGGGCTGCTCTGTGTGGCCTCGGTTGGAGAGGATACTGCTTCAACTTGATGTGCTTTGGTGGGTTGGTACCCGTGATGGTGGTAGGGTGATGGATAGCTCCTCTTCTCTGAGGAGAAGGGGGCGGGAAGTGGGGAGAAGGTTGTATGAGGGTGGGACTGGGAGGAGGGAAGGGAGAGGTTCTGCGATCAGAATGTAAAGTGAATAAATAAATAAAAACTTTTTATTTAAAAACTTCCATGATGTTGTGTGTGTGTGTGTGTGTGTGTGTGTGTGTGTGTGTGTGTGTGTGTGTGTGTGTGTATGAGAGAGAGACAGAGAGAGAGAGAGAGAGAGAGAGAGAGAGAGAGAGAGAGAGAGAGAGAGAGAGAGCAAATAGCTGATTTTGAAGTATCCAATATCCTTTATTATAAAAATGAGAAAGCATCATTTCATTTAGGGAATGCTGATTGCTTAAAACTACACTCTTTGAATAAACCTATATTGGCTTAATGAAGTTTTCCTGTGATTAATATAATTTACTGAAATTGTATTCAAACCCCCAAATTATGGGTGTGATGCAGATGAAATACAGCCCTGGTTAAAGCAATTAGTTTAATGACTTTCCTGATGGGAAATGAAACAGGGCCTGCACAGAGGAGGACTTCCTGTCAGTATGGTATGAGGCCCTTACAGGGCTGATCTTTACTCATTCATGCCAGTCACTTTCTGCCTTTTCTGTTTAAAGCATATAGTGTTTTGCAAACAACTCCTCCTCTAGTGGTGATGCAATGCTTAAATTAGTATTTTTAATCTGTGTAGTGAAAGCCTTCCACACCACTCACTGTGGTAATGTTACCACGCTACCTTGTACACTCAGGCATGATATTTATTTTCTGAAAGCCCCTGGGCTAGGAGCCAGAGGTGTGGATCCTCCAGTGCCACAGAGGTCTTTTCTCCAGGAAAGGAACCAAGAGTGGTGGAAATACAGAATGGGTAGAAGAGGAAGGTGGTTATGAATATTAGCTAAGACCACATGACTAGTTATAGAGATAAGGATTATAAATGACATGAGTGTTTCTATCATATTTTCTTAAGAATGTATTAGTACAAATATTGTATTTTCACAATTTTTTATTATGATTATAACATCAACTAAAAGAGTATTGGTAGTCTTTTCTAGTTCCAGTCATTTCCTGAAAATTTAAGGATTTCCTTGTCTTTAATAGCTGAGTAGCATTCCATTGTGTAAATGTACTACAGTTTCTTTATCTATTCTTCAGTTGAGGCACATTTAGGTTGTTTCTGATTCTGGCTATTATGAATAAAGATGCTATGAACATAGTTAATCAAATATCCTTGTTATATTGTGGAACATCTTTCAGGTATATGCCCCGGAATGGTATAGCTTGGTCTTGCACTTGCACCATTACTACTTTTCTGAAAAAATACCAGATTGATTACCAAAGTGGTTGTACAACTTTGTACTCCCACCAGCAACAGAGGAGTGTACCACTTTCTCCATATCCTCTCCAGCAGGTCCTGTCACTTGAGTTTTTGATGTCTTAGGCATTCGGATAGGTGTAATATGCAATCTCAGAGACGAGATCATCCTGAGTGAGGTAACTCATACCCTGAAAGAAATGTATGGTATATACTCATTTATAAGTGGATATTAACCCGACATAGATGTCCTTTGAGAGACTCTGCTCAGCAGGGGATAGGGACAGATGCTGAGACTGGAGCCAAAGTCTGGGTGGAGCGCTGAGAGTTGTATGAAAGTGTCTCTATGGGTGGGGGGGATGGAAGGACCTGGGAGGTTCAGGAGCCCCACAGGGGGACCATCAAGGCTGGCAGATCTGGACCCAGGGGACCTGTACAAATTGATGTACCAATGAAAGACAAAGTATGCAGAGAACCTAGCCCTCCCTGTTCAAATGGACAGCTCATTCTCCAACTGAACAACCCCTAGATTCTTGAGCCATCTTATGGGAGACAGCCATTATTGGACTAACTCGACTACATCTTAGAAGCCATTCTAATAAATCTTTATGTACATTCTATAATCTCTGTTCCTCTAACAAGCCTGGCTAATACAAGAGGAGAACGTAGATCTAGCCTCACTGCTCAGTTTGGCTGATGCTACCCAGAAGAAATGTGTATTATAGTTTGTTTAAAAACCTCTCTCTCTCTCTCTCTCTCTCTCTCTCTCTCTCTCTCTCTCTCTCTCTCTCTCCCTCTCTCCCTCTCCCTCTCCCTCTTCTTCTTCTCCTTTCCTCTCCTCTCCTCTCCTCTTCATGTTCTAGTACACCCAGCTCTTCAAATACACATCATTTCCTGTCTGGTTCTCTTTCTCTGATCTGGCTTTCCTACTACTCATTCTCCTACTAGAGCAAACTTCTGCGATATGATTTTGACCATGTTGTTTCTACTTAACCCACTCCATGGCTTCTCACTCATTTCTCAGGCTTCTGCATTTACCATCATCAGAATGAAGGGCAGGGCCATTTATTCAAATGAAGACAGTACGTGTAGGACTTGAGGCAGGCCTGAGGTTTTGTTGTCTAACTAGTTGCTGTGTAACAGTATCCTCCAAGATAGAAACATTCCAGCCTGCCAGGAAACTCCTTAAGCAGGAAGCTAAAGGACTCAAAATAGATTTAGGAAGTCCCTGAAACTGACCAGATTCATTAGGCCCTTCTCTCTTAAGAGTAAACAGTAAAGCTGCTGAAAGTCACTTTCAGACAATCCAAGCTTCAAAGAAAAATCTGAGACCACACCAGTTGTGTGGAAGAAGCAGTAACTAGCCAAGCTGCCTGGGAGAGATTTAAATCAGAGTTGATTGGAAAGAACACTCTCCAAACTGTTGAGCTGCCTACAGGTTGTGCAGTATGCTCTAGAATCCCAAGTGTATGAGCTGCCACCCAGATTTGGATGGGCTTTGGTGATGTAGGTGTCTCTGAGTCATTTCTGCTCTTTTGAGTAATCCTTCATCCATACTTCTGTAAGTAACACCAGTAAAACACATTGGTTCACCAATTTGAACTTTAGTGGCATTTGTACTTTGGCCTGTCATGGATTTCTTATCTGGGGTGAGTGGACCTGTGTTTCATCTCCTCAGAAAAAAGTTTTATCACAACACTAGCGCCCAATGTGAAAGTGAGTATATACATGTATATATGTATTATGTTTGTGTACACACACACACACACAAACACACACATCTAAAGTGACACACTCTTGGGCTGCATTTCCTAATAGAATTCTTTATGTTGATATGAGTGGTCTGTGTCGGCATGGTACAATGTTACAGCCACCAGTGCCTGTAGCTACTGAGCTTATGAACTGTGGCTAGTGTGACACGTAAACTGATAGCTGTACACTGAACAGCAATAATAGGTAAAAGCATGGTCTCCTTTAGAGTTTACAAGGCACCCTCATTGCTTTTTCCCACAACTTGCTTTTCATTCCCTGCTTCTTTTCTACCATTTTATGGCACCACAGTGCAAAATGCCTACAATTTTTCAAACAGAACAAGTATCTGTACTGCTTCCAGGTTGTACTTGCTGTTCATAGAGTATGGAATTAATTTTCTCACATTTTTTTTTGCCCAGGGATATCAAAACATTTTTCCAACCCCTCCTCGTATGTGAATCTGTTCCTGCACTGCTAGCAGCAACTAGTGTTATCTGGAAAATATGAAATGAGTACAGCTCATTTTTCCTGTACATTAATTTGGTATACAGAAATGCAAGGTGGCTCAGGATCATATTGTTAAACATGCTCCACACAACATATATTATACAAGATTAATTGTAGAAGCATGGGGAGAGAAGGAAGGGGGAGTACCCCAGGGGGACAGAGAGATGAGTAAGATAGTAAGAGAGAAAAAGTAAGAGAGTGCAGCAGTAAGAGAGAGATAGGGTGTCAGGCTGGCCCTTTTATAGTCTGGCACACTTCTGGCAGCAGGTGATGATGTCAGAGGTTGCTAGGCAGTCTAGAGGCAGGCCACTCATACGCTATCATTGAAACTGCTTATATGCCAACACATATAGCTAAAATAAAACATAGATTAAAAGCTGTCTGATCTTGAAACCTACCTTCCCCAACTCCCCAACACACACACACACACACACACACACACACACACACAGAGAGAGAGAGAGAGAGAGAGAGAGAGAGAGAGAGAGAGGGAGGGAGAGAGAGAGAGAACACCTACTGCTCACTGGCTTGCATAAGACTGGAATGCAGAGCATGAGCCATATGAAGTAGAATTATTTGTCTATGGTGTCTTTTCTGTATGGGGCTGTGAGCTCTGAGAAATCACCAACTGGGTGTAATTGATTTCTGTAGGCAGGGGACCTGATTTATCATGGGTACTTTACTGTGGCATCTGGGTTATTTTACTGATGTGCTCAGTGCTCAATAGGCTTCCTAAGTTAAGTTGGAAGGAAAGAGAGAGGAAAGGCAGACAGGAAGGAAGAAGGAAAGAAAGAAGACAAAGGAAGGTTCAATGAGTTGTTAACCACATAACATGGGCAACATCAATAAGGACTTTGTTAGAAACTGAAGGACAGAAGGTTTTGTTGTTTGGATTGTTTTATATTATTTTGTTTTTTAATTTTGTGTTTATATGTGTTGGTAAGAAGTATTTGCACATGAAATATGAGTGACTGGTGAGGTCAAAGAGAATGTCAGAGGCCCTGAACCTGCCATGACACTCAGTGTAGGTGCTGGGAACCAAATTCTGGGTCATATGTGAGAACAACTCTTAGACATGAGCCACCTCTCCAGTTCCAGGCAGGGATTCCTGCCAAGTTATTTTTATGTTTCTCCTCTTCTTATAACTTGCAGAATCTTTTTTCACTGAGTAACTTTCTATCTCTTGTGTTACTTTGGTTCCAAATTAAACACTTGAATTCACTTAATTTACTTTAGCAACTATTTAACTAATCTACTTCTACTACTGCTCCTGTTCCTCCTCCTCCTCCTCCTCCTCCTCCACCTCCTCCTCCTCCTACACACACAATCTGTGCTAGTCTTTAGTGAGTAAAGAAAATTATAAACTAAATAAAACACATTTCTTACCTCAAAATATAGCTAGGAATTCCATGCAGCATGGTCACCCACATAATGATAAAGAGAAAACAAGGAGAGAGGAGAGAAGAGTGTGGGAAAAGCAAAGTATTGATGGAAACTAGAATGGCAAAATTTTGACATTCTCAAAATTGCCTGATTAGCATGAACAGTGTTCCTCTGAATTAATATCTTTAAAAATGCACTTTATTGACACACTGGAAAGACTTCTAGGCAGTCAGCATGATACAGGAATATAAATTGGTATGACCTTTATAAAGGAAACTTGAATCCTATTCAAATTCCTTAAAAGTGTGCATGCTGTTTGTTCTGGGTATTTGTCTTAAAATAATCACCATGGTTGGGTACCTGGTCTTATTGGCAAATGCTTCACTGTAATATTGTTTATAAATATTTCAAATGCAAAATTAAAAACTTTAATCCATAGGAGATTAAGCAAATTATTCTGAATCTGCATGATTGAAGGTTATGTAGCCATTGAATATGAAGTTACAGATTACCATCACTATGTTTTTTAATAAGAAAAGCTATATATCATAGAATACTTCAGATAATTTCCTAAGTGGGGCAAAGATTGAGGGTGCTTATTATGCACAGATGAAACTAAGATGAACACATTCTCTATAAGGCCCTCCATATTTTTTTCTGGTGATATGATTAGACAATTTTTTTCTTTATATTTTTGTCTCTGTGTTCTACTTTGTGACCAGAAAGTAGGCTTGGTTTTTTTTTTTTTTGTTGTTGTTGTTGTTGTTTGTTTGTTTTTTTATAATGAAGATGTCAGAATATTCAGTGGTTCTATTTTTACTATGCCAGCTAATTACCAAATTCTTCCTGAAGACTCAAAACACCTCATAGGAAATCTATGGGTAGCCACCTGTTTGGAAATGCCCCCAGTTTGGGTAAGTAACTCTCTCTCCCATCATCAATCAATGTCTTCATCCCTTGATTTCCAATACCAATTTTCCTGATTCTGCTCTCAAACCCATCCTAGGTTAAAGCCATCTCACCTCTGTCTAGCTCTCAGTTTATCAATGTCCCCCACAGGCTGTCCATCTTTGGTACAAACATGCTTTCTGGTTTTACCGAAATAGTAGCTCATATTTATTCATTTCTGCATATTTTTTCTGATTCATGGGTATTTTGACACATAACTTTTGATCCCTTGTCTCCCCAGTCTTTTAGTCTTTTTGCAAAAGTATTGCTGTCTCCTCTCTCATTGTTTTCCTGGATGTCAAAATGGGTAAGTAGAGAGTAGCCTATGTCTGGCTCAGTATGAATCACTTTATCTACCAGATGCCTATGAGGCTTTTCAAAGAAAGAAAGAAAGAAAAAAAAAAAGATATCTGTAGCTACTTCAGCATCCAGACCTATTTGAGCTATGAAACAAGACTTAAAATAGTATAGCTCTCTGGTTAGGGAAATGCATTCAAACATCTAAAAAAGTCTCTCAGCTCTGGGTCAGAAAAAAAGAGAGGCCCTTTAGCTGGCATATCAAAGAGCGGGTCTGAGACAGGGTCTCATTATGCAGCACTGACTGGATTCCAATCCATGGCTATCCTTCTACCTCAGCCTCCAAAATGCTGGTGTTACAGGTGCACCATCATGCTGGCCTTGATAACTCAATTTAAACTTATTTCTTAAAGTTAGCACAAAACTTGTGGGTTTTGTTGTGGCTGTTTCACACATGTGTGCCGTCATTCTTCATTCTGTTTAACCCATACTGTCCTTCCCTACTTTCTGCTTATTGATCCTCTTCCTTCTCCTAAACAGACCAACCTTATGCCCTCATGTTTAGAAAGATGAGAGAAGCTTTGTGTTAATTAGTACATTAAATTATTATGGTAAAAGGTGAAAGATTTATACGATCTGAAGAGAAACTAGAGTATACAGGGGGAGGAAATCCCCCTTAGGAACAGTCATAGGGGAGGGGAATAATGGGAAAATGGGAGGGAGGGAAGAATGGGAGGACACAAGGGATGGGATAACCATTGAGATGTAACAAAAATAAATTAATAAAAAAATAAAAATAAAAAAATTATTATGGTAGGAGTTTTCTTTAACCAGCTAGTTCCTTAGTGATTGATGTAGAGAAAGGATGATTGATTATTAAACCATAGGCACTATGCTGAGCAGATTATGAGCTACTCTAATCTCAGTACCTTTACAAGCCACATAAAAGTCAGTTACTTTCCAATCTGATGACTCCATCCGTCTGTCCTTACAGCCACATGCTCATCGCTGTCTTGCCTTTTGGCCTCCTTTCTCTCTTTCTCCAGCTTTCTCTCCATTTGCTCCTTCTTCTGCTCCTCTCCTTTTCTGCTTACCCTTCTTCTCTCAACCCCAAGTCCTCACACCTAAAACTCCTCTCCCTCTCTTCTACCCAGTCATAAGCTTCAACATCTTTAGCCAATCAGGGATAATTGGGGTACATTCCTTATCATCATATGGTTACAGGAGATAGTTCAATATTCATAACATGGCAAGGCGGTAACCAGATCTCAAGGCATTGAAATCAGCATTTGGAAACAAAATTGGACCTTCCGCCAACACTCATGTCATATGTATTTCATTAATGTCTCTCTCCCCCTTAAAATCTCTTCCTCTCTTTTCATGGTTTTTTTTTTTTTCATAACATAAACACACACACACACACACACACGTCTAGATTCCACATGTGAGAGAAATATGTAATATTTGGCTTATTTTGCTTTTGTTTTTGTTTTGATGATATGTGGCTGTCTGCATAGCCTAGGCTGGACTTGAGATCATAACCCTCTAGCCTCAGCCCCCTGAGTTATAGGTATGTACCACCATGCCCTGGCTTGAAGACAGCACATTTTGCTTACAGAATTAAAAATGGGTTCTGTATTGGATGTAAACACATTTTCATATTGAACTCATGTGTGATGTAAGACTACCTGATGTGAGGCTGTGTAATGTTTGTCCTGTCCTCTCTAGAAACTGCCTTGTGAGAGATGTGATGTTTGTCCACTAAAAGGGAATGTCTTGTTTGGGGCATTGTCTTTGCCAGTTGAAAACATTCTGTACAGACTATGGACGAGTAAAAAATTAGCCCCCAAAGTAAAGAAAGATCGCTTTTGCATACTTTGCATAGCATCATGTCTTTGAGATGCTCCTAGAAAGAAATGCTCAGGAGCAAACTTCTAAGAGGCTGCTTTTGGTCCCTGCTGTTTCTCTCACTGCTGCTGCTTGTTTCTGCTGCTGTGTTTGCTGTTGAAATCCTGAATCTAAAACAGTTTACCTCCACTGTCACTACTAACCTTCTTTCTCTCCTATCTGGGGTTGATGGGTTGGAAGGGAAGTAGAGGCAATAAAGAACCCCAAGTAAAGTAGATTTTAAAAAGATCAAAGCCTACATGGTTCAGCTATTTTTTTAACTGACTAAGGAATGTGGTGAATCTCTCTGGATGCTTTTATAATAGATTATGACTCCCTGGTGTAACCGAATTGCAGAGTATGTGGCAAAAGAATTCTGGGGGTAGCACACCCTGAGTGAGAGAAAATCTGCACAGATAAATGATCTAAAAGATGTGATGGTTAGGCTATGAGAGTGGCCTCAAAGCCAGAGTAAGAGAGAAAAACAAGTTGGGGAGGGAAACCAGGTGCTAAGGCAGGCAAATGGTGTGACAGCTACACAAAGAAGCCATCCTCCTCACAAGGTTTAAGCTGATAACTTTCCAGGCACTTTGCAGTTCATCAGCTTTACAGTTCTCCCCATGTCCTGAGTTAGCCAGGCAGGGCCTCTGGAACACTACTTTTCCAGCAATGGGCTACATCACAACTTCCAGCTAACTGCCTCCCTTCTCATTGCCTAGGTGACTTCTATGAGTTCAGAACACAAGATATATGCCTTTGTATATGCCTATGCCTACATTTGTTTCTAGACCTAGCTTTTAGCTTTATTAAGATGTAGAATTGTCACCCCCCACACACATACACACACTTAGATGCTCTTGATCTCAGGCTGCACCTTTTGTCTTTGAATTTGAAATAGCCTTCTCAGTGCACTATCCCAGCCATTTTAAGTCCCTGCCATAGCTCTGTGGCACCACACACTTCTCTACTGCATGATAATCACAGTGTGCAGACAGTCATACTTAGAGAAAAGGAGCTCCAGTATTTTATTGAATTTACTATGTGTTTCTTGGAATACTGACCTAGGGGAAAGAACTTCAACATAGTTAAATTCTTATGGTGAGGAAGAGGAATGGGCTTAGTTTGTCCTCTAACAGACATAGAGGAAAGAAAAAGCCACATTTCTTGAGCATCAATCAAGGAGCATGAAATGTGGAAGATATAAAAATGTATATATCTGAAGCAATTAATGTTCACTTATGTATAATCCATATTTCTCCTACTAAGCACAAAGGAAAACTGATGGGTAGAGAAAAGTGTCAACCAGGTGGTGGGGATAGAGGATGGAAGGAGTTCAGGGCAGCTTGGGACCATGGTTGCAGTAACATGTAGTCCTTCTTCTCCAGGTCTTTTGTCTTGCAATTTGCAGTGGGGTTAATGTGATGGTGGTAGAGAATATCTGGATTATGGAATACTTAGTAAATATAATGAAGAAAAAAAAATCAACCAGTAGCTCATCTCCTCAAAGCAATGATGGACACACTTATGATATGTATTCTTCCAAGCTGCTTTTTCTGTGAGTTTGTATTTCCACAAAGTTGAGATTGTATAAATTGATTCAGTTCTACATTTGGCCTAGTCTAAGTATATTGAATTGTCACTGACATTTCTTTGGAAATTTGAATTTTTTGACGGACCTATTTCCTGTGTGACTTTGCCACAGTGTATTTACTAGCCCCCTGGATAGTTAGGTACTTAAGTCATTCTCAATTCATCATTATTCTAAATTATACCATGATCAATGTCCAATCAAGTATGTATCATCTAAATCAGTGGTTCTTACTTATCCTGTGGGTTGAGACCCCTTTGGGGGTCAAACTACCCTTTCTCAGGGGTCACTTAAGAACATTGTAAAACACAGATATTTACATTATGATTCATAAATGCAGTAAATATCAGTTGTGCAGTAGCAACAAAAATAATTTTATGGTTGGGGGTCATTACAGCATGAAGAGTAGCAGAATTAGGAAAGCTGAGAGCCCTGATCTAAATCATTTTCTGTATCTCAAGTTCATAAAAAGCAAGCAAGCAAACAAACAAACAAAGAACCTCAAGGATTTAAGATAGAACCATTACTTGTAATGTAAATACCAGGGTAACATGAGGGATGCTGTCCAGAAAATAGCTCTCTGTTCTGTTAACTGTCATCTTACCAGGGTTGTTCATTCTTTTCACTCCAAGAGTAAAACACCATTTTATAAGTCACCTACTTTATAATGTTTCAAATAAAACAACCTGCTCACTGGAAGAAAAAGAGTGAACCCAATGTCTGACCACTATAACCCAATTATTTAGTCTTTCAATCATTTATTCTTGGTCCCCAGCGATGCATCCATTTTGTAGAAGGTAAATACAGTCAACTGATTGTATTCCAATCTTAGTGAGCATTTTCCCTTCTGAGTCAGAAAAGGAATAAGTCATGTATGTTACAGGAAAAAGAATAAAATCTAGAAGATCATTATGGACCCCCAAAACTTTGTTTTTAATTTTGTAACAAGCACCAACCACTGGGCAGGAGCTGTTCTACAAATTTTATAAATATTCAGTCACTCAGTGCTTCTGCAAAGTCTTTGAAGAATGAATCACTGTTGTGGAGAGGCTGAGATACAGAAGTCAGAGAAGGGGATAGAGCTAGGACGTGAACCCATGAAGAGCAGGTCTCAAGATGCTCATGGACTATGTTCAAAGAGGTTAGGTCAAAGAGAGAAGGACAAGCCAGAATCAACAGGCATTTTTCTTTTACTGGTTTCCATATTTCTAAGCATCAGCACCTTAGTATCTATAATGTCAGTTTTGACTTTAATGTTAGCAAAACTGCCTCAAGACCTATTTGCCACTTTGTGGTTACGTTTCCAGTTTCCATGTTTTGTGGACCCATAGGTTCATATATTTGAATGCTTGGTCCCCAATTGGTAGAACTATTTGAAAAGTGTTAGAAGGTTCAGCCTTGTTGAGGAAGTATGTAACTGGGGGTGGGCTTTGATGTTTCAAAGGCCCACACTACTCTCTACCCCATCCCCTCAGCCTTGAGGTTGTTGTTCCAAAATGAAAATTCTTTGTTATTGTTCCAGAGCCCTGCCTGCTGCCATGCTTCCTGTCAAAATTGTCATGGATTCATTCTCATAAACTATAAACATACCCTCAATGACGTTTTTTCATAAGTTGTATTGGTTGCAGTGTTTCTTCACAGCAGAAAAAAAAAAGACACCTTGCACACTTCTGATCTCTTCCTTTAGGTATAGGAGCCATCAGCTTTAGTAAGGTAGCTCCTATACCGCATAGTGTCAGGGATTATTTTTGACATGTAGAAAACAGTCTGAAGCCATGAGCACTATGTATTCCCCAGGCCATGGGAACAGAATGACTGGTTCAGTTTTCCCAAGTGGAAGATTTCACTAATTAGTTGGGAAAGAGAATACCTATCTTTTGCATTTCACTTTCCCTTACCTTGGATCTGTAATTGGACAAAATCCCCTTCTCTTTCTCTTTACCACTTCAAAGAACCAACAGCACCAAGTAGAATGTGTGACACTGAAAATAATGGAGATAGTTGCATATTACTTAGAACAACGAAAACACAGTATGAAGCATTAGTCTGTTGTTCCATGTCTACACTGCATCTGCAGCCTGGCCTTTCCCTCTGTCACTAGCTCCCAATATCATGCTCACATCATTTCTTCTGATTCCAATTTCTTGCATCTTCTTGGGCTCCTCATCCTTATCCTCTCTAGCTATACTGCCAAATGAAAACATTCTTATTTCCCCTGTGAACTAATGCAGTCTTTCTGTGACCCACCCACTTTTTAATAACAAGACCTGTATTTTACTACTGACCTTCAGTGAAAATAAAAACCAAGTTATTTTTTAAAACATAATTCGTCTCTGAGCAACTCTGCTGTGGCCGTCAGCTTTTTAATTCTCTTGTCTGTGTTTTACTATTAAAATATGATCCACCCAGTCAGGTGTGGTGGCACATGCCTGTAATCCAAGAACTCCAGGAGGCAGAGGCAGAATGATCTCTTTGAGTTCAAGGCCAGCCTGGTCTACAACGTGATCCAGGACAGCTAGAGCTACATAGAGAAACCCTGTCTCGAAAAACCAAAACCAAAAAACCAAACACCCTATTATCCAAACACGCTTCTCTGATTTCCCAGCCCGTATTTTCTCAACCATGATGTCCTATGGACTGTACCTCTATAACAGAACTCATAGATCCTTTTCCTTCTTTTTTTTTTTTTCAAGACAGGATTTCCCTTGTAGTCTTGGCTGTCCTGGAATCACTTTGTAGAGCAGGCTGGCCTCAAACTCATATTGATCTGCCTGCCTCTGTTTCCCAAGTGCTGGGATTTAAGGCATGTGCCACCATACCTGGCTTGAGATTCTCTTTTTCCAACCCCACTCTACCAGGCAGATACAGTTTAAGTCACCTTTGTTTCTTTTCCATATTAGGGAACCCAACCTGTACATTCAAACATAATGTCTTTCAACACATACTGAGTTAATTATGCAGTAATTGTCATCTCAGAGGCTTACTGTTTAATAAACTCACCCTTTCTAGCTTTTTTTGAACTCTGGATGGCTGGTTCAACTTAGCTATTCTAACTCAAACTCCTCTCCAAACAGGCTGATACAATCTGGCTTCTCATTGAATTGCTTTGCTTGGCCTCAATCTAACTCTGGCAACCTGTTCTAATCTGGCTCCTTCTCATTCTCTGGTTCATTCTATCCTCTTTTGTGTCTAGCTTGTTTTCTTTGCAATCTATCTCTATAAAACTGTCCCTGTAACTGCCTCCTTTCTTCCTCATCCACCTCTTTCTCCTGTTTGCTTTCTTAAGCCACTTCTCCTTCATGCCTCATCTTGTGAGAATTTGTCATATCCTATCTCTGACTCATTCTTTCAGTTTTTTTTCCCTCTGATTGTTCACTTTGTCTGCTCCTCAATAAGAAGTAACTTTCAAATATGGTTGCTTTCTTCTACAAACTAACCTTACCTATGTTGTTTGTGATTAAAAGTGTGTAGTAAGGGCATGCCTGTATTCTGGTTAGTGGTGCATTGAATTTCGGAATATAAAGGCTACTTTATTGTCATAATGTTTATAGTCAGTGGATGTGACATTCTTTGGGAAACAGTTCTGCAATGCTTGTAGATATGGTTTGAATGTGTCCCTCCCAAGGGATCCTGTATTGAAATTTAATCTCCATTATGAGTTATGAAGAAGGTAGGAACTAGAGGACCAAGACTGCAGCACCAATTACACAAGTTATCTGATCAACAGAACAAGAGTGATTCCCAAAACTCCCAAAGTCCTCCCAAGGTAAGAGGAAAGCCCACAGTGAAGAAACACCAGGCCCAACCTTTGGCCATTCAGCTAATCTTGGGAAAAGACACTAGGTTACAACAGAGCCCAGTCTCAGCCTTCAGCCACCTGCATACGCCCAGCTCCCTGTGGGTGGGTACCGTCCAGATACCGAGGTGTATAGCTCCAACCTCAGGCCTACTGACTCCAGGATCCACACAGACAGCAACCAGGTGCTGTTCTGAAGAGCACACCTGTTTCCCAAAGGAGAACAACCAGAACTCTGAGCTCGCAGGTTCTCCAAGATGGTGGTGTTCAGTGAGCACAGTGTCTGAGCATAGTGTCTGGGGAGTGGGAGCTGTATAATATAGGAGCAAGATAGCCAGTGCGGGGGTGATGAGGGCTGACTCCAGGACATTCCCCAACTATAGGAAGCCCCCCAGGCTCCTGTGGAGCTCAGTTGGTCTTGAAGCTTATAAATGAGAGGAGAGCCACAGGCCAGACAGAGACCATGTCCAACAAGCCAAGGAGGGCTTCTGCAGGAACATCCACCTTCCAGCCTAGGGCTGATTCTGTAAAGCAAAGGACACTGTCATAAAAGAATTGACAGTCTACAGACTGGGAAAAGATCTTGCCCAACCCTACATCTGATAAAAGGGCTAATATCTATATATATAAAGAACTCAATAAATTAAACACCAACAAACAAAATAATCTAATTAAAAATGGTGTACAGAGACAAACAAAGAATTCTCAGTGGAAGAATATCAAAGGGCTGAGAAGCATTTAAAGTAATGCTGAACATCCTTAGCTATCAGGGAAATGCAAATCAAAACAATTCTGAGATTCCATCTTACACCTACCAAAGTAGCTAACATAAAAAACTCAAGTGACAGCCTATGCTAGTGAAGATGTGGAGAAATGGTAATACTCCTCTATTGCTGGGAGTGCAAACTACTATAACACTTTGGAAGTAAATCTGGCACTTTCTCAGAAAATTGGGAATAGCTCTACCTCAAGACACAACTATACCACTCTTAGATATATACCCAAAAGATGCTCCACCCTACAACAAGGACACTTGCTGAAGTATGTTCACAGCAGCATTATTGGTAATAGCCAGACACTGAAAACAATCCAGATGTACCTCAATTGATGAATGGATAAAGCGACTGCAGAATATCTACACAATGGAATACTATTCAGCTATCAAAAACAAGGACATCATGAAATTTGCAGACAAATGAATGAAGTTGGAAAATAATATCCTGAGTGAGGTAAGTCAGACCCAGAAGGACATGCATGGTACATACTCACGTATAAGTGGAAAAAAACTACACACACACACACACACACACACACACACACACACACAATCTACAGACCTAAAGAAGCTAAGTAACAAGGAGGACCCCAGGGAAAATCTTAATTCTCATTCAGAAGAAATAGAATAGACACTGGAAGCAGTTGGTGAGAAGGACAGGACATGAGTCTACTACAATAGTCCTCTGAAAGACTCTACCCAGTAGGGGATCAAAACAGAAGCTGGGTCTCAAAGCCAACATTTGGGCAGAGCGCAGGGAGTTCTATGGATAAGTGGGAGGATAGAAGGACCTGTAAGGGTAGGAATTTCTCAAGAAGCCAAACAGAGTCAACAAATCTTGGCTCAGGGGAGCCAGTGGAGACTGATGGAACAAACAAAGACCATGCACAGAGAAGACCTAGGCCTCACATGCAGATGTAGCTGATAGGCAGCTCAGTTTCTATATGGGTCCCCTATTAAGGGAAGCAGGGGCTGTACCTGCTGTGGACTCTGTTGCCTGCACTTTGATCACTTTCCCCTGGTGGGGTGCCTTATCATGCCACAGAGGAAGAGGATACAGGCAGTCCTGATGATATGCTGGAGTAAGTTGGTAGGAGAGAAGGGGTAGGGTAGGTGAATGGTGGGGGCATGAGCCATGGAGTGTGAGACTGGGAGGAAATGAAGGAGAGGGCTACAATTGGGATGTAAGTTGAACAAATTTTTTAAAAATTAATTAAAATAAAAAAGATTTTACTTGCCATCATTGAGTAATAATGGTATAGAATTCATGTTATATGTGATTAGAAAAATGATATTTTAAAATATAAGGATTTAAGCCAGGATAATAGTACTACTAACTATGCTAAGACAAACCTGTTGCATAATGTTCTATATACTTTAGTATGGTAGAATATTGGCATTTGTGAGATATATTCTATATGAAGAATATTATGTTGGTTGTTTGAGCTTTTTATAGAGCATGCATTATAGATATTTTTAAGTCTCAAACTAATACCTTCTTTGTCACAAATATTAATAAATATATTACAACTGTGTTCTCTTACCACTGAGGAGGAGGAGGAGAAGAAGAGGAAGAAGAAGAAGAAGAAGAGAAGAAGAAGAAGAAGAAGAAGAAGAAGAAGAAGAAGAAGAAGAAGAAGAAGAAGAAGAAGAAACTTTGGCTTTCCTAAGAGAGATTCAGGACCCTTGGAGTCAAGTATAGAAGCCTAAGTCAAGAACAGGCACCAAAGCAATGTTAGTGCCAATCCTTACTGTGGCTTTGAGAGTCCCAACTGGCCACAATAAATTAGGTCAGGAATCAGAGATAGAGTTGTACCAGGCATCTGCCTCAGTTTCTATTGCCCTAGGTCACTGGTGAGCAGATGTATTTAATATTGGTTTTGTCACTTATAATAGGAAAAGAATGTTCCCCTTTTTCCCAAAAGATATCTATGACCTAATCACAGAAACCTATGAAGGTTTATTTATGTAGCAAAAGGAAATACTGTAAATCTGATTACAGTCAAGGAAGATGATCCTGCATCAACAATCTGGGTCATCCAGGCTATCATAGACCCTAGAAAATGGAAGGAGAAGAAGACTCGGCACCTGGAGAGATTAGAAAACATGGTGTGGCTACAAACAAAGATGGCCATCAAGCCACTAGAAGTTGTGAGAGACAGGAAAATGGTCCTTCTATAGTCTCTGGAGGGGGGGTCTCTACCTCAAGTCAGAGTAAGTCTGGACTTCTAGGCTCAACAACCTGAAGAAAATACCTTTGTGTTGTTCAAAGAAATCAAGCTATGATGACTTGTTACAGAGGTCATGGGAAATTAATATAGCATTTAACTATCTGTTGAAATTATTCCTGTGGCCACAATTACAGTTTTTAGTTTTGCTCTTTGGTCTTAATGTAGTTTCTCTTATTTTCCTTATTCTTTGGAGGGGGAACTACAACGCAAAGTTAATAGACTCTAGATTGAAGTTAGAACTGTAGCAAATTTTGCAGCTTTTTATTTGCAGTGTCCAAGTAGTGAAGAGCTGTTTTGTTCAATATTAATCTTTTAATGAGTTTTATGGAACATATGTATAATTCACGTTTTCATACTTATCTCTACTTTGATTCTTTAAAAAAGAGTATGGATTTAGAATATTGTAGACCTGAAGATTGGGTTAAAAAGTCATTTTATTTTTCTTAAAAATTGATTGTTTAAAACATACACACACACACGTCATTCATTAATGATGTCTCTAGGCGAGTGTAAGTGCTGAAAATAATTACTGTTACTCTACATTTCCAACTGTCAAACCACAGGCAGGGGAGTAGGGAGATAGCTGGATACTTTTCCCCTTTCCTAGGACAACTGTGTAGAATGTTCTAAGCCATAAACTTAGGTTGAATTGTAACTTCAGAGACATGCCACTGGCCTTGCTTGACTTTATACAGTTATATGTTCCCAACATTTAGAGGATCTCTGAAAGAACTATGACATTTCTCCTGGAAAAACGCAACTGCAGTAGATTCTCATACTTTTTCTTGGCAATGATCTAGGTGTCTGTGCAGTCAATGAGAAGACTCTGAGCCAGTGATCCCAGGAAAATTGCAGGGCTAGGTTTTCCCCACTCTGGTCCCAACATTTGATCAATAAGGAACCCTGCTTCCTGTGTCTCTGGGTGAAAATGCTTAGTTTAATAGATATTGATGATTTTTTGGCCTTGACCTGTAGCCCTGGGACCTCGCTGGAAGGAACCTCATCTAAGGTGCAGGCATGAGGCATCAGAACCTCAGAGTGAGCGGTGGTCCTAACACTCAAGGAACTTAGACACCAGGCAAATGGAAGGAGCCAGGAGCCATATTAATTCCTCATGGAAGGGATGGTAGGAGTGTGTCTCAAAGAACCAGAGATGCCCTCCCTACAACAAGTCCTAGAAGAAGGGAAGAATGTAAAGGCCCTGAGCTCTAGGGAGACAGTAATTGTATAAGCAAAGAGGAAGCAAAGAAGACTTAGTGGGATAAGGAGCTTTTTGTTTCCTTCATGATTTTGTTTGAAGTCTGTATTCCACATACTATCCACAATTTTAGAGAGGTTTGTAATGTGATTATAAAGTGATTAACTTTTCTTGTCATTGTCACAGGGGAAATTAAAAATAAAGAATGTTCAGTTGGACAAAGACAAAATGCTTTACAGAATAATTCAAGCTCTTGGATGAAAATTTTATCACCCAGGATCTGAAGTTAAAGTGGGGATTCTGATTAATTTTCAGAAAGGATTAAGTAACTTGTCCCAGCTCTTAGAGTCATGAGGCTGGAATTAATATTTCTTAATGCCAATTTCCACTTTGTTTTCCCTTTTAAAAAGTAGACTTATTTTTTAGAGGTTTAATTTTCCATAAAAATTGAGCAGAACTTCAGAGGCTCCATGGATCCTCTGCCTTCAGACAGTCATATCCTCCCTCTCTTAGTATTTGTTCTATTTCTATGAAGAGGGACAATGATCAAAGCATTTAATTAAAAGCTTGTTTACAGTTTAGAGGTTTAGTCCATTATCATCATTGCAGAGACCATGGTGGCAAGCAGGAAGACATGGCGCTGGAGAAGTAGCTGAAATTACATCTTGATCTGCAGGCAGCAGGAAGAGAGATGCCTACTGGGTCTGGCATGGACTTTTGAAACCTCAAAGCTCACACTTCCTCCAACAAACCTACCTTCTAATCCTTATAGTCTTTCAAATAATTCCACTCCCTGTTAACTAAACATCCAAATATATGAGCCCGTGGTGGGGGGCATTCTCTTTCAAGCCACCACACTCTCCCACTAACACCATCTGTCAGGGAGTGTTTCTTTCACATGGTCTGTGAACCTACATGGATTAATTAATGTCTTCCAGGATTCCCAGATTACATTAGAGTTTCCTGATGCTGTTGCATGGCTTGGATATGTGTCCTAAGGACCTGTGTCTACTGTTACAATGTCCTGTAGAGGAGTTTTACTACCCTTAAAATGTCCCCCTGTACTCTCCCTCTTCACCCACCCTTCTCCCACTCATGGCAACCATTAATGCTTTAGCTGCCTCCGTACTTTGCCTTTTCATATAGTAGGAATTGTACAGTGTGGAGTTTTTTTCAGATTGGCTTCTTTCACTTGGTAATGCACATTCAACTCTCCCCTGACTCTTTTCACAGCTCAATAGCTTGCTTACTTTTACTGCTGAATAGTATTTTATAACCCAAAAAATCACAGTTAATGTATCCGTTCACTCTCAGAAGGACATAATATTTTCTTCTAAGTTTGGATGATTATGACAACATCATGAGAGAGCTTTTATGAAGAGATGCTTCCATTGCTTTCACGGAAATATCAAGGAACATGATTGCCATGCTATGTGGTGAATTTTTCTAAGAAACTTATAAACCACTGTTCTAGTGTCTGCATTGTCATGCATTCCCTCAAGATGTGAGATTATTTGTTTTACACCCTTGCTGGCATTTGATACTCTCAGTCTTTTTTATTTTTGCTGCTGTAAATTGTTGTCTTAGTCAATGTTCTATTGCTGTGAAGACACAACGTGACCACGGCAATTCTTAAAAAAGAAAGCATTTAATTTGGACTTCTTTACAGATTTAGAGGCTTAGGTCATTATCAGCATGGCAGGAAGCATGGTGGCATGCAGGCAGTCATGCATTGGAGAGGTAGCTGAGAGTGCTAAGTTTGGATCATCAGGATGCAGGAAGAGAGAGGGGGGGCAGGAGGAAGAGAGAGGGAGAGACTGGGGTTGAATAAATAATTTGAAACCTTAAAACTTATCCCTAATCACACCCTTCCTTCAACAAGGTAACACTTTCTAAATGGCGCCATTCCTTGGTGACCAAACATTGAGATCTATGAGCCTATAGGGGCCATTCCTATTCAAATCACCACAATAGTTATACTAATTATTTATTTAGGGGGCTATGTGTGCATATGTGACAGGATATATGTGGAGGGCAGAGGAAATATTGAAGGAATCAGTTATTTCTTTCCACTATCTGGGTTCCAGTTACTAAAATTAGGTGGTTGGGCATAGTAGGAAGCAACATTACCTGTTGAGGCATCTCAACAGCCTGATTTTGCCACTCTAATAGAGGTACTGTGCTGGCTCATGGTGTTGGAAAGTATGATTACCTAATGCCACATACTGTTTAACATCTTTTTATATACATTGTTGATAGTTGTATATCTTCTTCATTGAGATACCTGTTTATATCTTTCTTCAGTTTGAATCATATTATTCATTGTCTTATTGTTGGATTTAAGGAGTTATTTGTACAATCATTTATCAGAAATTTATTTTTTTAAATATGTTATATAGTCTGTGACTTGTCTTTATTCTCTCAACTCTGAATACATTTTGCCAAATATATATGCTCAATGAATATCAATTAAATGAGTGAAATAGAAATGAAATTAAAATGAAAAACAACTGAAATGAAACATAAAGGCCAATGGTTCCACTGTTATGTTTATGGTAGCTACTCTTTTTTGTTCATTCATCAAGACATATTTTCTCATATATGTTAAAATTTTTAATAAAAATCTTGAAAAATAAAAGCCCATACAAAATTATAATTTGAAGAATGAATGTTAGGAAGTTAAAAATTTGATGGAGCCTGTGAAATAACCTAATGCAGTTCCCACATTTTACAAAAAACAAAACCTAATTATAAAGGGTCAATAAGCATTACTTCAATTATAGGCCTTTCAGTGGGACCAGATTGCCAATGAAGAGCCAATGGACTCAGTATTTTATACACACTATCTTTGAAACTCTGTTTCCTCTTCTTTGAAGTTGCAATTATATAATAGACCTCAGAGGGCAGCTACCTAAAGATGATGCCTGGGCAGCACTGAGTCTGCCCTTTGCCAGAACACTGCTCAGTAACTGATTCTTGTTGGCTATGGTGAATGTTGTTGCCATTGGCAACCAGTGGTGGGACAGCCTAGGCATGGGGCTTTGCATACAGGATTTATCTAAGATGTGATTCCCGAACTCTATACTACATCTTCATTTAGAAGGAGACAGTGGACAGATCTGTTGACTTTTGGATTGATGCTATCGAGCAAAATGATAGCATCTGCTCAAAAACACAGACTTTTCTTGGAATCTAAAATAATAGTCAACTCTGTGAACAAATGGGAAGCAAGTATTTCGAGGATTGTGGAATGTTAACATTTACACTGTGACAATTATATTTATTTCATGCTAAGTCCCTGTTAGCCATATTTGTGCTTCCCCTCCCCCAAATCAGCTTTGTAAAAGACCTGACAAGTTCTGTGCTAGAACTCAGTGACAACAAACACTCAGCAAATGTGCAGAAGGAAAGTGAACCATGTGTCTCTGGGACTAGAACCCCCTCACCTAGTGCTTCCTTGTTCTGGCTACATGTCTTACACTCTTCCTGCGATTCTTCATTACATGACACACGAGCATGGCAGTAATATTTTCTCCCTAAGGTAGGTAGGAAGATCTAAGCATCTAAGTTTGTACATAGCACAGGGCCAGATGTGTTATAAATGTATAAAAAGCAGTGAAATATTGTTAATGCGCTTTTCATTGTTACAGCAGATACTTGAGATAATCGCACTACAAAGACTTCTTTCTGTCTGAGGTTCATTGGCCCTCTTGTATTGAGGCCTGTAGTAGCTGAACACAGTGGGAACACAACGGAAGAGCAAAGTCCTTCACTGTATAGCCAGAATAAGAAAAGAACAAAGAGAACAGGGTCCTGAATCCCCATTAAGGCCATCCTCAAGGATGTAAAGCCTCCCTACCTCATGAAGTTTGCTGTATTAATAAAGTCTTAGCCTTGATTTATAGATAATGAAACTAAGTCTTGGAAGGGTTGAAAACTTTCTGGCCATGACGGAGGAAGAATTCATACGACAACCTCTCCAATATGCCACCTTGCCTCAATATATTGTTCATAACAGTAGAATCCTTGAGAAACAAACTAAAGGTTCAATAAAATTAATGGTGAAATCATCTCTGATACATCTACATGATGAAATGCATTCAGTATATACAATTGCTTGAAATCCAGGTAAACACTTAAAAGGACTGCTCTCTGACACAAAAGTAGAGGGCACCAGCTCCTGAGCCTTCCTGGGCCCGATACAGATGACAACACTGATTATCCCAGAAATTTATGTCCTATGTAGGCCTTCCCACTTCAGCTCTTGTCTCCCTGTGATTCTGAAAATTTAGGTTCCTTGGGGAGAATGACTTTTCTCTCATATTTATTAAAGGCCACTTCTGTCCCCTTGCCTGGCACTTCTTTCCTGCTCTCCTTCTCCAGAAAGCCTCAGTGATCTTAGCCCAGGAGTCTTCTATTGCTCTGTTCTAGCACTTACTTGGGACATATGCAATTCACTGAAGGAGTGAATGTCTTTCTTCTGTCTTGTGTACCCTGGAACTTAAGCACACTGTGTCACTTCCTTTGCCCAACTCCAGGGACTGATGCAGTGGAATCAGTAAGTATTGTGTAGTAACAACAGCTAACATTGCTTAAGAATATATGATATACTCAGACCTGAGTAAATGTGTGATATACTCAGACCTCAGGTAAAGCATTTGTGCACACTCTGAAAGCCAGGATGAATAGAAAGGAGATAGCAGAATGCTGTCTTTGCCCTCCACAGTTTCATGCCTTGGCCAGAAAAGCTGGCAAAAGAAATATGGCAGAAAGGGTCCAGGCAAGTCCTGACCCAATATTCAGGGTACAAAGGAGGTAAAATGGAGCTATGTTACTTAAACTCCATAATCCATTTTTGGTTGCATGCAGAAAACGAGTATTACCATTACCTCATGGGGTTTATGGCAGAATTATAAGAGGTATAAAGTGTTAAGTGCAAGGCTAGATGTGTACCAGTCTCTCTTAAAAAACATTTCTAGTGAGAAAAGCAAAGTGCTCTGATGATCACAACCATGGATAGAGAGGTAAAATGTCAAAATTCTCCCTCTCTCTCTCTCTCTCTCTCTCTCTCTCTCTCTCTCTCTCTCTCTCTCTGCTGACCTTAAATTCCCATCTTCCTGCCTTACTTTCCTGAGAACTAAGATTATATGCCTGTGCCTATTTCTACAATCTTACACCAGTTAGAGAGAAGAAAACAGATCCAATTGTCCTGCTCCAAACACAGTTGTTGGGAAAGAAGTGGTACTAGGCTTAAGTGGCCAGTCAAGGGATCAGGTGTCCCATGAACTAGAAGACACAGAAGAACTTGGTAACTAAAGTTAGGGTATCTGACCCACATAGCAACCTCCCTCTATGATGTCACCTGTTGCCAGCCTTGAGGAAAGGCAAGGGTTGGCAATCTCCTAGGTCACCAATGTTTTTCCTGCCTTAGGGACAGGTGGATAGAGAGCCAGAAGGTACCAGCAATTTAGAGTTTAACTTGATAGAAACTGAGGCAGAATGAGAACTGGGACATCTCTCAAATTGATTGACAAAGCAATGATATCATCATGTTGAACGTTCTCTGTGTCAGTTCCATCTCTTTGAATAACACTCACTCATCCTATTCTGTGCGGGTACTTCTGGGGAAGAGGAAATGGAGACTCTCAAAGGAAGGAAGTGGGAAGACATAAGAGGAGAAAGATGGGAAGGAATAGATGGGAAGAGAAGAAAGGAAAGGGAAGGAGAAGGATAGATAAAATGGAGGCAAGAGGGAGATGGGGGAGAGGAAGGGCTGGAAAGGAGAGAAGGAGGGAGGCCATTCCTGATAGCCTTGGTGCCCTGAGCTCCCCCACAGCAGTTTCTTGGACTCCTTTCTGTTTCATTATTTTTCTTCCATGCTCGTTCTCCGTCTGCCGTAGGTCAAGTGACACTCTTGGCCTTCCTGCTTAGATGGGAAGGTGTCCAGGAAACCCACTGTAGAGATCAGATCAAAGGCGCTGCCATGACTGCCTCCCTGGCAGAGATTAAGATTGCTACTGCCACTGCCTTGATTGCAGCCAGGTCAAGGCTGCTGCTGCCATCACCACATTTGCCAGGGCTACAGTTACTGCCACCTAGACACACACACACACACATTTAGGGATTTCTCCACTGCTACTGCTGCTGCAGCCATGGCTGATCAAAGCCCCTGCTGCGTTGGCAGAGATAACCCAGAGTTCCTAACACTACCACCCCCACCCCCACCCCCTGTGACAAGATACTTTCCCAAGCTTCCAGGAGCCCACTGCCCCTCCCTCAGTCCTTAGCCAAGAGTATCACCACCCCCAAGAGCTATGTTTAGCCCTTGTGGAGGGAGCAACTAAAATTTAAAGTAGCTCACTGTCAGTTGTGGTTCTGCCTCAGGGCATTCAGCCCCACCTTCCCTCCCTGGGGCTGTGGAGACAAAGTGGCAGCAGCTCCTAGGGTAGTGCCTCAGATGGAGATGTCTATGGCAACTATACATGCCTCAGCTCTCTGCTCTATGAAAACAGGAGACATTTCCAGCCTTAGAAAGCCTGTTGCTGCCACCATGGGACTGTCTAAGATGACAACATTTCCTTCACAGTGGACTCTTTGTAAATCTTTGACACATTGTACATTTTATTATCCCTCAAGGCAGAAAATTCACCCAACCTCTGCCTGAGAAAGTTCTAGCAGCCCAGCAGCTCCCTCCCCTCAAACCTTTGTAACTGCCATCTCCAGCCCCTCAGTAGGACTCATCCCAGATTATGCTAATTTGGGATGAGAGGTCTGGACAAAAACCTACCAATCCTTGAGCTTCCTCCAGCTCAGGTTTGAAATCCCAACAAACCACTGTCTGCCCAGTTTCTGTGACCCCTTTCCCACTCCTGCCATCCCTAGCTGAGCTGAGGCCCTCAGGAGCCTCAGCCACACTCCTGCTTCTTCTCTTCTGTACTTCTTGGCTTCTTTCCATGAGAGAGTCACATCAGGTAGCAAATCTTTTAAAAGAAAATTATTGGAGAGATGAAATCAGGAAAGGAAGGACAAATCCAGAAGTGGCTACTTCTGTTTCTAGGAGAAGAGAGCAGAAAACTGAGCAGACACAGCCTTTATGTAGGTTTTTTTTTCTAGGGCAGAGATTTCCAGAGTAAAGATTGGTGGGATTTCAGGTCCTGAACGTGGGGAAGCTTAGGGTTGGTAGTTTTTTGTTTAGATTTTTTTTTTTTACCTAAAATTGGCATAAATGTAGGAGGGGTCTTACTGAGGCCCTCAAGATGGCCATTGTGACAGAGGCTGGAACTACCATTATGACAGAGTAGTGTGGGTGAGGGGCATTTTAACTCATGCCTCAAGGGGATTACACAGACTTCAATTCTAAGCTAACCAAAATAACTTTCCTTAACTAAACTATGAACTTATACTAAGTGTCAGATTCCTGGTCCTGGTCTTGGGATGACAGTGGCAAACATGTAAGTCTTTGGTGGAATGGAAAGTTTATACAATACTGCCACAGAGATGGCAACTGAACTCTGAGACTAGCTGCAGTTGGATATGCCTGCCTCCTTCGCTCTGAGTTCCCCGTCAGCAGCAGCTGCACCTGAGGCCTCAGTTGCTGCTGTTTTCTCTGTGCCTTCAGCCTCTCAGTTTCTGCAGGTGTCTGATCTCAGGTCACAGGGCTTTAAATATTTAGCCTCAGCCACTCTGGAGTCCCAAGGTGTTGCTGTCTGGAGGTGTAGAGAGGCAGTAGCACAGCCTGAAGATCCAAGCAGCCCTTTCAGGAACCAAAGGAGTGGCACCCAGAGGAGGTGAAGAACTGAAGAGGGGGCACCCAAAGAAAGATGAAGCAGTCTAACCTGGATACTGATGCTCCTTAGGTAGGACCCTGGACACTTTCTTACAAAGTATACAAGATTTACAAAATAGTTTTGGCTCAGAAGTTGGCCTTTAATTTGATTGGATGGAGCCAGCTGTGTTCTTTAACAAAGCGATGAAATAATAAAAACATGATATCTAGTCATTTTGTTCTATAAGCTGATTAGCTGCCCATGAGCCATCCATAATTTGTGGTTTTTCCAGGAATTGTTAGTTAAGCAGAGTGAAAACCTGAAGCCTGTCATGGAGTTGGTCCAGTCAAGCAACTGAGGTCCTTGGGGGTTTGGGGCCCTTGAGGGATATAGAAATATAGAGGGAGGATAGAACAAAAGGTAGATGATTGAACCTACTCCTTGACTCAGGGCTTTAATTGCTACTCACAAAGAAGGTTATTTTTAATTCATTGGTATAGAATTTTGTATATTGATGCAAATAATGGTCATGTCAAATACTAGTCTAATTTTATCACAAGAATATATCCTAGGTCTAACAAATAGATATGATTCTATAGCTATATAAGGTAAAATAGTTAAATAAGGTCTTCAAAAGCCTACAGAATATGACATTTAAAGATGTTCTTATTATTGTAAAGATTCTTTGACAACAAGACAAGTTAACTCCTGACAACACCCAGCCTACATCAAAGAAGATGACCAACATCAAAGAACCTCCTTATGGAGTTGGCTTCAAACATGGCAAACCAGCCACTGGGCAAAATGTCCTCATTTCTTCCACAAATAGAATTTTGCCTAAAAATGGGCAAGCTTAAATGCAAGTAGAGTTGATGGTCAAACTCTGCCAAGACAGGGTTAGCAAGTCCTCAATAGTTCCTGCTTCATGAATATGTCTGTCCCAGATATTGGGCTAGAAGGCTGAATATGATGCTCCAGTGTTATAGAGAGTGTTGAGTGACTGTTCAGCCAGTAAACCGTCTCAGTCATTTTTCATTTTGGAAGTTGATAACCTGCGCTTCTGGTTCACTCAGGTAGTCCTTTTCAAGTCTCTGATGGGGTTGGAGACCAAATAGTTTAGTCTTACAATTGAGCTTAGTTGGTTAGGGTTTAAGGTATTTTTAGATCAAGATAGATGTTTTAAGTTAATAGAGATGAGATATGATAGATACTGGTTTTCATTCAGAAATTTAGACCCAACAAGATAGGAGAGATGTTTACTTCAAGTTTGACAAATACAAATAGCCAAATCACTATGAATGTAACATTTATATAACTCCTGATTGTCTCATGGTTCTTCCTGCTATATGTAGTTTATTTTATTCATGTGTAATAATATAAACGTATGTGTTAAAAATGAACCATAATAAAAATGAAAAAATCTTTCTAATTTAAATGGTTCAGATATAAGAATTTCAGAAATGCACCCCCTTCTTTATCAGTATAGATGCAACATGACCAGTCAGCCTCTTGCTTTTGCTACCCTGCCCTGCCTACCTGCTGCCATGGTAGACTACTTCCTCCTGGAACAATAGAGAGGCATAGAACCATTGTGTCACTTATTAATTAAGATGCACAGCCAGAATTCAATTCAGGTCACTGATTCCAAACTTCTGACTTCATCCTTACCCTCACTCTCATCTATTTCTAACTATCAGAACTGTGTAAATGAAGAAAATATGAACTTTGGGTTGGAAGATGGCAACCGTGGTATCATCTGTATCTGAGTAGTGGAAGATGAGAGACAGTGAATCCAGTGAGTAACCTGGCCATTGACCCAGAAACACCGAAGATAGTGTTTCCCAGATGAAAAGAGCCATCCTGGGAGCTGGAAACTACAGTTCCAGGACCCTCAAGGCTGTCTCCCTTGTCCAGGAATAGTGCAAGGTCCAGGGATTTCTGTGCTTCTGCCTACAAAAACACAGATCCCCAAGTCCAAGGATGCTCCACTCCAGCAATCAGATCTTGGATTCCTTTCCCTAGGGCAGTGTCTGGATCAAGGGGTGGGGCCAGCCTCCTAACCTCCAAACCACAACTCTACTGGTTTCCCAGTAGAAACAGGTCACAAAACAGGATTATACTGTCCAAAGATGGCAGAAGCCAACCGAATCTGAGTACCCCTGAGAGCTCAGAGTCTGCTTGGCCAGAAACTGACAGTATGGCTTGATCCAAAACACCAGTACCCTTTAATGTTCCTCTAGACTTCTTCTACCTTCTTGAAGATTACTCTAGACTCCAGAGATTGGAGATCCAGCCTTCAGTTCAGGGCTTTTGTGGATGGGAGGGGACATCCTGGGATCTGGGGATGCACAGTTACAGGTCACCTGTAACTGTCTCCCAGGTCCAATAATACTGCCCTGTCCCAGGTTCACAGCCCCTTGTGCTTTCCATCTACTTAAGCATGGATCCCAAATTTCAGGGGCACTTGGCTCCTGCGATCAGACCTTGGATTCTTCCTGCTTCTTGAAGAGCTATCTAGAGACCAGCAGGGCCTCAATGGATCAAAAGGCCTGAGAAACCCAGCAGTTTCCACAGACTAACAGCCAATACCACCAAACAACCAGTTAACTAAAGGCCAGCATAAGAATGTAATTAACAAAACCCAAGGTAACATGGATCTACCAGAACCCTCCCAAAACACTAGATATTCTAATGCAGCTGAAACACAAGAAAATGACCTTAAAGCTATGATTAAGAAGTTTTCTGAGTCATTTAAAGAGGAAACAAATAAATTCCTCAAAGAAATACAGGAAAATACAATCAAATGGGAGAGGAAATGAATAAAATAGTTGAAGACATGAAAATGGAAATAGAATCATTAAAGAAAAAAAAAACCAACCCCCCCAAAACAAAAAACCTTGGAGATTGAAAACTTTGAGAGGAACCACAGAGGTAAGCATCACCAACATAATTCAAGAGATGGAGGAGACAATCACAGGCACCGAAGACACAATTGAAGAAATAAATACATCTGTCAAAGAAAATATTAAATAAAAAATTATTGGCACACAACATTCAAGAAATCAAGAACAACATGAAAATATGAAACTTAAGAATAAGAGGAATAGATTAGAAAAAAGATTCCAGGGCCTAAGGATAAGAAAATATTTTCAAGAAAATTACAGAAGAAAGATTTACCAACCTAAAGAAAGAGAAACCTTTAAACATACAAGAGGCCTACAGTACTGGACCAGAAAAGAAATTCCTCCCACAACATAATAAGCAAAACCCTAAATCTTCAGAACAATGAAAAAATATTAAAAGGTGCAAGGGAAAAAGGCCAAGTAACATATGAAGGAACACCTATCAGAATCAAACCTGACTTTTCAAAAGAGCCTATGAAAACCACTCGGGTCTGGGAAGATGTCATGCAGACACTAAGAGAGCACAGATGTCAGCTGAGACTACTATTCCCAGCAAAGCTTTACATCACCATAGAGGGAGAAAATAACATAGTCCACAACAAAGCCAAATTCAAACAATATCAATGAAACAACCCAGGCTACAGAAGATACTGCAAGGAAAACTCCAATCCACTGAGGTCAACTAAACACAAGAAAACATAAGGTATATATAACTTCACAACATAAAAAGCAAAGGAAGATAATCACACAAACACACTACCACCACGACACTAACACCAACACCACAATGAAGAAACTATAAATCATTGGTCACTAATATCTCTTAGCATCAATGAACTTAACTTTCCTTATTTAAAAAAAAGACACATGCTAACAGAAAGATTGCATAAACAGAACCCAATATTCTGATGCATACAAGAAACACACCTCAGCAACAAAGAGTCATCACCTCAGAGTAAAGGGCTGCAAAAAAAGTTTTTCAATCAAAAGGACCCAAGGATCAAGCTGAAGTATCCATACTAATATCTAATAAAATAGACTTTCAACCAAAAGAGACGGGGAGGGACACTTCATTCTCATCAAAGAAAAAAAATCAACCAAGAGGTCATGACAGTCCTGAACATCTATGTCCCAGATACAAGGGCACCAGCATTTGTAAAAGAAAAGTTCTTAAAGCTTAAATCACACATTAATCCCCACACTTTAATAGTGAAAGAATTAAATACCCACTCTCACCAATGGACAGATTATTGAGACAAAAACTAAATAAATAATGAAACTAACAGAGGTCATAAATCAAATGGACCTAGTAAATGTCTACAGAACTTATCACCCAAACACGCACACACACACACACACACACACACACACACACACACACACACACACAAACACTTCTTGTCAGTAGCACACAGAGCCTTCTCCAAAATCAACAATATAGTCAGTTGTAGGCTTTGAACTTTTTCAAAACTACTTCATTTGTGTCCTTTACTGCTTATACCTCCCTTCCAACCCATCTACCCTAGATAGGAGCAAAGAAGAGGTTAATGGGAACAGGGGAAGTAGACATTTTAGACTCAGATCCTGGAATGATTCCACTCTCTGTAGTCAGGATTTCAGCAATCCGGTTAAACAGCAAAGCAGCAATTCAGCAAAAGTGACTGCAACTGAAGCAACTGGAACCTGGAGCCACAGCTAGAACCATGAAGCATTCTCTGGAGTAGTTCTCTATAGGAGTGTCTGGAGCAGGAGTGAATCATAGCCAAACAATAGAAACAATGCCAAGATAAAAAAGCCAAAAAAGCCAAGCCTCTTGTTTTGTGGTTCATATATCTATTGCCTCTCAGAGTCCGTACTAGGTTGTTTATCAGTTGGCAAAGACCATGCTCCTTCAAGTGTCCTCTTCTAGTGGACACACATCAACTGTTGCCTCACAAGTCTATTCCCAGGGGGAAAACACAGCAAACTCTCAAATAAGTCTATTATACATCCTACTTTTGGGATCAAAACAAAACATGTATACATCCACTACAGTCAGTCACAAAGCAAATCTCACCGGATGTAAAAAAAAAAAAATTTAATTGATCCATTGTTTTGTTTTGTTTTAGCAGATCACCATGCATTAAAGCTACACCTCAACAATGATAAATAACAAAAAAGCCTATACACTCATGGAGACTGAACAACTCCTTGATTGATGACCACTGAGTCATGGAAGAAAGAAAGAAAGAAATTAGTCTTCTTATAAGTTAATGAAAAATGAAGATACAACATACTCAAAGTTATGGGACTCCATGAAAGCAGTACTAAGGGGAAAATTCATAGCACTAAACACCTTCATAAAGAAATTGGAGTTATCCAATATTAGCAACTTAACAGCACACTTGGAAGCTCTAGAACAAAAAGAAGCAAACATATCAAGGAGTAGACTACAAGAAATAGTCAAACTCAGGGCTGAAATCAATAACTTGGAAGCAAAGAGAACAATAAAAGAATCAATAAAACCAAGAGCTGTTTTTTGAGAAAATCAATAAGATACATAAGCCCTTAGACAAGCTAACTAAAAGGCAGAGGGAAGGTATACAAATTAACAAAATCAGAAATGAAAAGGTGGACATAACAACAGACATTGAGGAAACCCAAGGAATCATTAGGTCTTACTTTAAAAATCTGTATTTCACAAAATTGGGAAATCTAAAAGAAATGAAAAATTTTATAGATAGATTTCACTTACCAAATTTAAATCAAGATCAGGTAAATATTTGAAACAGTCCTATAACCTCTAAGGAAAAGCCCAGGGCTAGATGGTTTAGCACAGCAGTACACTAGACATTTAAAGAAGAGCTAATACCACTACTTCTCAAACTATTCCACAAAATAGAAGCAAAAGAAACTAGCCAAATTCATTCTATGAAGTTATAACTACCTTGATACCTAAACCACACAAAGACTCAACAGAGAAAGAGAACGTCAAACCAATTTCACTCATGAACATTGATGCAAAAATACTCAATACAACACTCCCAAACTGAATCCAATAACAACAATTTCATCATGTACCACGATCAAGGAGGCCTCAACCCAAGGATGCAGGAATGGTTCAACACATGAAAATTCACCAATATAATCCACCATATAAATGAACTGAAAGAAAAAAAAGTTACACGATCAACTAATTAGATGCAGAAAAATCCTCTGACACTCTCTAACATCCCTTCCCTTCATGTTAAAAGTCTTGGAGATATCAAGTATACAAGGCACATACCTTAACATAATAAATGCTATATACAGCAAGCCAATAGCAAATATTAAATTAACTGGAGAGAAACTCAATGATATTCCACAAGAACTCTCTCCATATCGCATTAATATTATATTTGAAGTTCTAGATAGAGCCATAATACAGCTAAAGGAGATCAAGGGGATACAAACTGGAAAAGAAGTCAAAATATCACTATTCACAGGGCATATAATAGTATACATAAGTGACTCCAAAAATTTCACCAGAGAATTCCTACAGCTGATAAACACCTTCACCAAAGCAGCTGAATACTAGTTTAATTAAAAATCAGTAGCCCTCCTGTATACAAAGTTCAAACTCACTGAGAAAGAAATTAGGGAAACAATACCCTTCACAACAGCCACAAATAATATAAAGTATCTTGGTATAACTCTACCCAAGCAAGTCAAAGAATGGTATGACAAGAATTTCAAATCTCTGAAGAAAGAAATTGAAGAAGTTATCAGAGGATAGAAAGATCTCCAAAGCTCATGTATCAGTAATATTAACATAGTAAAAATGGCTACGTTGCCAAAAGCAACCTATAGGTTGAATGCAATCCCAGTCAAATTCCTAAAACATTTCTTTAACAAACCTTGAAAAACAATCCTAAACTGCATATGGAAAAGCAAAAAATCTAGAATTGCCAAATCAATCCTATATAATAAAAGAATTTCTGGAGGTATTTCCATCTCTGACCTCAAGCTATACTAAAGAGCAGTAGTATGGTACTGTACAGTACTGCATGGTACTGTCATAGAACTAAACAGGATGACCAAGGGATTTGAATTGAAGACACAGAAATAAGTCCACATACCTATGAAACTTTATTTTTAACAAAGGAACTAGAGCCATACAATGGAAAAAAGACAGTATCTTCAACATATGGTGGTAGTCTAATGATATTTACTCTTTGAAAAATGCAAATATATCTATATTCATCACCTTGCACAAAACTCAAGTCCAAATGAATCAAAGACTCCAACATAACACCAGATACACTAAATCAATTGGAAGAGCAAGTGGGGGAAAGCCTCAAAATTATTGGCACAGGAGATACTTCCTGAATAAAACACCAACTTCTTAGGCTCTAAGAACAACAATTAATAAAGGAGACCTCTTAAAACTGAAAAGTTTCAGTAAGGCAAAGAATGCTGTCACTATAATGAAACAATAGTCCACTGATTGGGAAAAGATCCTTGCCAGTCATAGATTTACAAAATGCTAACATCCAAAATAAATAAAGAACTCAAAAAATTAAACACCAACACACAAAATAAGCCAATTAAATACAGGCACAGAACTAAACAGAGGAATTTTCAACAGAGAAATCTCACATAGCTGAGAAACATTTAAACATTCAATATCTTTAGTCATCAGGGAAATGCAAATCAAAACAACTCTGAGATTCCATCTTACACTTGTCAGAATGGCTAAAAATCAAAATTACAAATGATAGCACATGCTGGTGAGGATGTGGAGAAAGGAACAGTCCTCCATTGCTGTTGGAGTACAAACTTGAACAACTACTATGGAAATCAATCTGGTGCTTTCTTAGAAAATTGGGAACTGCTTACCTCAAGACCCAGCTATTCCACTCCTAGGTATATATCCAAAATTTTCTCCACCATACAATAGAACACTTGTTTCACCATGTTCATAGCAAGATTATTCATAATAGCCAGAATCTGGAAACAACCTAGATTTCCCTCAACTGAAGAATGGATAAAGAAACTGTGACACATTTACACAATGGAATACTACTCAGCTATTAAGAGCAAACGATCCAAGATGGTGATGCCTAACACATCTTGTTTGAGCAGCAGGTCAGCAGTGAACATTCAGCAACCCACGGACTGATCTGAGACCCATACAACAACAGCACTAGTAATCCACAGGTGAGAGGGCTGCAAATAGTGTGGAGCACACTAAAGACCTGGGTCCCCATGGTCTGAAGGTTACTGCCACATAGTTGATGGGCAAGCAGTCATCAAGATCCTGGGTGCATGTGCACTCACAGGACTGATGAGCAGCATCTGAATTCCCAGGGTGCAGAAATGCCTTTGCTTCCCAAAATGCCAGTGTCTGTGGGTCCTAGACCTGAGCAGGTGCCACCGACTAGAATACAAGTGGATCTGACAACAGGACACCTAGAAATCCCACCAAGAACAACAGACAGCGAGTAAATCTAAAAAATCATTGTACTTCAAAAGCCTATATGCCACAAAATTTAAAACCCTAAAAGAAATGGACAATTTTCTTGATACATACCAACCATGAAAATTGAATCAAGATCAGGTAAACAACTTATATATCTCCTAGGGAGATTGAGGCAGTCATCAAAAGTCTCTCAACCAAAATATGCCCAGGGCCTGAGGGACTCAGTGCAGAATTCTACCAAACCTTTAAAGAAGAACTAATACCAATTCTCTTTAAGCTATTACACATAATAGCAACAGAAGGAACATCACTAAACTCATTCTATGAGGCCAGTCACCTTGATACCTTAACTAGAGAAAGACTCTACAAAGAGAGAATTTCAGACCAATTTCTCTTGTGAACATTGATGCAAAAATACTCAACAAATACATGTAAGCCGAATCCGGAAACACATACAAAGTATCATACACTATTGCCAAGCCGGCTCCATCCCAGGCATGCAGGGGTGGTTCAATATGTGGAAATCTATCAATGTCATTCACCATATAACAAAATGAAAAAGCATTTGACAAAATCCAACACCCATTTATGTTTAAAGTCTTGGAGAGAGGAGGGACACAAGGGACATACCTCAACATAATAAAGGCTATATACAGCAAACCTATAGCCAACATCAAACTAAATGGAGAGAAACTTAAATCAATTCCATTGATACCAGGAAAAAGACAAGGCTGTCCACTCTCTCCATAGCTCTTCAATATAGTACTTGAAGTCCTAGCTAGAGAAATAAGACAAGGTGATCAAGGGGATACAAATAGGAAAGGAAGCCAAACTATCACTATTTGCAGACGATATGATAGTATACAAAATTGATCCTAAAAAGTCTACCAAGGAACTCCTACAGCTGATAATCACCCTCAGCAAAGTGGCTGAATACAAAATAAATTTTAAAAAATCAGTAGCCCTCCTGAATACAAATGGCAAATGGGCTGAAAAAGAAATTAGAAAAACTGCACCCTTCACAATAGCCACAAACAATATAAAGTATCTTGGTATAACTCTAACCAAGCAAATGAAAAAACTTCAAGTCTTTAAAGAAAGAACCTGAAGAAGATATCAGAAGATGTAAAGATCTCCTCTGTTTGTGGATCAGGAGAATCAACACAGTAAAAATGGCCATCTTATCAAAAGCAATTTACAAATTCAATGCAATTCTCATCAAAATTCCAACACAGTTCTTTACAAACCTTGAAAGACCTGGTTCCGCGGGCTTCCGCCAGAGCTCTTCAACCCTATTGTTCCTACCCAGCCACAAGGCACTGGTCCTACGCTCCCCGCTTCCCGCTCCCCACTCTCCAGCTCTCCACTCCCTGAACGAGAGATCCCAGCTGGAGATCCTGGCCTGAGCAAGGCAGGCACTCTCACATTATCGGGAAACGAGAAGTGGATGGGCCGTGTTTGCAGAGTCTAATTGCTGTCCTAGAGTATGAGGGGACCAGCATACCCTGGCAGGAAGATTTGGTTCCGCGAGTGGCCGCCAGAGCGCTGCAGCGCCAGTCTTACTAACCGCCCAGCTGCAAGGCCCTGGCCCTGCACTCCCTGCTCCCCAAATGAGAGAGCCCAGTGGAGATCCTGGCCCGAGCAAGGCAGGCACTCTCACTTTATCGGGAGATGAAAAGAGGGTCTTGCTTGCAGTGCCTAATTGCTGATCAAGAGCGACCTTGGTCCCTCCAGGCATATAGTACTGGGAGAGGATGGGCACTGCTACAGGATATAGAGGCAGAGCTAAAAGACAGCTACACTCCCAGAAGATCTGATCTACCTGGGGTCTTGACTACAAATCCATAGGAAGGACAGGCGGCTGGGATCAACCTACTCAGCCAGAACGTTTGTGTGCGGACCTTATTCTAGGTCCCAAGACTGCTGATCTGAATTACAGCAGCAAAGTCCAAACAGATATCTACTTTGGCTGGCTCAGCCTGGAGCCCAGGGGGCAGAGGAAAATCACCAGGAGTGAAACTGGATCACCTACCTGTTCTACAAAAATACCCCCTGATCCCCACAGGCAAGAGCACCTGACCTATAATCAGTCATCAATTAACCACTCTCAACCAGCGAAGGTCACTACAAAATACCTTCCAACATCAGAGCCATCAAAATGACAAGAGGACAGCATAAGAATGCTATCAAAAACCAAAACAGTTTGGCATCTCCAGATCCCAACATTCCCAATGAATACAACCTAGAGAACCTAACAGCAATGGATAGGCAAGAAAATGACCTCAAGTCCTTAGTAAAGAAGATGATAATGGAAGAAACAAATAAAATCTGTAAACAAATGCAGGAGGAGGCAAACAAGAAGGCTGAAGAGTTAAAAGAGTCATATAATGAGTCACTTGAAGAATTTCAGAAAAATATAAATAACCAGATGATGGAAATCATTAAAACAGTCCAAGACATGAAGATAAAAATGGAAGCTATGATGCAGGAACACACAGAAGGAAAACGTGATCAAGAGTCTGCAAAGAGGAAAGTAAGCATCTCAGAGGTGGCCTTATCTAACAGATTGCAAGAAAAGGAAGAACAAATATCGGGACTTGAAGATACAATCGCAGAACTGGAAACAACCATTCACAGAAATGCTAAATCTGAAAAGTTCCTAACAGACCATTCAAGAACTAAAAGACCACATGAAAAGATGAAACTTGAGAATAATACGGATACAGGAGAGAGTGGACAGCCGACTCCACAGCCCAGAACACATCTTTAATCAAATAATGGAGAAAAATGTTCCCAATTTGAAGAAAGAAATGCATACAAGCATACAAGAGGCCTACAGAACACCAAATAGAATAGACCTAAAAAGAAAATCTTCCCACCACATAATAATAACAACACAAAATATACAGAACGAGGAAAAAATATTGAAAGCGGCAAGAGAAAAAGGCCGAGTAGCATATGGAAGCAAACCTATCAGAATTACTCCTGACTTCTCAGCAGAGACCATGAAAGCCAGAAGGGCCTGGACAGAGGTGCTGCAAACCCCAAGAGAACACAGATACCAGGCAAGACTACTATATCCAGCAAAATTAACAATAACCATTGACAGAGAAGACAAGTTATTTCATGACAAAAACAAATTCAAACAGTACCTAGCCACAAATCCGGCTTTACAGAAGCTATTAGAAGGAAAACTCCACCCCAACTGGTCAAACTACAACCAAAACTACATAGGAAATAGGTAAATATACCATTGCAAAATCACAACCTCACAAAATCTCAACTGTTACAAATACCAAAAATGAAGGGACTTACCAATCACTGGTCATTAATATCTCTCAACGTCAATGGTCTCAACTCTCCAATAAAAAGACACAGACTAATGAAATGGATGCATAAACATGACCCAACATTCTTCTGCATTCAAGAAACACATCTCAACCACAAGGACAGACATTGCCTCAGAGTAAAAGGTTGGGGAAAAATATTCCAAGCAAATGGTCACAAGATGCAAGCTGGGGTAGCCATTCTAATATCTAATAAAATAGACTTTCAACCAAAATTAATCAAACAAGATGAGGATGGTCACTTTGTACTTGTCAAAGATAAAGTCAACCAAGAAGACATCACAATTTTGAACATCTATGCTCTGAATACAAGGGCTCCCACATTTGTAGAAGAGTTATTAACAAAGCTTGCCCCACTCATTGATACCCACACATTAATAGTGGGAGACTTCAACACCCCTCTTTCACTCAAGGATAGGTCTTTGAATCAAAAAATTAGCTGGGAAATAACCTCATTAACCAATGTCATGAATCAAATGGATCTAACAGATATCTACAGAACTTTCCACCTAAATGCAAAGGATTATACCTTTTTCTCAGCACCTTATGGAATGTTCTCTAAAATTGATCACATAGTTGGTCATGAAGCAAACCTCAACAGATACAAGAAGATTGAAATAATACCTTGTATCTTATCAGATCACCATGGTCTAAGGCTGGATTTCAACAGCAATAGAAATAACAAAAAGCATACTAACACGTGGAAACCAAACAACTTTCTACTTAATGACACATGGGTCACAGAAGAAAGAAGGGAAGAAATAAAAGACTTCCTGAAATTCAATGAAAATGATGGAACAACATACCCAAATTTGTGGGACACATTGAAAGCAGTGCTAAGAGGAAAATTCATAGCACTAAGCGCCTTCAAAAAGAAAAAGGAATCATCCCACATAAACAACCTAACAACACATCTGGAAGCTCTAGAAAAAAAAGAAACAGAAACACCCAAGAGGAGTAGACGCCTAGAAATAATCAAACTCATGGCTGAAATCAATAAATTAAAAACAAAGAGAACAATCCAAAGAATCAACAAAACCAAGAGCTGGTTCTTTGAGAAAATTAACAAGATAGACAAAGCGTTAGCCAATCGAACTAAAAGACAGAGAAACACTATCCAAATTAACAAAATCAGAAATGAAAAGGGAGACATAACAACAGACACCGAAGAAATACAAAGAATCATAAGAACCTACTTTAAAGGCATTTATGCCACAAAATTCGAAAATTTAAGGGAAATGGACAAATTTCTCAACCGATTCCATTTGCAGAAATTGAACCAAGTCCAGATAAACAAATTAAATAGCCCTATTTCGCCTATAGAAATAGAAGCAACCATTGATAGTCTCCCAACCAAACAAAGCCCAGGGCCAGATGGTTTCAGTGCAGAATTCTACCAGACCTTCAAAGAGGAGCTAATACCGATACTATTCAAGCTATTCCAAAAGATAGAAATGGACGGAATATTACCAAATTCCTTCTATGAGACCACAGTCACATTGATACCTAAACCTCACAAATATCCAACAAAAAAAGAATTTCAGACCGATTTCTCTTATGAACATTGATGCAAAAATACTCAACAAAATTCTCGCAAAGTGAATACAACAGCATATCAAAGACATCATTCACCATGACCAGGTAGGTTTCATTCCAGGCATGCAGGGATGGTTTAACATATGGAAATCCATCAATGTAATCCACCATATAAACAAACTGAAAGAGAAAAACCACATGATCATCTCTTTAGATGCAGAGAAAGCATTTGACAAAATCCAACACCCATTTATGTTCAAAGTTCTGGAGAGATTGGGAATACAAGGCACTTATCTAAACATAATAAAGGCCATATACAGCAAACCAACAGCCAACATTAAATTAAATGGAGAGATACTCAAGGAAATGCCTCTAAAATCGGGAACCAGACAAGGCTGCCCCCTGTCCCCTTATTCCTTCAATGTAGTTCTTGAAGTTCTAGCTAGAACAATAAGACAACAAAAGGAGATCAAGGGGATCCAAATGGGAAAGGAAGAAGTCAAATTATCCTTATTTGCAGATGATATGATAGTGTATATAAGTGACCTGCAAAATTCCACCAGAGAACTCCTACAGCTGATAAACACCTTCAGCAAATTGGCAGGATACAAAATAAACTCAAAAAAGTCAGTAGCTTTCCTGTATACAAATGACAAACAGGCAGAGGAAGAAATTAAGAAAACTACTCTCTTCACGATAGCCACAAACAATATAAAATATCTAGGAGTAACTTTAACCAAGCAAGTGAAGGACTTATTCGAAAAAAAACTTCAAACCTCTGAAGAAAGAGATTGAAGATGACATGAGAAGATGGAGGGATTTACCTTGTTCGTGGATCGGGAGAATCAACATAGTAAAAATGGCTATCTTACCAAAAGCAATTTACAGATTCAACGCAATCCCTATCAAAATACCTACAAAATACTTTGAAGATATTGAAAGATCAATTCTCAAATTCATATGGAGAAATAAAAAACCCAGAATAGCAAAAACAATCCTATACAACAAAAGATCCTCTGGAGAAATCTCCATACCTGATCTCAAGCTGTACTACAGAGCAACAGTAATTAAAACAGCATGATACTGGCAAAGCAATAGACTGGTGGATCAATGGAATAGAATTGAAGACCCAGAGATGAATCCACACACATTTGCTCACTTGATTTTTGACAAAAAAGCCAAATCTATTCAATGGAAAAAGGTTAGCATCTTCAACAAATGGTGTTGGTCTAAGTGGATGTCTACATGTAGAAAAATGCAATTAGACCCTTATTTGTCACCATGCACAAAACTCAAGTCCAAGTGGATTAAAGACCTCAACTTAAAACCAGAGACATTAATTCAGTTAGAGGAAAAAGTGGGGAAGAGCCTGGGACACATAGGCACAGGAAACAACTTCCTGAACAGTACACCAACAGCCCAGGCCTTAATGTCAACATTTAATAAATGGGACCTCATGAGGCTGAGAAGCTTCTGTAAGGCAGGAGACACTGTCAAGAGAACAAAACAACAGCCTACAGAATGGGAAAAGATCTTCACCAACCCTTCATCTGACAAAGGTTTAATATCCAAAATATATAAAGAACTCAAGAATTAAACACCACAAATCAAACAACCCAATTGCAAAATGGGGCTTGGAACTTAACAGAGAATTCTCAACAGAGGAATATCAAATGGCTGAGAAACACCTAAAGAAATGCTCATCCTCGTTAGTCATCAGAGAAATGCAAATCAAAATGACACTGAGATTCCATCTTACACCCATCAGAATGGCTAAGATCAAAAACTCAATGACACCACATGTTGGCAAGGATGTGGAGAGAGAGGAACACTCCTTCATTGCTGGTGGGAATGCAAACTAGTACAACCACTTTGGAAAGCTATCTGGCACTTTCTCAGAAAAATGGGAATAGGGCTTCCTGAAGACCCAGCCATCCCACTCCTTGGAATATACCCAGAAAATGCCCTACCACATAACAGGGACATATGCTCAACCACGTTCATAGCTGCTCTATACATAATAGAAAGAACATGGAAACAGCCTAAGTGTCCCTCAGTAGAAGAATGGACTAAGAAACTGTGGTATATTTACATGATGGAATACTACTCAGCTATTAAAAACGAGAATTCCCGAAATTTGTGGACAAATGGATTGATCTAGAAATTATCATAATGAGTGAGTTCACCCAGAAGCAAAAAGAGACAAACGGTATATACTCACTGATATCAAAACAGTAGTCCAAGGGATAGGTACCATGAAAATCTTTACTTACCAAGAAAGTGGATCAGAGGAGAGGATATCCAATTGAGACTTTAGGCAAGAGTAGCATGGAAGAAAGAGGAAATAGTAGGACCCACAGGGTCCTGGAAACCTACAAGAAGAACTTTATGACAGGCAGATCTGGATCCTGGGGTCCTCCTTAAATTAAGGCACCAGCCAAGGAGAATATAGACAGTAAGCTTCGAACCCCTACCAAGACCTAGCCGACAAACATGATATTCTCCACCGTTGAGTGGAGAGTGAGATCTGACTCTCACACAAACTCTGGTGCCCCTTTTCTGACCATGTCCCCCGGATGGGGAGACCTGGTGGCACTCAGAGGAAGGATAGCTAGTTACCAAGAGGAGACTTGATATTCTGAGAGCATATATAGGGGGAGGAGGTCTCCCTCAGTCACAGACATAGGGGAGGGGAGAAGAGGAGAAATGGGAGGGAGGGAAGAATGGGAGGAAACAGGGGAAGGGCTAACAATCGAGATGTAATATGAATAAATTAATAAAAAAAGAAACTATGGATCATTTACGCAATGGAATACTATTTAGCTATCAAAAACAAGGACATTTTTAAAATTTGCTGGTAAACTAATGGAACTAGAGACAATCATCCTGAGTGACGTAACCCAGAAAAATATCCATGTTTTTTTTTTTTTTACAGGGGAGAGCATGAACATAGTCCCCCACTACCACAAATTATGCAGTCGGGTTTTCTGCATTTGGGTCAGCACATCCGGAGTGCAATGGATAAGCCTCACCATGGGAAAATCACCTTCGCGATCATGCTATCTCCCCTGCCAGGTAAGTATATATGCATGGTTTATACTCAAGTATAAGTAGATATTAGCCACCTGATACAGGATAACCATATTATAAAACAGAGATTCATGTACTAACCAAAGACCATGTATGATGTGGACCTAGACCTTTTGCTCAGATATAGAAGATAGGCAGCACAGTCTCCTTGTAGGTCCCACAATAAAGAGAGTATGGACTACTTCTGATATAGACTTTGGCCTTCCAACCTCAATCACTTCCCCTCTGCCAAAATGGTCCTGCCAGACCACAGAGGAAGAAGACACACGTATTACAGATGAGACCTTATAGGTAGACATAAGATGTTAGGGAAGGAAGGAAGAGGGGGTAATGGAGGGAGGTGACGAGGGAGGGGACTACAATTGGGTGAAAATTCAAATTGCAAAATAAGCAGGTAACTTGTTTTCTTTGTTTATATTTGCTCTCTTGGGACACAGATGATTGTTTTCACTTGGAGTTACTTACAAGTTATTGATCTTATTCAGAGAGAAAATGAACTTGTACTCAGCGATGTCTCTTTTCTTCTATCTTTCTTTCATAGATATGGAGATAGGAGTTTAATATATGGAGATAGATGGTCTCTGATGAAAATCGAGGTGTATTTCTGATGGATCTGCCTTTTTATGCTGCTTAGCCCTTTTCCTTGGCTGCCTTTAATATCTTTTCTTTGTTCTGCAGATTTAGTGTTTTGATTATTATGTTGTGGGAGGAATTTCTTTTCTGGCCTAGTCTATTTGGTGTTCTGTAGGCCTCTTGAATGTTCAAGGATATCTCTTTTTTTTAGGTTGGGGAAATTTTCTTCTATGATTTTCTTGAAAACATTTTCTGGTCCTTGGGAGTTTGCATCCCCCTTTTCATCTATTCCTATAATCCTGAGGTTATTCCCTCTCATGGTGTCCTTGATTTATTGGATGCTTTGTGTCACAAATTTTTCTATCTTAATGTCTCAATTTCTTCTATTGTACTTCAAGCCCTGAGATTCTCTCCTCCATATGCTGGATTTTGTTGGTTATACTTGTCTGTTGGATTCCTACTTCCTTCTTTAATTGTTCCATTTTGAGAGTTTTCTAAGCTTGAGATTTTTTTAATGCTGTCTAATTATGTTTTCATATATTGAACCCTTTTAATCATTTCTTTCACCTGTTTGATTGTAGGTTCTTGTTTGTCCTGGATGGCCTCTACTCTTTGTTTGTATTTTCCTGGAATTCTTAGAAGGATGTATTCATTTCCTTTTTATAATTCTGAAATAACTGTATAAGCATAGTTTTGATGTCATTTTTCTGAGATTTGGCTGTATTAGAGTTTCTGTTGTTGTCTGGGCTTTCTGGTGGAGGCATGTTGTCCTGATTTTAGTTATTTGTCTTCTTATTCTTTCCTTTAGGCATATGCTGAGAGGACTTGGGCTTTCTAAGCTGGCAGTCATGGGGATGAGTGCCTTTGGAAAGCAGCTGCTTCCTATAATGGCTAAGCAGACACTGTCTTCCTTTATCTATATTCATCCAAGCTCTGCCACCTAGGGTCCAGTATTTAGTAGGGCTCCTCTGGCTACTTGTTCTCCTCAGAGGAAACAGGTACAGAGTAGAACAGTGGATTGCATGCAAGATGCTGTATGGCTTCCGCTGTCTTATTCCTTTGGTCTGGAGGGGGAATACGCTGCTCCCGTACTCAGAATGTTTGAGATAGTTTATTAATGTGGGAAAACAGATACTCAGACAAATTTAGTGGAGTGTCATGAAGTAAGCCTGTTCCAGAACTTGGGTGGCTGTGTTGTCATCATTCTGTAAGATTAGGACACATGAGCTTCCTTGGGGACATGAGTGTGTGTTTGTCAGGGCTGGGCAGGGCAGTCTTTGGTTTCCTATAGATTGTTAGACCATCCTGGATAAGGGATGGCTAGCTATGAGGATTCAGAGCACATCCATAGGAGTTCAGGTCTTCAGTGTAATATGTGAAAAAGTTTGTACAGTAGAGAAAGGAGAGCCTTTCTTTTTATTTATTTATTTTTAATTATTAATTTATTCAAATTACATCTCAGTTGTTAGCCCATCCCTTGTATTCTCCCATTCCTCCCTCCCTCTCACTTCCCCCCATTCCCCTCCCCTATGTCTGTGACTGAGGGAGACCTCCTCCCCCTGTATATGCTCATAGGGTATCGAGTCTCTTCTTGATGACCTATTATCCTTCCTCTGAGTGCCACCAGGCATCTCCATCCAAGGGATATAAGAGAGCCTTTTTTATTCTGACCATCCTGAGTTGCTTGTTTTTCCTTTGTCAGAGAGCAGCGCTGACATCTGATAAGGACATGTACTTTGACAATGGCTCCATTGAACAAGCTTTGGGAATTTATCCTATTGATGATGATGACTATTCTTCTGCTTCTGGCTCCGATAAGGCTTCCTGCTGGCTGCCATTCTCTATAACTCAGCAAGGACACATTCTGTTGTGCCTTCTATCATAACAAACATGGCATTTGTCACAGTCATCAGCATAATTTGGAGTACAATGTCTAGGTCTGGGTAACTTGTGCTATGAGAACTTTGAATTTAAATAACTATATTTACCAACTAATTAAGGTTCTGTTGCTGCAAAGAGGCACCGTGACTATGGCAACTCTTATAAAGGCAAACATGTAGTTGGGGCTGGCTTCAAGTTTCAGAGGTTTATTCCACTATCATCATGGTGGGAAGCATGGCAGAGCGCAGGCAGGCATGGTGCTAGAGAAGGAGCTGAGAGTTCTACATCTGGATTAACAGACAGCAAAAGGAGACTGTGTACCACATTGAGCACAGCCTGAGCATAAATTGAGCACACAGGACTTCCAAGTCCCACCTCTACAGACACACTTTCTTCAACAAAGCCACACTTCCTTCAACAAGGCCACACTTCCTAGCCACTCCCTGTGGCCAATCATTCAAACACCAGAGTCTGTGGGGACTGTATTATATTCAAACCAACACAATGACACAAACTGTTTTTAGGGATAAAAAGAGTTGAGGTATTAGCCTTAAATATTGTTAAAAATTTCAGACTATGGTCATAACCACAAGAAATCCTTCAAATATCAGTTTCATAAAATGACTGCTTATCTTAAGATTACACAAATCCCAAAATTTAGAGGCTTCTAAAGTATGTTGCTCCTAAGTATGTTGTAACATAAAGGTGGATTCACAGCTTTGATTTCTTTGGTGTATTAATTATCTGCAATGCTGCCTAACAGACTATCCCAACACTCAATAGCTTGCAGCAACAGGCATTTGTTTCATGCATTATTCTGGAGATTTGCCATTTAGGGGCTGGACCCTCCTGTATTTTCAGCTGAAGCTTGGTTTACCTCTATCCTGGGTCTGCGAAAACTGAGCAGACTTGGCTTTACTCCACAGGGCTCTTCATTCTCCAGGTGGCCAGCCATTTTTTTTTCAAAGTGAAGCAGATATCTAATTCTAGACTTACAGCTTGTCACAGCATTATTTCTCTCTCTCTCTCTCTCTCTCTCTCTCTCTCTCTCTCTCTCTCTCTCTGTGTGTGTGTGTGTGTGTGTGTGTGTGTGTGTGTGTGTTGATGTTAGAGTGATTCTGTGACTGAGAATCATGGTTTCAGATGATTTGTTTGGCCCTCTGTGCTTATTAGGACAAAGCAAATAGAATGTGTAATGGAGGATGTCATTTACCTCATAGTTTGCAAAAAGCAGATAATATGGAAGGCAGTGATGACAAGGTATGATTTCCCAAGACATGCCCTATCACCAACATCCCCTGCAGCTTAAAGGTTTTAATGCCATGCAAAATAGCATCACTATGTAGGGACCTAGGGCTGAATACATGAGTTTGTGGAGGAACATTTCATACACAAACCATAACACCAGGGCCCCATGCATGTATATCACTGACAAATGTTTCCAGCTCCAGGTTGCACCACTTAATGGTGGGAGCTATGATCATATTGCAGAAAATGTAGATACAAGGAGGAGTCAATGAGCCTGGATACATTTCCTAGTATATCTTACCTGGAAATGTTTCACATTTGCCAGGAATGGATTCTAAGAAGCTGAGAAAAAGGAAGAGCTGAATATTTAGTCAGTGAACAAGCCAGAAATGTCTGGCCGGTATCATGTAAGAAAACATTTCTTTCTTGGAGTATCTACTTCAGATTAGATTTAACTATGATAATAGTTATTATGCTGAATATAAATATGTGACAGTGAAGTTGACATAGGTTTCAGAATGCTCTAGAACAAATGAAAGTCAATTGTTCCTGGTGAGGAGCTACACTTATAAGAGGGCTTGAGTTTGAAAATTGCCAGTCAGAAATAATGACAGGCAGTAGGTGACCTAGTAACAATGAGATTCCACCATGTCCTGCTGTAAAAATATCCCTAGTTATTCAAGGGAGTGTGATACATCTCACACAGGCACAATGAGTGTGAAAGAGTTGCTCTCTGTAACCCACAACACTATTAATATCTTTCATTCATGGCACCTCTTTTGTTTAGCACCTCAAAAATGCCTTGTAACTGTCATTTCAAAATGTCCTCAGAAATAATAAATATGGGTGTTTGTGGTCCTCCCTATTTCCTCAGTGATCTTAGTATTCAAAGGTTGTCAAGGATCTGTAGAGGTTGCCCAACGTATTTTTTTGACTTCTCCCAAGATTGTGTTTACATTTAGTATAAGGGAAACAGGAGCACAAGCCTCTATGCCTCATCTAGTTAACTAGAGTATCATATTTGATGCCATGAACTCACTCATCAAGTGGACTAGAAGGAGATAAGACTTAAATGTGGACAAATTTCTTCAGTCACAAATCTAGCTCTAGGATTATTTTTGCTGTTAAAAAAAAAAACAGAAACAGATTGTTCTTGACTTTAGAAATTACACTGAGCTGCACTGTGGGTATTTTTTTTTCATTGTAGTAGTGTGTGTAACTAAAATTTGTGAAGCACTTGGTGCTGGGTAATGTCACATCCATGTAACAACTCTGTTATAAAGATATCCCTGGTTCTATTATATGTCCTCTTTCACCTGGGAAAATCCAAGGTGCAGACAGATTAAGGAGCTGGCTCTCATGTCAACCCAAAAGGCTGTCAGAAAGGAATGGACCAGGAAGTGGGGCTTGAGAGAAGGGCTTGTCTTTCAGCCCCTTGCTGTTTTGTCTCTTGTGTTGTAAAACACTGTTCTACCATTAAGAGGTTCTGCCTCACAGATGACCAGTCCCAGCTGGAAACACTGAAATCCCTCAGTGTTTTGCTCACTGTACCCCCTGGCCTAGTCCTTCTCATGGTTCTCAGTAGAAAAGCAAATGGCTTGGAACAGAATGTCTAAAGACCCAGAGAATACATTCCAGCAAAGAGAAGGGACCCACAATATACAAATTTGGATTCTGAATGGAAACCAACAACTGAGAGTCTTCACAAACATTTGTGAAGCCCTCTATCCCAAGAGCTAAACTAAAAACACAGAGAAAAAAGTTTTCTACCCCTAAGAGAGCAAAAATTCATTCAGTGAAATCTAGAAATATAAAAATGATAATCATTAGAATACCATGTGACTGGTGACAACAGAAGGTACTACCCAATGGAAATAGATGATAGAATTCTCATTAAAGATGACAAATTGAAGCTGGGTGCAGTGGCACACACCTCAAATCCCAGTACTTGGGAGGCCAAGGCAGGTGGATCTTTTTGAGTACAGGGCCAGCCTTGTCTACAAAGCCAATCTAGGACAGCCAAGGCTATACAGATAAACCTGTCTCAAAAAAACAAAGCAAACAAATGAACAAACAAAGATGCCAAATTGAGCAGAAAAACCTGCCATATGCAAGATAAAGTGATATTAAAAGAATTGGACATGAACTCACCAGAAATGTAAGAGAGCAGCTCCAACAAAAGTCTTAAAGTTGAGAAGCACATGGGTGTGTGTTACCAGTCTTGGCAGACATGAAAAGACTGAGTTGTCCAGCACTGGGAAGCAGGAGGACAAACCACAGCATTGCAGAAGGGTGAAGGTGATGGTTTTCACTGCACGGTGAGTAGTTGAAAATCTCTTTAAGAAAGAATAGACTAGACTCTTCTCTTCATCATAGGCTAACCCTCAAAGGTTAATTATTGCAAATAAAGCATGGCATTGATTAGGGAAGTCCAAAAGACTCCCAGAACAATATAGGCTATAACTCTTGGTTGTGCCCTAGAAGTTTAAGTTAAGTCCCCATTGCTGAAAACACCATGCATTTAAGGAAAAAAATTAAGAGGATTTGAGCTGGATATAACCTGAAAGCCTCAAAAATCAAGAGAAATCAGAAGCTCAAAGGAAAGAAAATGTACAGAGAAACTAATGCCAAGAGGTGAAGAGATGCTTTAAAGGTGAATCAATAACAGGACTCTGTAAAACAGGAACATTTATAAGAGTAGAACTCCAGTTATAGAAATTTAAAATGTATTGGAAAAATGAAGAGATAAAGAAGATAGTCCTTTACTTCTGTTCCCATGAAATTACATCCATGAAAACATTTTATTTGTAAAACACATTCTAAATTATCTTGGTCCATTTGGGATAGTATAATAACATACTTTAGAAGCACAAGTAACTTACAAAACAGCATCAATATAGCGGTCACAGTTGTGTAGGCTGGGAAGTCAAAATCAAGGGACCAGCAGATGTTTTATGTGTGAGTGTTTGCTTTTTGCTTCAAAGGCAATACCTTCTTGCTGTATTTTCATTTGATAGACTATGAAAACAAATTCACACTGGCTTCTTTTTTAAGTGGCTAATCCATTCACAAGAACAGATAGAAGCCTTATTATCTAGTCATCTCTTTAATGTCCTTTATTCTTAGTATTGCATTGGGGACAGTATTTTCATCTATGAATTTGGAACCATTGTTAGTTATCACACACACACACACACACACACACACACACACATAAATAAATAAATAAATAAATTTTTAAAAATTATAATGCTGAAGCTGAGCCATAAAGAACACTTGCTATCTGCTGTTTCGGTGGAGGAAAATGAATATATGTTTATAATGTGCATGAATGCAGGAGAAAATTAGGAAGCTATAAACCCTCAAACATACAGGATGTGTCAAGTAGACATTCCTATCACAGTGTCCAATTGTGATAGGAATGTGTTGGTCACATTTCTGTTAGCCCAACAAAATATCTGAAATTAGCACCTTAAAGAATAGGAAATTATATTTGGGCTCACAGTTTTGAAAGTTTAGTCCATGATTGATTGGACTGTTCCTTTTGAGTCTATACCTGGGCAAAACATCATGCTTTGAGTGCCTCATGGTGGTCATTTAATAAAAGAGACACAGGAAGGGTCATGGTCAAAGCATTCTGCACAGGAGACTGATCTCCAATGACTGATCTTCCTTGAGGCTTCATTTTTTAAACACATTTTTATTGAAAAATAAAATAATTCATATTACATCTCATTTGCTATTCCATCCCATGCATCTTCCCATTCTTCCCTCCCTCCTGCTTTCACCACATTTCCCTTCTTTATGACTGTTACTGAGGGGGACCTCCTCCCCTGAATATGATACTAGGGTGTCAAGTCTCTTCTTGGTAGTCTGCTATCCTTCCTCTGGGTGCCATTGGCCCTCCTCAACAAGGGGACATGGCCAAATATGGGGCACAAGAGATCATGTGAAAGCCAGTCCCCAGTCTCCACTTAACTTTGGAGAATGTACTGTTCCTTGGCTAGATTAGGGTAGGGGTTTGATGATGACTGCATGTGTTGTCCTTGGTTGGTGCCTTAGATCAAGCAGAACCCCTGAGCCCAGTTCCACCCATCATAGTGTTCTTCTTGTAGGTTTCTAGAACCCTCTGGATCCATCTATTTCCCTATCACCTATATTTTTCTCACCTAGAGTCCCAATAGGATGTCCTCCCCTCTGTCCCAGTTTCCTGGTGAGTGAAGACTTTCATGGGACCTGTCCCTTGGGCTTGTGTCCAGTTATAAGTGAGTATACACCATTTGAGTCTTTCTGCTTCTGAGTTAACTCACTCATTATGATCATTTCTAGTTCAATATATTTGTCCACAAATTTTGGAAATTCCTTGTTTTTAATGGCTGAGTAGTATTCCATAATGTAAATGTACCATAGTTTCTTTATCCATTCTTCTACTGAGGGATATTTAGGCTGTTTCCATGTTCTGGCTATTACGAATAAGGCTGCTATAAATATGGTTGAGCATATGTCCCTGTGGTATGCTGGAGCATCTTCTGGGTATATTCCAAGGAGTGCAATAGCTGGGTCTTGAGGAAGCCCTATTCCCAGTTTTCTAAGATAATGCCAGACAGATTTCCAAAGTGGCTGCACTAGTCTGCATTCTCACCAGCAATGAAGGAGTGTTCTTCTTTCTCCACATCCTCGTCAGCATGTGCTGTCACATAAATTTGTTATCTTAGCCATTCTGGTGGGTGTAAGATAGAATCTCAGAGTTGTTTTGATTTGCATTTCTCTAATGACTAAAGACGTTGAGCATTTCCTTAAGTGTTTCTCAGCCATTTGATATTCCTCTGTTGAGAATTCTCTGTTTAATTCTGAGCCCCATTTCTCAATTGGATTATTTGATTTGGTGGTGTTTAATTTCTTGAGTTCTTTATATATTTTGGATATTTAACCTTTGTCAGATGAAGGGTTGGTGAAGATCATTTCCCAGTCTATAGGCTGTCGCTTTGTTCTGTTGACAGTGTCTCCTGCCTTACAGAAGCTTCTCAGCCTCATGAGGTCCCATTTATTAATTTTTGACCTTAAGACCTGGGCTGTTCAGAAAGTTGTCTCCTTTGCCAATGTGTTCCAGGCTCTTCCCCACTTTTTCTTCTAACTGATTTAGTGTCTCTGGTTTTATATTGAGTTCTTTAATCCACTTGGACTTGAGTTTTGTGCATGGTGACAAGTATGGGTCTAAATGCATTTTTCTATTTGTAGAAATTCAGTAGCCCAGCACCATTTGTTGAAGATGCTATTGTTTTTCCATTGAATAGATTTGGCTTCTTTGTCAAAAATCAGGTGACTATATGTGTGTGGATTCATATCTGCATCTTCAATTCGATTTCACTGATCAACCAGCCTATTCCTATGCCAATACCATGCTGTTTTAATTACTATTACTCTATAGTACAGCTTGAGAGCAGGTATGGAGATTCCTCCTGAGGATCTTTTATTGTATAAGATTGTTTTAGCTATTCTGGATTTTTTGTCTTTCCATATAAAGTTGAGAATTGACCTTTCAATGTCTTTAAAAAATTGTGTAGGTATTTTGATAGGGATTGCATTGAATCTGTAAATTGCTTTTAGTAAGATGGCCATTTTTACTATGTTAATTCTCCTGATCCATGAACAAGGGAGATCCCTCCATCTTCTCAAGTCACCTCCAATCTCTTTCTTCAGGGACTTAAAGTTTTTTTCAAATAAGTCCTTCACTTGCTTGGTTAGAGTTACTCCTAGGTATTTTAAATTGCTTTTGGCTAATGTGAAGGGTGTAGATATCCTACTTTCTTCCTCTGTATAATTGTCATTTGTATATAGGAAGGCTACTGATTTTTTTTAAGTTAATTTTGTAACCAACCAGTTTGCTGAATGTGTTTATCAGCTGAAGTAGTTCTCTGGTGGAATTTTGGGGGTCACTTATGTAAACTATCATATCATCTGCAAATAGGGATAATTTGGCTTCTTCCTTTCCCATTTGGATCCCCTTGATCTCCTTGTGTTTTCTTATTGCTCTTGCTAGGACTTCAAGAACTGTATTGAAGAGATATGGAGATAGTGGGAAGCCTTGTCTGGTCCCTGATTTTAGTGGAATTTCCTTGAGTATCTCTCCATTTAATTTAATGTTGGCTATTGGCTTACTGTATATAGTCTTTATTATGTTTAGGAAAGTGTCTTGTATCCCCAATCTTCCCAACACTTTAAACATGAATGGGTGTTGGATTTTGCCAAATGCCTTTTCTGCATCTAAGGAGATGATCATGTGGTTTTGTTTTCTTTCAGTTTGTGTATATGGTGGATTACATTGATGGATTTCCATATATTAAACCATTCCTGCATGCCTGGTATGAAGCCTACCTCGTCATGATGAGTGATATGTTCTTGTATTCATTTTGTGAGTATTTTATTGAGTATCTTTGCATCTATGTTCATAAGAGAAATTCGTCTGAAGTTCTCCTTTTTGTTGGGTCTTTGTGGGGTTTAGGTATCAACATGACTGTGGCATCATAGAAAGAATTTGGTAATATTCCCTCCACTTTATCTTTTGGAGTAGTTTGAAGAGTTTCAGTATTACCTCCTCTTTGAAGGTCTGATAGAATTCTGTGCTGAAACCATCTGGCCCTGGGCTTTTTTTGATTGGGAGACTATCAATGATTGCTCCTATTTCTATAGGTGAAATAGGGCTGTTTAATTTGTTTATCTGATCTTGATTCAATTTTGGCAAGTGGAATTGATCAAGAAAATTGTCCATTTCCCTTAGATTTTCAAATTTTGTGGCATATATGCCTTTAAAGTAGGATCTTATGATTCTTTGTATTTCTTCTGTATTTGTTGTTATGTCACCCTTTTCATTTCTGATTTTGTTGATTTGGATACTGTTCCTCTGCCTTTTAATTAGTTTGGCTAATGGTTTGTCTATTTTGTTGATTTTCTCAAAAAACCAGCTCCCGCTTTTGTTGATTCTTTGAATTGTTCTTTTTGTTTCTAATTTATTGATTTCAGCCCTGAGTTTGATTATTTCTAGACATCTACTCCTCTTGGGTGTTTCTGCTTCTTTCTTTTCTGGGGCTTCCAGATGTATTGTTAAGTTGCTTGTGTGCGATATTTCAATTTTCTCTTTAAAGGCACTTAGTGCTATGAATTTTCCTCTTAGCACTGCTTTCAACGTATCCTATAAATTTGAGTATGTTGTTCCATCATTTTCATTGAATTTCAGGAAGTCTTTTATTTCTTCCATTACCCACGTGTCATTAAGTAGAAAGTTGTTTAGTTTCCATGTGTGAGTGGGCTTTTTCTTATTTCTGTTTTTGTTGAAGTCCCGCCTTAGACCATGTTGATCTGATAAGATACAAGGTATTATTCAATCTTCTTGTATCTGTTGAGGCTTGCTTTTTGACCTACTATGTGATCAATTTTGGAGAAAGTTCCATGGGGTGCTGAGAAGAAAGTATAGTCTTTTGTGTTTGGATGGAAAGTTCTGTACACATCTGTTAGATCCATTTGATTCATGGCATTGATTAGTGATGTTAATTCTCGGGTTAGTTTCTATTTCAATGACCTATACTTCAGTGAAAGTGGAGTGTTGAAATCTCCCACTATTAATGTGTGTGGATCAATGAGTGGTTTAAGCTTTGTTAATAGTTCTTTTACAAATGTGGGTGCCCTTGTATTTGGAACATAGATGTTCAGAATTGTGATGTCATCTTGGTTCATTTTATCCTTGATGAATAGGAAGTGTTCTTCCTCATCCCTTTTGATTAATTTTGGTTGAAAGTCTATTTTATTAAATATTAGGATGGCTACACCAGCTTGCTTCCTGTGACCATTAGCTTGGAATATTTTTTCCCAGCCTTTTACCCTGAGGTAATGCTTGTCCTTGTGGGTGAGATGTGTTTTTTGAATGCATAAGAATGTTGGGTCTTGTTTATGCATCCATTTTGTTAGTCTATGTCTTTTTTATTGGAGAATTGAGATCATTGATGTTGAGAGATATTAATGATCAGTGACTGTTAAATCCTTTCATTTTGATGTTTGTTAAAGTTGAGAGTTTGTGAGGTTGTGATTTTGTGATGGTCTAGTTATTTATTTCCTGTGTAGTTTTGCTTGTAACTCATTCATGTGTGGTGGAGTTTTCCTTCTAGTAGCTTCTGTAATGCTGGATTTGTGGATAGGTATTGGTTGAATTTGTTCCTGACATGGAATATTTTGTTTTCTCCACGAATGGTTATTGATAGTTTTTCAGGGTTCAGTAGCCTAACCTGGTATCTGTGGTCTTGTAGGATTTGCAGGACCTCTGTCCAGGCCCTTCTATTTTTCATGGTCTCAGCTGAGAAGTAGGGTGTAATTCTGATAGGTTTGCCATTGTATGTTACTCTGCCTTTTTCCCTTGCAGCTTTTAATATTTTTCTTTGGTCTGTATATTTTGTGTTTTTATTATTATGTGGTGGGAAGATTTTATTTTTTGGCTTATTCTATTTGGTGTTCTGTAGGCCTCTTGTATGTTCATATGCGTCTCCTTCTTCAGATTAGGAAATTTTTCTTCTGTAATTTCGTTGAAGATATTTTCTGGGACTTGGAGTTGGGTGTCTTCTCTTTCCTCAATGCCAATTATTCTCAGATTTCTTCTTTTCATGGTGTCCTTGATTTCTTGGATGTTCTGTGTTAGGAATTTTTCTGATTTTGCATTTTCTTTAATGGTTGTTTCAAGTTCTACAATTGTATCTTCAAGTCCAGAAATTCGTTCCTCCATTTCCTGGATTCTGTTTGAGAAGGCCATCTGTTTGTTGGCTGATTCTTCTCTATGGTCTCTCAGTCATGTTTTTCTTCTGTGTGTTCCTTTATCACAAATTCCATTTTCGTCCTCAGATCTTGAAGTGTTTTATTGTTTTCCTTCATCTGTCTGTTTGGATTTTCCTGAAATTCTTCCAGTGCCTTTCTATATGACTCTTTTATGTCCTCCACCTGCTTGGTTGCCTCCTCCCGCAGTTGTTTACAGATTTTATTCCTTTCTTCCATTATCATCTTGCTTACTAAGGACTTGAGGTCATTTTCTTGTGTTTCCATTGTTTTTGGGTTCTCCGGATTGCTTTAATTGGGATTGCTGGGATCTGAAGATTCCAAACTGTTATGGTTTTTGTTTGCATTCTTTCACTGTCCTCTTGTCATTTTAGTGTCTCTGATGTTGGGAGGTAGCTTCTGGTGACCTTCACTGGTTGAGAGTGGATAGTTGGTGAATGACTCTGAAGACACAAAGCATTACTCCTGCTCAGACCAAGGTGCTTTGGCATGGCATTGCATTAACATGTATTTGTAAATACCACTGTCTTTTGACTGCACAGAACAGTTTTCTTGAGAGGCTCCACTTGAAATTATATTGGGACAAATAGCCCTTTCATTCTCTTGCTGTAAATGGCTCTTTGCTCCTTAGCAATATTTTGCAGTTGACCTGCTTACTGTTCTTATCACCTAATAGGCATCTTCCTTAGAAATACACTGTTTTTACCAAGGCACTGGTCCTTGTGGAATTTCGTTAGCCCAGTTATGAAGCCGACTCTTAGTCTATCTAGCTTATGTCATATTTTTTTCTTCCCATGTCAACAAACATTGTGTCCAACACATGGTTCTAGGTGCCAATGATGAAGAGCCTGAACATGAATAATAACAAAAACAATGCCATTTTCTGTGTTATAGTTACATGGTACAGGTAGGTTAAACCTTGCCTCTAGTTACCCTTTGTGAAGAGTCTGCTTTTGAATAGGTCTTACAGGGGTGTTATTGTAATGGGTATAGTTATTCTCTCTAGATTGTTGTTCAGATATATGACTGAAGAGTGAACAGAGCCTGTCCTTGTTTTCGTGGAACCTAGTCTTTTTCCCCACTGGATTTTCACAGCCTCTAGACATCCAGACATGGATTCATTAAGCTTTGAGTTGGTTTCAGTTAGTTATCTGTGCTCCCTTCTCATAATTGGATAGACATATTTTTGAGAGGCATGTCACATCAGCTCTGTATTGGGCAGTGGCTTATTCCTCACATAGTCTCTGCTTCTTCTGTTCAGTTGAGCATTTCAGTTTACAAATGAGTACTCTGCCCAGAGCACCTTGTGACTTACATACTGACTGCCCACTGCTTTAAGTGCCATTGCTATGGACAACTTTCTAGATCATCCCTTGAATTAATTCTTTGTCCCCTTCTTATTCAGAAGATCAATTGAAGGGAAGTGAGCAAGTCAACTCTTAAATGATTTTATGGACTTAAAAATAAAAGGAGGTAAAACCATGTGGCTTGTCTTAATACTGGAGTAAAGAGGAGCTCTAGAGACAGAGATGGCTCAGCAGTTGAGGGCACTAACTTCTCTTTTTCCAGAGGTCTCATGTTCAAATCCCAGCACCCACATTGCAGCTCACAACTGTCTGTAACTCCAAAATCTGACACTCTCACATAGACATACATGTAGGCAAAACACCAATGCATATAAAATGAAGGTAAATCAATTTTTAAAAATAATGGAGTAAACATGATAGGATTACATAAATTTGGAGTCAAAGCCTCAGTGTCTTTCATATTTCCTGCAGTGTTCACTCACATCTTTCCCTGCACTCACACACATGAGTATCATCTGACCTGCTTGATTTTTCACTCCCATTTCATAACTTTTAACTGCATAGCAAACAAAGCAATCCTAATGAGCAGTGAAGCATGTGCTTCCTCGATGAGGACTTCGATAAGCCATTCTCTGATCTGCTGCCCACGGCACCAGGCAACCAGTTAGAGATGGGAATTCTGTACAAAGAAAATGGAGAGAACCTGCAAAGCACTGCCAACAGGCTTCTCTCATCTGCTTTACTTGGACACAGCATGACTTATGAGAGCCGCCCATGTTTTCTTCTTTACTCACAAAGAAAACAGTAAACCATTTTCTGTTTATGCAGCAGTAAGAATTATAATTTATGGAAATCATGGCAGCTTAGGAGTTATGAAGCACAAGGATTCTTGTAGCTTGGAAAAGTAATGACTATCAATGTTATTACTTCCTGTATTTGGTGGAAGTTTCATGTGTTCTGATCAATGAGATGGGGACCTATGGATTCCCATAATCACTAGAGTTTAAGCAAATCCACATTGTCTAGGTTCTTCCTAAACATAAAAATGATTTTGAGGCTGCCCAAGAAAATGAACTTTTTTCTTTGTTCTTTTGTCTTCTTGACTCAGAAGAACTCCAACATCCACGAAGCAACTGAATGACACATGGAACATTACTCTGGTTAAGATAGCTAGGCATTCTTAAAAGGGATAAGAATAGGTTTGGATAGGTGGGGGCTCATTACCAACCGACTTTAAAGTTTGTATTGTCCTGTTTTATGTCAACTTGACACAAGCAAGAATCATCAGAGAGAAAGGAGCATAAGTTGAGGAAATGCCTCCATGAGATCCAGCTTAAAGACATGATCTCAATTAGTGACCAATGGGGGAAGGACTAGCCCATTGTGGGTGGTGCCATCCTTGGGCTAGTGGTCCTGGGTTCTATAAGAATGCAAACAGAGCAGTCCAGGGGAAGCAAGCCACCCTGCTATGGATTCTGAATCAGTTCCTACCTCTAGGATCCTGCCTTGTTTGAGTTCCTGTCCTCATTTCCTTCAATAATGAACAGCATGGACATGTAAACCAAATAAACCCTTTTATCCTCAACTTGCTTTCTGGTCATGGAGTTTGTTCATGGTAATAGAAACTCTTAACAGAGTTGACAATGTTTTCCCATCAGTAGTGATGGCCAAAGCCATAAGATTCATGTGACTCCAAACAAACAAGAACTTGATGGACAGAGCCATCTTCCCAGCTCAGAAAGTAAAGACTCTGAGAATTGTCAGTAAAATAACTATGCACATCATTCTTATAAATGCATTAACTACCCATCTTTGCTTCCATGATACCAGAACCACAAGCTACATGGGTCCATACTGGGTACTCTACCATTGGCATACAAATATCATGCAAATTATTGTTTCTACTATTTACTAAACTTGTTTATAAAAGAAACAAAATTAGGGATATACTTAGATTATTTCTTCTTCTTAATACATTTATAAAGAGGGATATTTATATTTCCTTTCTTCACCACACCAGTCACCTGAAGAAATTGACAAGGCAGAAGTTGACATTTCTGAGGCAGAAGAGAAGCTGGGCCCTGCGGTAAAAAGCACAGATGTGTACACAGAGAAACATTCAGACAATCTGTTTAAAAGGACAGAAGTCCAAGCAGGTGAGTTGCCAACAGGGTCAAATGGGAAGGAACTTAAAGAGGCCTGCTGCTTGGGATAAGTGATGTTCAGTGGCCAAAGTAAGGCTTGCAGTTAATTAGTGGCCTCCCAGAAGCAATCTCTAGGCTTTTTATTTCAGAATGACAGGTGAAAGGCGAGGACTACTTTGTCTATATTCTGTTAACTCCTCTGGTCTTCCATTGAGCCAGCTAAAGGCTAAAGTACGAAACAATTTCAAGCTACAATCTATCACATCAAGGACTTCAAATTTGAGTAGTAAGATTCATCAGCCCAGAACTGTTGGATGTGGTGACAAGGCATCTCTGTCCTTTGGCCAGGCAGATGCCAGTCTTCAGAGTTCCAAACCCACATCAGAGAAGGAACATGCACAAATGCTGATGCTGCCAACATTAGAATTTTGCCTCTAATTGGAATTCACCTGATGAAAGTACAGGTTGAGCATCATTGGTCTGAGCATCTGCAATATTCCAAACAGCCAAAGCTTGTTAAAGCCTGACATGGTGCTACAATTGGGAAGTTCTACTTCCTGATTTCAGGATGGGTTGTACCCCCAAAAGAGACACAGTACACAAACTTTGTCTCATGAATGGAATTATTTGTTAACTTGTGTTTTTCTTTGAGCTATGTTTATAAATATCTATGAAAATATGAATGGATTTGATGTTTACACTTGGACTTGATCACTTTTGTCTCATTCCAGGGCTGAAGAGATGGCTCAGAGGCACTTGCTCCTCTTCCACAGGTCCAGAGTTCAATTCCCTGCAACTGCATGGTGACTCACAACCATCTATGAGATCTGGATGGCAGGAACACATGCAGGTGGTACACTGTATACATGAAAAATAAATACATCTTTAAAAACAACACTTCTGGTCCAAGATATTTCTGCTAACAGATACCCACTGAAACCTGTATTGATACTTGTTTTAAAAAGAAAAATGAAGATTTATAAGATTTAATACCTAATTTATATAAGGGTCCCCTCAAATTCAAGATTAGGTACACATTTGCATGCTTTTTGTACTTATTATTCATATTTTAAAACTACTATATCATGTTTTGTGCCTTCATTGTGGTTAGAAGATGACACTGTAAAATGCAAGAACTGAACACAAGGCCTGTGCTTTTGAATGTGGAGAATTAGTTGAAGTTACCGCTGGATTTTTCTTATGGAGGCCTTTGAGTGGCCTAATACATACCTTATGGAGGCCTTTGAGTGGCCTAATACATACCTTTCTGAGGAATGACACTATTGAATGCAGATTTTTCTTTTTAAAACTTGGGTTCCCAAATTAAACCTTTTATTAAAATGTCACTAGGTTGTAATTGTCCACACAATTTCCTGCAAACCTTGAACCTGATACAAAGGACTCTTTCTTTCTGTTTCAGCTGTCATCGCTGGTGGAGTGATCGGCTTTCTCTTTGCCATTTTCCTCATTCTGCTGTTGGTGTACCACATGAGGAAGAAAGATGAAGGAAGCTATGACCTTGGAGAAAGGAAATCTTCCAGAGCAGCTTATCAGAAGGCACCTACTAAGGAGTTTTATGGATAAGAGCTCCCACTTGGTGTCTCTATTAGGAAGATCACTGAACTTTTAAAAATAAAGCTTTGGAATAGAATAATGAAGATTTTTGTTATTAGTTTTGTCCATTACAGAGCCATACTGGCCCTTTAATGATAAATATCCCATTGTTATTTAAAACATCATTTACTTCTTTAGAACAACATGAAAGTAAAAATGTAACATCTGTAGTGTTCTATGAAAGGCAGTGGCAAATATTATGTTTTGAAAACCCTTGACATTCATGAAATTGATTTGAACATCTATGTGCAAATACAAAATGAATATGTTTGTCCCCTGGATCAAAGATGACTACTGTTCCCCTCGTCAGCATGTCTCAGATGACCTACCATGTCGGTCATTGTTAATTTATCTCATATCCCACTCCTCCACTGTCCCTTCTTGTCCCCTTCCTTAAAAATAAAACTTTGTGCCTTTTGTAGGTGTAATGGGGCAATTTAGCTTTGAATGACTATCATAATGGAAGTTTAGTGTATATTTGATCTTTTTCAAATATGTAAACCTTAACTTCTACTTTCTGTAATTTTTTACGTGTCAGACTATGCATTTTACACTTGCTTTATTTTTCACTACCTGTAGCTGCAGGCAGATATGCAACAAGAAATTAATGTGTAAAATTGGATTATTACCACAAAACTGTTTAGTTCTAGGTATCTAATCAGATCTTCTTTTGTGAGGATTTGATATAACTGACAAGCCTCAGCAAAAGCAAATATGCTAACAGTATTTTGAGAAGTTGCTGCATAGTCTTTGGCCACTGTACTTGTTAATTTCTTGCAATCTGGACGTACAAGAGTTTAAAGAAAAAAGATCAGTTTTTTTCTTAAAAATTTATTTAAGTTGTAAACATCTCTTTAAACATTTGAAGTCCCTATGTGACTTGTTGCAGACTGGTGTTAAAGAGCATACGTGTGTGTGTGTGTGTGTGTGTGTGTGTGTGTGTGTGTGTGTGTGCGTGTATATATTCAGTTTTTTAATTGGTATTTTATAAGCATTGACAGTTTTAATGGTAATGTTTGTAGTCTTATGGACAGATGTAAATTGTAATTTGGGTACAAACTACTGAATAAATCATGTGGTCTAATATTGAAAATGTCACTGTTATAAATTTTGTACATTTCTTAAATGTACATCTCCCCTTTGCTATGACTGACCGTCTGCTCTCAGTGAAGGTGTGGGTTGGATTTCTGAGTATTCCAGTGTCCATAAGTCAAGACCAAAGAGCCCCTCAGAGAAGCTGTTTATTACCAGATCCACCTCTGAATTGGCTAGAAGTGTATTGTCATCCTGCATGTGTCTAAGTATAGGGATAGGAAGCCTGCCAGGGGATTTCAGGCTTTGAAATCTTTATAGCATAGCTACTGGGAATATTGACACAGATGTCGTCCTTTGTAATTTACTCTTAGAAGTATAAATTCCAAAGAAGTGAGGGGACCTTTCTGGAAGTAGGTATCTGGGTCAGTCCTATAGAATCATTTCTTTGTGAAAACTCCCCTGGAGATTGGCAGAAAAACCCTTTGAGAAACAGCACAGTCACTACATGGGGCAATGGGGGGAAGGGTAGGGAGGCTCTGGGTGTTAAATGGCAGCCTTGTTAATTAGTATGGATGTTCCTAGGAAAGTAAAGCCAGAGGAAGAAATGGAGGGACAGGAGTACCCTGGTTGGTACTCACTGTACAGAGCATTTCCTTTTCCTGACCTATTCTCTATTTTACCATTAACCTTATTTTTAAACAGTGAGCCAGGGGATAAGAAAGAAGACAGCAAACACAGCAACTTTTCCTGCACAAAATTTACTTTTAATAAAGTTTGACTATTTCAGTTGAGAACTTTCCCTGGACTTGTCACAGAACTTGTTCAAACAAAATTAAAGTAACACTTGGAGCAGTGTTGCATATGAATTGTAATGGCCTTAATTCCTAAATTCCTGTCCAATTACATATGTAATTCACCTTGTTTAGAATGACTAAAAAGAAATGATAAGCCCTTCCAAAACTGTACATGGTCCCTCAATTACCGAGGCTGAGAATACCTCTAACCGTGCAAAACAGTGAAATTCTACTTGTAGAATAACCTGCTTGGGATCTCTGCCAGGAAATAAATTCTGGCAATATTTTGTCACTGCTGTAAAGCAAATTTGTTAAAGTGCCAAAATAAAGTCTGTCATGCCGAAAGTAAATCATTGTATAGACTCACATACAATTTTCTGTATGCTTCCTGCTCAGTTGTTTTTTTGTTTTTGTTTAAGTTTTTAACTTTTAAAGCAGAGTAAATAATATCATAAAACTGTTGGTAGTCATTATGAAGTTCAGGAAAATTTTGATAAAATATAAATATTAAAGCCAGTGTGGTATTTCCTGTTTTTTTTTGTACCAAATGTGAATGAGCTTCCTTGTGTGAGTATTGCTTTTTGTTTGAGAGACTTGCAGTATTCACACTGCCCTGTTCTCACCACATGGTGAGAAAATGGGAAGAGCACATTAAAAATAAAATGTTATAGGTAGAAAAGTACCCAAACCTCAAGATTATAGCCTGATTAATAAAATTGAATTTAGCTGTAACAAGACAGAAGGTGCCTTCAACTTATGTTAATAGTTGAGAAACTATCTTCTAGGAGCAGCATTGACTTTGTCACTTTGGTCCCGCAACCTTGATGAGGATACACTGTAGTCAGTGCAGTTGGTTTAAGGTGTAGATAGAATGGTGGCTAAGTAGAACAGGTCTTGTACAGACAGCCTAAAGAAGCTAAAACTCCCTAAAAATAATAATCCATAGTTCTTAGGTGATTATTTCTTCAAAATCTTAGACATTTTCCAAATACAAGAAAATTTGGGGGGGGGGGTGGATAAAAATATAACACCTAAAACTGTCAAGATATTAACAGATTAGTTTGGTATGCTGGTTAGTTTTTTGTTTGTTTGTTTGTTTAACTTGACACACGCCCGGGTCATTTAGGAGGAGGAAATTTTAATTGAGAAAATGCTTCCATACAGTCAGCCTATAGATTGGTCTGTGGGGACATTTTCTTGATTGATCATTTATGTAGAAGGACCCAGCCCACTCTGGATGGTTTCAGCCCTGAGCAGGGATGAACAAATACCAAAGAGCAAGCCAGTGAAGACCGCTGTGCCAGGGGCTCTGCTTCAGCTCCTGCCTCCAGGTTCTTGCCTGAGTTGCTGGCCTGTTTTCCCTAAATAATCAATGTGTCAGGGAAAAAAATAGAAGCCAAAGAAGGCCTTTTCTCTTCGGTTGGTGTTATCGCAGCAACAGAAAGCAAACTAATACATTTGATAAGCAGGATCTTTTTTAACCTTATTAGAGTTAAATAATGGAGTAAAAGCAGTATATTTTTCAAAATATTTGGGTGGCACATGCCTACATGATCAGCTGCATGGGAGACTAAGTCAGGGACAAACTTCAGTCCAGGAATTTGAGACCATATTGGGCAGTACAGGAATGACACCTCCCCCAAAACAAAGGAAAGGTTGAAGTGCTGGGGTTGAGTCTAAGGGTGTAGGTCTGGCAGATTTTAATAGATCTCTTATCTATTCTGCTTTATATGCATCCAGAAGGCCCTGGGATCGATCCTCACCACCCAGCAAAATGAAAGCAAACATGGAATCAAGGACAACGTCTTAGGTCTAAGTCTCTAGCAAGCGACTATGAGAGCCTAGGCCATTTCCAATGAACTTCAATCAAGACAAATGAAATGCAGTTAATTCATATTAAGTGAATAAAATGCTTTTCAATGTTAACTATTTTATACTAATCATGAAATTTGAGACTTGGTCATTTCTAGTTTCTGAGGAATCAGATTAGGCCTTACAGAAAAATTTAAAACAGGTAGATTTAGGTAAAAACAACAGTCAGATGAAGTTTGTTCTATTACCTTCTAATCGGGTCAGTGTCACTCTAAGGATTTTAAGGTCTCATTTCTTGTTCCCTGTGCTCTGTAGCAGGCCCTTCTACGACTAAAGAATCTTGGTGGCTTTGGAAACAATTTCATTTCCTTGTAGCTGGCAGGAAGGCTGTAACACAAGCTGCCAGTCCAGCTCAGTATAAGCAAAGTGAAATTTTAGGCTTTGGTGCTTTGAGCATACTTAGCTCAGGATTAATTGGTTCCAGTTTTGTTAGTGAAATAGTTCACTACCACAGACATAATACAGTGTGAAGGACTAGGATACTAGGTATGCTGTGGTCAGGGTCTCAAAGTCTCAGTTGCTTCAAACACCAAACATTTATTTCTTTTGTTGTTTTTGTTTGTTTGTTCGTTTTATTTTGGTTTTTTAAAAAAGAGCCTTAAGCAGCTGAGGTGGTCTTCAATTTCCCTATGTTGTGAGGATTACCCTACCGTTCCACCTTCCAGTTCCCCTACCTTTACCTCTAAGATTCTGAGCATGTGGGGATACACACTGCAACAGATGGCTAGCCCCAGATAAACTGGTAAATTGTGCTTTAGACAATTTCCATCTTCACTCCCGGGCTCTGGCCTTTGAAGTAGCCATTAACTTAACTATGAACAATTACTGAGTTGAAAGAAAAGAGCCAAAGTAGAGCTATGTGTCCTTTTACCCCAATTTTAATGGAAAAAATCAAGTTATATACTGTAGTTAAGGTCCAGAGTATGGAGAAATCCAACCCTACTTTGTGACTCAAAGACAGAGATGTGTTCAGCCATCATGAATATGGCCTGGTCAGAAAAAAATCTCTTAAAAGGGGAAGACCTTGGTGATACTGATTCAGGCATGCTAAAAACAGAACAAGCCACTTTCCAGGATAGAAAAGGGATTATCTTGGCCTCTTAGAGGGACATAGCTTACAAATCCGTTGCTAAGAGGGAGGAATCAGTGAGAAAGAGGTGACAGAAGGAGACAGATATGTAGAATCACTTCCTAGCTGGTCTCTCTTTGTATTGTGTGTTCTTTTATATAATATTCTCCTCAAGGAAGATAGACTGACATAAAGACTCAGTCAATTGATGTCACTCCTTCTAATGGCTTCTACAGTCTTAGAATAAAACCCCTGCTGATTACCTTGACTTTGAGGCCTATCAAAACTTTTCCCTGTGTGTGTGTAAGTTGACAATATAGGTATGGATAGCTGGTTGGGAGGTCATTATTATCTTCTAAAGAGAAACATAGTGACTATGGAAATGAAGTGGCTTAAAAGGTATTGTTTGGAGAGTCAAAACCACCAAGTATTGCTAAAAGTTTGGAAGAACAGAGAAAAGGGGAAGCAAAGTGTCTAGGAAAGCTGAGACATGCAAGTGATTAAATTCTTGCTTGCACATCCCAGCCTGGGTTCTGTTTTCCTCCCTGGACTCCCACAGATCCCACAGGAGTGGTATAAAAGCCATTGGACTATGTGAGATTATCTGGAGAGGTAAAGAGCAGGGTAGTTTTGGGACTCTCTGGTATCAAAGTCTACGTTTTTAGGTAAGCTATTACTATATTTACTCTAGTGTACTGTTTTGGCACTTGGGCAGCTGCTAGGCAAAGTACACAGTGTGTGGAGTGGTGAGTACCCCTTTCTGCTTGATAACCAGTAACAGTATGTGACCTGTTGTCATGTGGGCCTTTGTAGGCTGAGGAGATGCTCTCAGTAAGCCTAGTGCTCAGTTATAGGTGAGTGTACACTCTGCTGACATGAGCTCACCAGACTCCTGAAACATGCACAAAAGTTGTCAAAAGCTGGCTCTTTGAAAAAAAAATATCAAATATACACTGGAGACAAGCCTTGGAAAGTGTCCTGGGAGTGTCTCCTGCTATTCAGGTACCCTAGTTAAAAAACCCAGAGGTTGGCGGATTGGCAGTCACACTTCCTGTTTCTCCCTCCGTAGCTTCCTGTCCTTGTCTTTCTTTTATCATTAAACTTAGTGAATTAAAATCTAGCTTTTTGACTCTTGACTGTCTTTATTTTAACCAAGTACAATTGGTCATTTGGCCTTTCACAGGTCTGAGGCTCCCTTGCCCCACTGGAAGGGGCACAGATTCCCATTGTCTCAACCTTGCCTGAGCATGGCTGCTCTGCACTCCCTGGAGCTGTGGAATCTGTCCTTAAAGCTCCCTCCCAGCCCAAAATGCCTTCCTCTGTCCTTGTGACCAGTTCTCCAGACAGGGCTTCTTCAGCTAGCCTCCAGAAGGCTGAAGAAAACTCTATGACCAGAATCTCAACCCAGCCTCCTGGAGAAAGAAGCCCACATTGTTAACAAAGTAACTGGGTAAAGAAATAAAAACTGTTTATAAGGACAGGAGACATAGCTATTATCTGTGTGTAGAATGGCAACTCCTTAGCAAGCAAAGATGTTTGTGATTCTCCCAATTACAGCATTGTCCCGAGGTCCTTGAAAGTAAGAGTTTGGCTTCCTTAATGACATTCTGCTCAGGTAAATACCAGAATAAGCTTGTATTTCCTCTGCAGCCAATTCCTGAGAAAAGTGACAAAGACTGTTTAAAAATGTGAACGATTTCATTATATATCATGCCTCAGACCATCTCAATCCAGTACAGGTCCTTGGGTATGCGGGTTCTCGAAGTGTCAGTGGGCAAGAGATAGGCGAGTGACAAATAGAAATAAACCCAGAAGTGCTGTTTGACTCTGCATGTATTATGCAGGCAAAGAAGCCCAGGTTCTTATACACATTTTGAAACAGTGATATTTTTTTGTGCTTACATTTTTTTCTTCCATACAATTCAAAATACAGGCTGCAGTGTAATAATGTTATCATCAATCTTGAACAATCATCCATAAGTCATTAGATTAGTATCAGTGAATATGCCCTCTTTATCAAAAGTCAATGTTCTCTCAGTATGCCAAACATCTGTGGTCAGGACAGTTTTTGGTTTTTTTTTTTTTGTTTTTTTTTTTTAGCTCTTCCATCTCTATCTGGAGTTTTCTGAAACATTTTATTTGTAAATCACAATATGAACTATGATTAATTCCTAGACATGTTTTTATTAACAAGTAGAACAGAATTTAGTGGTAAACTTGACTGAATGACTCTTGACAGCAGTTTCAAGTGAAGGGTCACCCACCAACACAGTTATGTCAGAAAAGTTCTTTGATAAGAAAATAAAAAACAAAGGCAGAAAGAGAAAACAGTCAGAAAAAGAGTCGGTATGTTCCAAAACAATGAGTGCTGTAGTCAGTTACTCCTGCCAGAATCATCAGACCCATTCCCTCCAGTGGGGGTCGCATCCTCAGCTTCTGTAGTGACATTTGTCACACAGACTCCACTGGAGGGGTCATGACAGTATCACACCAGAATTTGGGGATCACAAAAAGTACTATGCTGGTAACATCACACCTTAACCCCTAATATTTTTAGTATCTTTTACTTTTTTTCATGTAGCTAAATTATCTTTTTTCTTTTGCAAAATACAGATAGCAATATAAAGCAAGTGTGCTTGGAAGTAACTGATCCAATAGAGATGATGCCTTGAACAAGCATACTGGCATCTAGTACACCGTCAAGTGAAGATTCCTCTACTAAATGCTGCCTGGTGCTGTTTGATAACATGATGGAGGCAGGAGAAGAGACAGACAAAAAATAAGTCTGGGCTGTAATTTATCAAGAAGGTGGCGTCTGAACAGAGCTGAAGGTGACAAGGAATTGCATCACATATGATGGAGGAGGGGAGCCATGTGGATCTGGGATCTCAGGAGCAGGGTAAACAGAAAGTGTGGCAAGAAAGGAGAGCAGTGAGTAGTTAACAGAGCACCCACAGGCCAGAAGATATACACATGTCCTTGTATACATTGTGATGACCTTGGATGGCCACTACAAGGTTTTGAGTCAAAGAAAAGTGTTTAATTTCAGCTTAATAATGGCTCTGAGATTTCAGTAGGTGGGGACTGAGGATATTGTTCAGTTGGATATGTGCTTGCATAAAGTTCTGTGTTTAGGACACATGTAAAGAATAAGAAACAGTCATGTGTGTCTTTAGTTCCAGACCTACGTAAGTGGAGACAGAAGATTCTTTGGAGCAAGCCCAGTTTTAAACTGCTGAATAGGTAAGCTGGAATTTCAGCGAGAAATCCTCTGTCAAAAGTAAGTTGAATAGTCAGGGAGAGATGGCTTATTGGGTCAAAACCCTTGCAGCTATACCCGATGACCACAAGTGACCCTCACTATGTGCTCTTAACTTCCACAAGTATATTGTGGGGTGTGTGTGTGTGTGTGTGTGTGTGTGTGTGTGTCTGTTATAAATATGTACACAAATAAAAAAATTGTAAATATAAGCCAGTATTAAAAAATATAAGGTGAGATCAGTTGATGAGCACATCCATAAACAACATCTGCAGTTCATACTTAAACTCCTATACATGTGTACCCACAAACAAGGACACACACACACACACACACACACACACACACACACACACACACACACACACACACACACAAAAACAAAGTTCAGCAGGCATAGGAATCATTAGTCAATATTTTAACAGATTTTGGAATCTACCCTTGAAGGTCCTGGTGGAGCCTGAGATTTTGCATCTGACAATCATGTCACAATTTGCTTTGATAATGCTATTGAGAATAGACTGATGAGATGATGAGTGCAAGAAAAATAGGGTCGGGAAACCACATGGAGACAGACAATCATGGTAGATTCTACAGAGCCAGGACAGCCTCTAAGTGTGGCTCCCTGTGGGCTTGTTGGCAGTACATTACAATACCTAGTAACCTGATTTCTAAACTTTGTCTGGAGTCAACTTTTGGAAGGTTCACTCAACAAGATTTCCTACCATATCCTAGCTGACATGCTCCTCTTAGGTGCTACAAGTTTCAAAACCTTCCCTTCTTCTGAGGATGGTTATGAATCTCATCTATCCAAAACCCTGTTGACCTCACCCCTTTTCATTTCTGAAAAGTTCACATATATTTACCTCTGGCCTTGTGTTTCAATACAACATCTTCCTTTTCCTTCAGCTTAGGTACATGGCAGTTTCCTCACCCTCACCCTGTTTTCATGGTTTTATGTTCTAGCCTCAGCTGCCCATAGGCAAGTGTTTTTGGAAAATGGTAAGTGGAGAATTTCAGGAATACGTAATTTATAAGTTTCAAATACATGCTTGCAGAATGTCACTTTATTTGTTCTGCTTTATTATTAGTCATCAACTTCTTAGTTCCTGATTATGATTTATAATACATTCATATGGATATAAAACATCACATAGATAGGATCTACTATGAATATTAAAATGTATCCTGGAGAAAGAGAAAGACTCTTTACTTGAAGAATCTATATGAAGTTTGATTCATTTTCTGACTCCCATCTCCAGTACCATCACAACTCTGTTTCCCAGGCCTATCTTTACCATCCCTCACAACAATCATTAGCTCTTTCTTACTTGGCTTTTACTCTTCTGTGAAATTTGGAAGAACCTTGTATGTCTGTGACCTTCAACAAAGCAAAACAAAACAATCTTTATTATACCAAATCTAAACAAAACTCAAGGAACTAGATGCCTGCAGATATTCATCCAAAGCCCAGGCTTCAATTACACCTACTTAAAACATGGAAAATGTTCAGAGAATCATTAGTCTCCTTATAGATACATTTGAGCATTCTACAGATAAACATTTAGCAGTTATACAGGAAGATGATTAGTGTTTTCTTCCTTTATTCTTTCAATATTTCCGTTATTGTGCCACATGGTCACCATGTTAGATCCAGACTGTCCCCAAGGTCAAAAACTATCCTTTTATGACCCACATCTCCCATTTCTGTGAAGAGGCAGGGCTATAAATGTGGTATAAAAAAAATTCTTACATGCCATCTTGATTGCTAACATCTGCTCAAATTTCCATTCATAAATTTATAATTCAGGCTCCTTCAGCCATCTGTTTGTTCCCAATGATCTGAAAAGAAAAAAGTTCAAGTCAAATGTGCAGGTGGGAGAAGAGTACCTGCTTACCTAGGTGAGAATGTGTTTAGCCTTTCTGTTGTCTTGCTCACAACTGAAGAGAACAATACTTCTCCTTTAGGGTCCTTGAATCTCTGTTTCTCAATCATTCCCATTTACTTCTCCTGGGCAATGTCCTCCATCCCCAGAAGAAGTCTTGTTTATTCCATGAATAAGTCACAGAGAAATCTTTCTGCAACATTCTCAACACTGCCTGGTAATCTCAGCAACTCTGTAGCTTGTTGGGCCTATGGGACTGTCTTTGGGAATGTCTTCATGAATTACTCTGGCATGCTGTGTGAATATGATTCAGCCTAGGCTTTAAAAGGAAGAAAATAGAAACAAGCTAGCATTTGCTTGATTTGTTTTGCTAGTAGATGACCCCTTCTATGTTGTCATGCAGTGAGAGAAGATTATGGTAAGATGCTAGTGTCTGGCTTTTAAACTTACCATCAGCCAGAAATGTAAACTAAATGAACTTCTTTTCTTCACAAGTTACCCAGTCTGCAGTATTAAGTATAGCAACAGAAAATAGACCAAGTCAATCATTGTTGAGTGAATATATGGGAGATGTTTATGGTATATGATAGCTGTTGAAAGAAGGTCCAACTGTGGTTTAAAATGCTGATTTTAATACTTCAAGATCTGGCTACCCACCCTACCATGAACATTATTATTAATGCTGAAATATATCCTGTAACCATATGATGATAAGTAATGTTTCCTTATCTTTGATTGGCTAAATAAAGATGCAGAAGTGTGTAACTATGAAGAGCTATATGCAGAGTTTTAGGTTCTTGGCCTTGGCTTGAGGAGACCAGGATAGGAGAAGAAAGGGCACACACAGTAGCAGGAGGAAAGAAAGCCAGAGAGAAATGAGTCACCCTGAGGCAAGATGAACAATGAGCAGGTAGCCATATGGACAGACTGATGGAGTCATCAAATTGGCAAGCAATTGGCTTTTCTGTATGTTTTAAAGGCACTAGGATTAGGAAAGCTCAGAATCTGCCCACCACTGTGCTTACAACTTAATAATAAATCATAGTCTCTCTATGTCAATCATTGGGAATTAGCTGGTTAAAGAAAACTGCTACCATAATAATTTCCCATATTAATTAATATAGGAAAATTATATCTTCTAGAGACAGTACAGTGTGGCAGCCTTCATTGATGTAGGGACACTAGACTTCTAAATTACCCATGCTTTTAAACATCTGTGGCTATCACATAAGCCCTACCACAGCCAAATTTTTTATCAGCTCACCAATCTGTTGCTGAAGTCAATCTATCTGATCTCAGAATTTTGTCCTGTTGGCCTAAGATTTCTGTGTAATTCAAATGCTGTTTTCTGTATCACCCATATCTGATGGCAACCTTTGTTCTAAGAATCTCCTTTCTCAATGTTGTGTATTCATTGCTCTCCCATTGTCCCCTGGTACACCAATAAAGCAGCTTACAGCCAATTGCTCAGCAGGTGAGAGAAAACGTCTGTACTTCCTGCCAGCTGTGTGTGGGGGGGACTAGAAAAGGAAGTAGGGGATTCAGTCATAGGCAGAGGTGCAGGAGAGATGAAGATGCAGCTAAAGCAAAGAAAGAACTAACAAGTAAGTAACTTGGGGATTTTTAGCAAAGATGAAGTCAGGATAACAGAGAGTTAAGAACAGACTTAAACTGCTCAAGATTGTGCTACAAAGCTTTATAAATAAATATAACACAGTCTCAATTATTTTTGTGATACCTTGGTTAAGAAATGTACAAAGAGAAACCAACACAGCCTATTAAAATTAACCCCAATACCCCTATTCTCCTATACTATTCCTTCAAACTCAAGTAAAGAAGTAACAAGGTCACAAGCTTTACCTAATAGCCAGCGTTTCTATAAATCTGAAGAAAAATGGAAATCAGCCAGTTTTCAGGCCATTTCTCCACAGCATGCATCATTAATCTATCCTTCTGTGCTCTTCTTTAAGGCCAACTTCATATTTACCCAGCTAGGCTGTGGTGTAGCACCAGTAATTTGCAAGAATTGGGTGAAAGACAAGACCTAGTCATCAATCTCTATCCATGGACAATCATCTGGGTGCCATAGTTATTCTAAATCACCCATACCATGAGTTTTAAGTTTTAGTATGGTTAAAATAGGTTAGCCTAAGGAACTTAACCAAATGTGTGATGCAGTTATGGGAGAAATGCATTTGAAACTTGAAACTTTATAAGGATAAGAGGTGGTGAATTGGGAACAAGTAGCATATAAATTCGAGATTTGGATACTTTGGTTATGTGTGGTGAGAGCTGTAGCTAGGGTTGATGGCATGAGCTGTCTGGCTCAAATACTGGTCTTACTTGTGACAGCATGGGTGACTTTTAGGCCAAGTCATTAGCCTCATATGGCTCCCTACCTTCCTCTATAATATACACCATTGTTAAGGTAACCAAAACTCTGTGACTTTTAAAGGATTTAGAACTGTGCCCAGTGTGCAGAAAGTCCAATTAAGAATTTATAAGATGGTGGTACACACTATATTCCAGTCTAGAGAGCAGAGGAGCAAAGGCTGGGAGATGGACTGAAGGGAACAAACGAGGAGCACCAGGCTCCTGCCTCATAGCAGGTGGACACCTCCCAGTTTAAAGGCACAAACTTCGAGCACCCTGCACTCCTCTGAATACAGAAGAGAGCACATACCCTATCAGGAACAGAGGTTCTGTTTGGTGGTGTGGTGGTGTGGTGGTATGGTGGTGTGGCGGTGTCCAAAACCTACGAGGCACTGCACAGCACAGCAAAACAGGTGTGCTATTATTCCAAAACACACTCTTGGGGATTGACTACTCAGACTGATCAATTGAGACGGTTCAGAAGAAGCCTCCCCACAATCCTCATCACAGCTGCACATCCCCCAGGTTTGGAAGTCACAAAAACCTGAGCACCTTGCACTCCTCTGAATACTGGAGAGAGTACAGAACCCCTGGGGAAAAGAGGTTCTGAGGTTCAACGATACTCATTACTGAACAGGTTTATGATTTATATCACAGTCTTGGGGACTTCTCCAACTAAAAAATTGAGGAGTAGAAGAAGAAACCCACACCTCCACTCCCACCCCTCCCCATTCCCCACCGAGATCTTTCAGGTTGGTGAATAACAAGCTTCAAGCATTGTGCACTCTTCTGAGTAGTAGAGTAGGGTAGGTCCCCTGCAGAACAAAGGATCAGCACAGTGGAAACAACACAGCATTTTGGCCTCCAAGCCATTGTTCTAGTCTGTGGCTAATTCTTCTGAAGAGAGCAAATAGTAAGAGGAACCCTACTAAATACTGGATCCTAGGTGACAGAGCTTAGATGAATCTAGCTCCCGGAGGACAGTGTCTTCCAATCCAGTAAATGAAGCACCTGCCTTCAAAAGGTACTCAGCCCTGTCACTGGCAGCTTAGAAATCCCAAGCCCCCTTAGCAGATGCCTAAAGGAAAGGGTAAAGAGACAAACAATTAGACACTGCAAGCACTGAGAAGCTTCTGTAAGGCAGGTGACACTGTCAAAAGAACAAAGTGACAACCTACAGACTGGGAAAAGATCTTCACTAACCCTTCATCTGGCAAAGGTCTAATATCCAAAATACATAAAGAACTCAAGAAATTAAACACCACCAAACCAAATAACCCAATAGAGAAATGGGGCTCAGAACTAAACAGAGACTTCTCAACAGAGGAATATCAAATTGCTGAGAAACACTTAAAGAAATGCTCAATCTCCTTAGTCATCAGAGAAATGCAAATAAAAATGACACTGAGATTCCATCTTACACCCATCAGAATGGCTAAGATCAAAAACTCAAGTGACACAACATGCTGGTGAGGATGTGGAGAAAGAGGAACACTCCTTCATTGCTGGTGAGAATGCAAACTAGTACAAGCACTTTAGAAATCTATCTGGCACTTTCTTAGAAAAATGGGAATAGGGCTCCCTCAAGACCCAGCTATTCCACTCCTTGGAATATACCCAGAAAATGCTCTACCACATAACAGAGACATATGTTCAACCATGTTCATAGCTGCCTTATTCATAATGGCCAGAAGGTGGAAACAGCTTAAGTGTCCCTTGGTAGAAGAATGGATAAAGAAACTGTGGTACATTTACACTATGGAATACTACTCAGCTATTAAAAACAAGGAATTCCCAAAATTTGTGGACAAATGGATTGAACTAGAAATTATCATAATGAGTGAGTTCACCCAGAAGCAAAAAGAATTAAATGGTATATACTCACTTATATCGAGACACTAGTCCAAGGGGTATGTCTCATGAAAAGTTTTACTTACCAGGAAAGTGGGTCAGAGGGGAGGACATCCTATTGAGACTTTAGGTGAGAGAAGCATGGGAGAATGGGGAAATAGAAGGATCCAGAGGGTCCTGGAAACCTACAAGAACTTTATGACAGGTGGATCTGGGTCCTAGGGTCCTGCTCAAACTATGGCACCAGCCAAGGAAAATATAGGCAGTAAACTTCAAACCCCTACCCAGACTTGCTGATGGACAGGACATTCTCCACCGTTGCGTGGAGAATGAGATCTGACTTTCACATGAACTCTGGTGCCCCATTTCTGACCACGTCCCCTGGATGGGGAGGCCTGGTGGCACTCAGAGGAAGGATAGCAAGTTACCAAGAAGAGACTCAATATCCCAAGAGCATATACAGGAGGAGGAGGTCCCCCTCAACCACATACATAGGGGAGGGGAGTAGGGAGGAAGTGAGAGGGAGAGAGGCGTAAGAGGATACAAGAGATGAGTTAACAACTGAGATGTAATATGAATAAATTAATAAAAAATGTTTTAAAAAAGAAAGAAAAATGTTATCTATGAAAAAAAAGAAGACAAACAACAAAAACCAGGACAATGTGGCTCCACTAGAAAGCTCAGACAACAATAGATACTCTAATGCAGCAAAATCACAGGAACATGACCTCAAAGCTATGCTTATACAGTTATTTGAGAATTATAAAGAGAAAATGAATAGATCCTTCCAAGAATTCTAGGAAAATACAAACAGTCAAATAGAGGCCATTGAGGAGAAACAGGAAGCCACAATCAAACAGGTGAAGGAAATGAATAAAGCTGTTCAAAACATGAAAATGGAATTAGAAACAATTAAGAAAACACAAATTGAGAAGAACTCAGGAATCAAACAGATAAGTATAACCAACAGAATTCAACAGATGGAGGAGAAAATCTCAGAGGCTAAAAATACAATAAAAGAAATTGATACGTCTCTCAAAGAAAATATTAAAACAGAAGAATTCATGACACAAAGCATCCAAGAAATCAAGGACACAATGAGAAGGTGTAACCTCAGGATTATAGGAGTAGATGAAAAGGAAGATGTAAAGTCCCAAGGACCAGAAAATGTTTTCTTTCAAGAAAATCATGAATAAAATTTCCCCAACTTAAAAAAATAGAAACAGAAGGATCACTACCAAACTCGTTCTATGAAGCCACAATCACTTAAGCCACACAAAGACCCAACAAAGAAAGTGAATTTCAGACCAATTTCCCTTATGAACATAGATGCAAAATACTCAATAAAATTCTGGCAAACCAAATCCAAGATAATATAAAAAATCTCATCCATCATGACCAAGTTGGCTTCACCCCAGACATGTGGGCATGGTTCAATATATGGAAATCCATCTAGGTAAACAAACATATAAACAAACTGAAAGAAAAAAACACATGATAATCTCTTTAGGTAATGGAAAAGTATTTGATAAAATCCAACACCTTTTTATGTTAAAAGTCTGAGATCAGGGATAAAAGACACATACCTAAACATAGAAAAGGCAATATACAGCAAGCCTATAGCCAACATCAAACTAAATGGAGAGAAACTTAAATCAATTCCACTAAAGTCATGACATGACAAGGCTGTCAACTCTCTCCATTTTTCTTCAATATAGTACTTGAAGTAATAGATAGAGCAATAAGACAGCTAAAAGAGATCAAGGGGATCCACATGGGAAAGGAAGAAGTTAAAATTTCACTATTCGTAAATTATATAATAGTATATATGAATAACTCTCAAAATTCTACCAAAGAATTCCTACAGCTGATAAACAACTTCAGCAAAGTGGCAGAATACAAAATTAACACATGTAAAAAAGCCAGTAGCCCTCCTATATACAGATGACAAATTGGCTGAGAGAAATTTAGGGAAACCACTTCTTTCACAATAGCCTCAAATAATATAAAGTATCTTGGTGTAAATCTAACCAAACAAGTGAAAGACTTAAATGAAAAAAACTGCTGCTGAGACTCTGCCATGTACTCAGGGGCACATTACTTGGCCTCTGTCCCCTGGCAAGATGGCCTAGTGGGTATATAGTGGAAAGGGATGCAGACTACCCTGATGATAGGCTGTTCCCAGAGGTCTACAGGGGGTAGGGGGATAAACAGCAGAGGGAGGAAAGGTGGCAATGGGACAAAGAACAGGAAGGGATAACAAAGGGGAGGTAAAGTGAATAAATTATAATAAATAAAATATGCACTTAAAAATCTGAATGGAGGACAGGGTTGCTGCAAACACAGATACACTAACCAAGGACCATGCAAGCTGAAAATCTAGACACTAAGCACATTTGTAGTACTGTGCTGCCTATGCCTATGCCTATGCAGCACAGTCTCCTTGTGAGTCCCATAATATTGAGAGTAAAAACTACCTCTGACATTTCCTTGGGCTTCCTAATGCTATTTACTCCTCCCCTGGCAGGGTGGCCTTGCCAGGAACAGAGGAAGAGGTTATATGTAGTACCAGGGACACTGGATAAGCTGAGGTCACATATTAGGGGAGGAGGACTCCCCTTTCTAAGGACTAGGGGAAGGAGGGAAAGGTAATGAGGGAGGGGATTGGATCTGGAGGTGATAAGGGAGGGGTTGGAATCTGGAGGTTTTGAGGGATGGGGCTGCAACTGGGATATAAAGAATTCAAAACTGAAGAACAAGCAGGTAATTTATATTGCTAATCCCAGTACATGGGAATAGCTCTGAGACTGGCTGAGCTATGAATGTATATGCATAGATAAGGCTTCCAGTTTTCACAGATGTTCTGTGACTTATTACTGGAGGCCATTCTTAGTATGACATGAAGGAAGATTTGAAGATGTCTTATTTCTTCTCATACAATTAGAAAAGAATCAGCCTTAATTGCTCTGTACATCCTGCACACTTCACACAATTATAATGTTAGAACTGCATAATGCTTGTGAGAAATTATGTTTTCATAACAAAAGAACCAGACACTGACACTGGATCAGACCTGAAAGGATTCATTCCTCTCAGCATGCTGCAGGTTGACATCCTCCATCCTCCTGGTTCCAGCCCCAGGAGCCTCAGTTGCTGTTACTCATCAGAACTGGACAGCATTGTAGAAAGCTTCTGATCCCATTTAGTCCAGCATTTCAGTCTGTCCCACACAGAACTCCTATTAAACCTGGAATCTCTCAACATTTAGAGACTGGACCACAAATTCAATACTTGGTTTGCTTAACCATTTTCCCCAATTTTGGGGGGCCCTTCTAAGGTATTATTTACCCTAAATCAGCCTGAAGAAACCTTAAGAGAATGATATCCCATTTCCTCGAAGGGGGTTTGGGTAGGTTTCTGTTTGCTTTCTTGGTCTACAGATGCTTATTTTCATGGGGGGGGGGCGGTTATAAGCTATTATTGGTCTTATACAGAGAGAAAACTAGGTTGGATTCAGATAAGTCTCTCTTTCCTTTATCTTTTTTCATAATTAAGGAGAGAGCAGCTGAAAAGAAAGAAAAGGGCATATAGAAAAATAGATGGAGGATAGAAAAAAAGGTAGAAAATTGAACCTACTCCTTAACTCAAGATTTTAATTGTTACTCACAAAGAAGGTTATTTTTAATTCATTGGTATAGATTTTTGTATATTGATGCAAATCATGGTCGTTTCAAATACTAGTCTAATTTTATCACAAGAATATATAGCCTAGGTCTAACAGATAGATATGATTCTATAGATATATAAGGTAAAATAGTTAAATAGGGTCTTCAAAAGCCTCAGAGACCTATAAAATATGACATTTAAAGATGTTTTTATTATTCTAAAGATTCTTTGACAACAAGGCAAGTTAACTCCTGGCAATACCCAACCTACCTCAAAGAAGATGATCAACATCAAAGAACCTCCTTATGGAGTTGGCAGCAAATGTGGCAAAGAAGCCATTGGGCAAAATGTCCTCATTTCTGCCACAGACAGAATTCTGCTTAAAAATGGGCAACCGTAGATGCAGGCAGAGCTGATGACAAAACTCTGCTAAGACATGGTTAGCAAGTCCTCAACAGTTCCTGCCTCTTGAATATGTCTGTCACAGATATTGGGCTAAAAGGCCAAAGATGATTGTTTGGGCAATTAATTGTCTCAGTCATTTTTTCATGTTGGAACCATCAGTTAACTCAGGCATTTAAGTTTTATTGCTGCTCAAGTCTCTTCTGGGGATTGAAGACCAGATAGTTTATTATTACAACAAGTTCCCTTGGTTAGGGGGATACTTTCTTTTTAGATCAAGATAGATGATTTAAGTTAATAGAGATGAGATAGGATATATATTGATTTTCATTCAGAAATTTATACCCAACAAGATAGAAAAGATGTTCTGTCTTCAAGTTTGACAAATACAAATAACCAAATCACTATCAATGTAACATTTACATAACTCCTGGTTGTCTCTTGGTTCTTCCTGCTGTATGTAGATTATTTTATTTATGTTTAATAATATAAGTGTATATTTAAATAAGAAACATAATAACATATTTTTAAATTTTTAAATTTTTTTATTAATTTATTCTTGTTACATCTCAATGGTTATCCCATCCCTTGTATCCTCCCATTCTTCTCTCCCCTCCCATCTTCCCCTTATTCCCCTCCCCTATGACTGTTCCTGAGGGGGATTTCCTCCCCCTGTATATGCTCATAGGATATCAAGTCTCTTCTTGGTAACCTGCTATCCTTCCTCTGAGTGCCACCAGGTTTCCCCCTCCAGGGGACATGGTCAAATATGAGGCACCAGAGTTCGTGTGAAAGTCATACCCTACTCTCCACTCAACTGTAAAAAAAAAAAAAAAAAGAGAGAGAGAGAGAAGAAAAGAAAATAGAGACAATAATAAAGGCATGAAAAAGAATTTTGTAAATTGATACAAAATAAGATTAACTTTGTTACATTGATATAGAATTTAAATTTAATACTATTGTCCACACATATTATATACATTTCTACTCCAATATGAGGCACTGAACACGTACAACTCATTTATAATACAAAACTTACTTCCAATACCTGAAAAGTGCTGTTGTAGGCTGATTAGGATAATTAAGTAATACAAGCCATTTATTAGTTGACCAAATTATGGTCATGTCAACTACCAGTGTATTCTTAATCATAAGAATATACATCCTAGGTTTAATAGATAGATATGATCCTATAGTTAGATAAGGTAAATTAGTTAGAAAGCATTCAAAGCCTCAGAGATATACAGAATATGGCATTATGAAGCTATTAATATCTTTAAAATTCTTTGACAAGAAGACAGGCTAACGCCTGGCAACACCCAACCTACCTCAGGAAGATGAGCATCAAAATTCTTCCTTATGGTGATGGCTTCAAATGTGACAAACAATCCACTGGGCAAAATGTCCTCATTTTGCCACAGACAGAATTCTGGCTAAAAATGGGCAAGCTTGGATGCAGGCAGAGCCAACAGCCAGACTCTGCCAAGACAGGTTAGGAAAATCTTCAGATAGTTCCTGTCTCACAAATATGTATGTCAGCTATTTTGGTCCAGAAAGCCAAAGATGATGCTCCAACATTATAGAGAGTTTTGGGTGACTGTTTAGGCAGTAAACTGTCTTTGACATTTTTTTTCCTTCTCATTTAGGAAGCTGCTAACCTGCACTTCTGGTTCACTCAAATAATTAACTTTCATTTCTTCTCAAGCCTTTGATGGGGTTGAAGACCAGATAGGTTAGTCTTACAATTAACCTAAGCTGTTTAGGGGTTAGGCTGTTTTTAGGTCTAAATAGAGGTTTTGAATGGACAGCAATAAGAGATGATAGCTATTGATTCTCATTCAGATTTTTTGACTAACCAAGACAGGGAAGATGTTTTCTACAATGTTGCCAAATGCCATTAGCCAAAACACCTTGATGTAACATTTATTTGTTCCCTAATTGTTTTGTGGTTCTTCTTGCTGTATGTAATTTTTCTACTTATGTCTAAAAATATAAATGCATATGCCAAACAAAATAAAAGTAAAATCTTAAATAAAAAATCATTAAATCTGTATGCAAGTGGATGAAATGAGAAAAGATCATCCTGTGTAAGGTAACCCAGACCCAGAAAGACACACATGGTATGAACTCATTTATAAGTGGATTTTAGTCATATAACATAAGATAAATATACTATAATGCACAAACACAAAGAAGATAAGTAACAAGGAAGATCCAAGAGAGGAAGCTTAAATCTCACTCAGAAGGAGAAATAGGATAGAGGTTGAAGAGAGGGTACCAGGTAGGAGAAGGCACTCAGAAACACATAAGGGTGGAGATTAGACCTAGGGAAAGCAGGGGTAGGAGGACAGAAGACCTGTAGAGAAAAAAGAAACTGTAGGTAGTAACATCTCTGTGACAAGCTGGAGATCTAAGTCAGGATTTTTTCCTGGGAGGATATTAGGGTGACTCTAATGAAGACTCATAGTAGTAGAGGTTATAGAGACTGAAGAGGAGGCCCTCTAACTAGGCATGTCTCCTAGTTGAGGGAGGAAAACACCAACTCACCCACAAAAATTTAACCCAAAACTCACCCTGCCTACACAACATGTAGGGATAAAGATAGAGCAGAGATTGAGAAAATGTCTAACCAATACCTGTCCCAAATCAAGATCTACTATAACACTGTTAATGATATGTTTCTATGCTTGCAGACAGGAGCCTATTAGAGTTATCCTCTGGAGTGCTCCACCCAGCAGCACGTTGAAATAGATAATGAAACTCACAGTCAAACATTGAGCAATGCATAGAAAGCCTTGTGAAAAAGGTGGGGGAAGGAAAAAAGGACCTGGATGAGACAGGAGCTCCACAAGAAGACCAACTAACCAGGACCCAGAGAGGCTTGCTGAGACTGAATAATTACCCATGGACCATGCATATACTGGAACTAGGGCCCCTACAAAGAAGTAGGAAAGCTCAGGCTCCATGTGGGTCTTTTAGTAAGGGGAACATGAGCTTTCTCTAAAATGGACTCAGTTGTTGCTAGCTTTTTGATCACGTCCACCTGGTGGGACTGCCTTGCTAGGTCACAGGGTAAGAGGACATGCTCAGTCCTGAAGCAGCCTGATGAGCTTAGGTGGATTGGAAGTGGGGCTCCCCCTTTCTGAGGAATAGGGGTGGGGGTAGGGTAGAGGGTGGGACTTGGTGGTAAGGAGGGATGGGGCTATGACCAAGGTGTAAACTGAATAAATAAATTAATTTAAAAAATAATCTCGGAAATTATTGTAATGGGTAACAGTTTAAAACAGCCTATTTTGAGGTCATGCATACCAGAAAACCAGATAGCCTATCAGTAAACCTTCTCTACTCTCTGACCCCCAAGACCCAATCCCTCAGACTTATCACCCCAAACTGCAACAAAGTACCAGCTACAGCATAATGCTCTCATCCACAACTCCTTTAGATCCCACAGACCATCCCTTTCTTGCTTCTGAACCTCCACTCATTGCTGTATTTGATCTCCCAACTCAGCAAGACTCCCCCTGCTCCACCACAGGAAACACCTACCAGAAAAGCAGTTGTTCTGCCTACAGGCCTTCTCTACTCTTTATGTTGACCAAATACTTTAAGATCTTCCTTGTGCTGCAACAGAGCATGAGCTGCACCCTCTCCTTCCCTTTACCCACATCTCCTGTGGATCTCACAGACCTTTCTAACCACCCTCTTCCCACTGATAGATACAGTCTTGCCTGCAACACCAGCAGTCCTTCTCTGTGATCATAGCAGCTAAGCAAGCCAGTAAAACAGGCAACACATAGCCATTATATTCTCTGAAATTCTAGACAAGAAAGAGAAACTAAGGATCAAACTACAGATTCAACAAAGACAAACCCAGAAATCAGCTCCTAAACTTATAATTACCCCAAACCCACATGCCTAGACACCAGGCATAAGAAAACACAACCAAAGCAGCTAGGATAATATGTCTCTATTAGAGCCCAGCTATCCTACCACAGCAGGCCATGAATATTTCATCATAGCTGAAACATAGGAAAAATACCTTAAAACAAATAAAAAGACAATAAAGGTCCTTAAAGAGGAAATCAATAAATCACTTAAAGAAATCCAGGAAAACACAAACAATTGAAGGAAATAAAGAAGTCCTTTAATGAAAGTGAAGAAAAAAAAACAGTTGAATGAAATGAATAAAACTGATCAAGATCTGAAAATAGAAATAGAACCAATAAAACACAAGGTGAGAGGATTCTGAAAATGAAAAATTTAGGAATTTAAACAGGCAATATAGAGGTAAGTTTCATCAGTAGAATACAAGGGATGGAGGAGGGAATCTCAGGCATTCATGGTACCTTAGAAGAAATGGATACATCTACCAAGAAAATGTTAAATCTAGAAAATTCCTAACATAACACACCAAAGAAATCTGGGACACTATGAAAAGGGCAAAACTAATAATTATGGGACTATAAGGAGGAGAAGAATAACAGCTCAAAGGCCCAGAAAATATTTTTGACAAAATTATGAAGAAAAAAATTAACCTAAAGAAAAGTTTATAGAAAGGTACAAAATGCATACAGAACACCAAATAGGATCAGAAAATAAAGTCACCTCACCACATAATAATCAAAACACTAAACATATGGAACAAAGAAAGAATATTAAAATCTACAAAAAAAAAAAAAAGACACGTAACTCATAAAGGCAGATCTATTAGAATTTTGACTTCTCAGTGGACACTGTAATAGCAAAACAGACCTGGACTCATAAGAGACCACAGATCCCAAGCCAGATAACTATATACAGCAGAACTTTCTGTAGGCTCAATTTTATTATCAATCATATTTTATTATGAACATATTCAATAAGCCTACCTCCCTAACAACCTGACTAATCCAAACAATCAGAAAAGAATACTAAAAAACAATAAAATGAAACCTTAAGGATGTCAGTCCCTGGCGTAGTCAGCAGGATTTCAGCAGACCAGCAATTCTGTCAAAGTTGCTGCTGGAACCAGGAACAGCAGCTGGACCCTCAAGCCTCAGCTGGAGTCCAAAGCCTTGAAGCTTTCCTTGGAGCAGTTCTCTTTAGGAGCCTCTTGAAGTGCAGGGATAAACAGCCAAAAACCAAACCCCAACCAAAAGACTCTCTCTTGTTTTGGGGCATATATATATATATATATATATATATATATATATATATATATATATGCCGCCCTCTCAGTCTGTTCAAGAGTGTTTTTTACCAAGCTCCCCCATGAAGTAGTTTGAGTTCTATGTGGAAAAACATACTGCTTTCTCACATAGAAGTGGTAAACATCCTGCCCTCTTCTCTGTCCCACCCTTGAGATCAAAACAGAAACAGGTTTATCTCCCCTTCAACTTTCTATTACCATGGGTGGATAAAATAAAACATTCCATACTAAAATCTAGTTTAAATAATATATATCTACAAATCCAGCATTACAGAAAGTTCCAGATGGAAAATTTTAAACTAAGGAAGTTAACTACACTGAGGAAAATATAGGAAATAATGTCACACCAGCAAAACAAAAAAAGAAACACACACACACACACACACACACCACCACCACCACCCACCACCACCACCACCACCACCACCACCATTGAAATAACAGGAATAAAGAATCATTGGTTATTGATATTTTTCAATATTTATCTAATTAAAAAACATAGACCAACATAAATGATGAAAAATTATGAAGCATCATTCTGTTGCATCCTTAAAACATACTCTACATCAAGGATAGATATTACCTAAGGGTAAAAGGTTCAGAAAATATATTCCAAGCAAAATGAGCCTAAGAAATACATTGGTGTAGCCATTTTAATACCTAATAAAATAGACTTCAAAACAAAATTAATGAAAAGATATGGGAAAGGATGCTACATATTCATCAAAGAAAAATTCTGCCAAGATGACATTTCAACTCTGAACATCTGTCCTCAAGCACAAGGGCATCAGAGTTTGTAAAAGAAACACTTTTAGAGTTTAAGTCATATATTGACCTTCACACACTGATAGCAAGAGATTTCCATACCCCATTCTCACTAATGGTTATTCAGACAAAAATTAAACAGAAATATTGGAGCTAACAAAGAATATAAGCCAAATGGAACTAAGAGATATTTGCAGTACATTTTTAAAAATTGATTTTTATTTCTTTTAATGTATTCACATTACATGATGATCGATATCCTTTTGCTTTCATCTTCCCATTCCCATCCTTTCTCCCTTTTCCCCCACAGTCTGGTCACAATCCAACAGGTATCATGAGGATAGCTTGTATCCCCTACCTTTGCGGACCCACAAGGCCACCCTGCCATTGGGCAGTGATTAAATTGGGGACACCAGAGTATGTATTTACAGTACATTTTACATAAACCCAAAAGCATATACCTTCATCTCAGCGCATCATAGAACTTTCTCCAAAATCGACCTCAAACTCAGACACAAGGCAAATCTGAAAATGTACAAGAAAATTAAAATGATTCTCTGCATCCTATCAAATCACCATGATTAAAGGAGATTATCACCATCAACAACAATAGGAAGCCTACAAACTCATGGAAACTGAACAATTCTCTACTAAATAAAAATGTATCAAGACAGAAATAAAGAAACTAAAGACTTCAGAGGATTCAATGAAAATGAATACACAGCATATATAAACTTTTGGGTTATAATGAAAGCTGTGCTAAGAGGAAAGTTTATAGCATTTAGCACTTACATTAAAAATGGAGCTATCTCATTGTAGAAATTTTAACAGCATACCTAAAAGCTGTAAGGACAAAACAAAGTAAGACCACCTAGGAGCAGTAGAAGACAATAAATAATCAAACTGAGAATGAAATCAATAAAATAGAAACAAAGAGAACAAGACAAAGAATCAAAGTAACAGAGTTGTTTGTTTGTTTGTTTGTTTTGAGAAAATCAGCAAGATAAACAAGCTCATAAAGCCTAGCTAAAAGGTGGAGAGAGAATATCCAAATTAACAGAATCAATAACATAAAGGGGAACATAACAACAAACACTACAGAGACCCAGAGAATCATAAGAACATAAATTAAAAGCCTATACTCTATCATATTGGAAAACCTAAAAGAAATGGATAATTTTCTAGATAAGTACCTCTTACAAAGTTAAATCAAGAACAAATAGCAATTAAAATAGATATATAACCCCTAGAGAAATAGAAGTCATCATTAAAAATCTCTCAACAACAATAACAAAAAAATGACGAGGGCCAAATGGTTTTTGTGTAGAATTCTACCAGACTTGTGAAGAAGAGTTAACATCAGCCCTCCACATATTATTGCACAAAATATAAACAACAACAACATTGATCAGTCAATTTTGTGAGGCCATAGTTGCCCTAATACCCAAACTACATAAACATTCAAGAAAGATAGAGAATTGCAGATAAATTTTCCATATATACAAAAATCCTCAATAAAATATTTGCAAACCAAATCCAAGATCACATAAAAAAGATTATACATGAAGATAAAGTAGGCTTCATCTCAGAGATGCAGGCATGGTTCAACATATGAAAATCAATAAATGTAATCCATCACATAAAGAAACTGAAAATGGGTGGAGGAATGACCAAATGGCATCATCTTGAAGACCCAGACATAAGCCCACACACTTATGGAAGCTGAATTTTGATAAAGAAGCAAGAAATACACACAGAAAAAAAGCATATTCAACAAATAATGAAGGTCAAACTGTATATCTACATGTATTAAAACACAAATAGATCCATACTTATCACCCATCACAATGGTAGTACAGAATTTGTGGGAATGGCCAACAAGTGTTGGATTTAACTTGATGTCCACCTCAAGAAAGGAAGTTCATGCTTTATGCTGCTTGAATGACCAAAAACTAGAGACTGGATAGTTCAGAATCTTAGGGTAGAACAAAATACCACTTGTCTACAAAAGAAAAAAGATCAAGGGAATGATTCTTAATGACATTCTGCTATACTTATAGATTGGTGCGTCATGTAGCACAAATGCTACAGTGTAGTAGATGTAAACATCTTGTATATGTTTTCAAGGTTAAGCAGATAGTACATAGCTAGAAACAGCTTCTTGTTTCTAGAATTCTTGTCTATTTAGATATACTGAAATAGATAAGTCAATGACTGATAAATAGGTAGATACAAAGACAGATTAATAGATAGATGATATGTAGATAGATATGGTTATGTACTATAGTAAATAGATAGCTAGTCTTCAAACACGTCAGAGATCTATAGAATTTGGTATTTAATAAAAAAGAGTTTTCTGAAGGGGAGACATATCTGTTCCTGGCAGCACCTCCAATCTACTTCAATGAAGATGATGGGCATCAAAGAAAAAATGTGGCAAAATAGCCACTGGACAGAAAAATCGTTCTTATCTTTACAGCTGCTAGCAGACTGACTGTCCAAACTGTAATCAAGCATGACACTGAGAAATTGTTCAGCTTTGCAGAAACTAGGTGGGCTAGTCTTTCAAAATTCCTGCTTCACAGAAAAGTCTGTCAGATATTCTGGGCAAGTAAGCTGAAGATTGAATACCCCAACTATACAGACAAACCTTTGCTGACTGCCCAGGAAGTCAACTTTCTCTGTCACGTCTGTAAATTTGGAAGCTGCCTGTCTATACTTCTTTTACATTAGATAATAATTCTTTCTTATGTCTTTGATGTGGATGAAGACTAGATACTCAAATTAAGCTTCATATATATGCCCAAAAGAAGATGCAGGGCTTTTATTTGGACTTGGGTGTTCATCACTCAACTTCAAGGCACTCCTAGATGGAACCACTCCAGCAAAGGCTATGAGGCTCCTCCAGGCTCCAGCTGCTCTTCTGGGTTCTAGCAGTTGCAGTTACAGTCATCTTCACTGAATTGATGGCTTACTGTTTAACTGGTTTATTGGAATCCTGCTGACTATGCTGGTGGAAGTGTTCCAAGGAACTGAGTATAAAATAGATCCTTCTCTTCTGATCCTGTTAACCACTTTTCTGTCCTATCTATGGTAGGTTGGTTGTAAGGGAGGTATAAGTATTAAAGAACCCCAAATAAAGTAGGTTTGAAAAAGTTAAAAGCCTACATGCACATACTTTAATTTTATAAACTCTGTGAAATAAAACACATCTATTAGCCAAATGTTATTTCTTTGGGTACCATTTTAGTTAATTCTTGAAGGCATTGGAGTTTGGATATACAAAGAATGAGTAGGAAATATACTTTCATTAGCTTGTTGCCAAGTGATAGAAAAATATTTCTTTAAGGCTTCTCTGTGAAGACAGTGTTTCTTGGGGGAGATCCAAGAAGGTAGTATTAATCACACATGGTATGGTATCAGCAAAACAGCAGTAACTACAGAACAACCAACAGGCCATGGCAGTGGACCCCAACTAATCATCATCTGTATTTCCCAGGTGAGAGGAAAGGCCATGGTGATGGAAAGAATGGTCCAACCTCAGGTCATCCAGCTAACCCTCGCAAATGTATGCAGGTTCCATCAGTGCATGGTCTAAGCCTTTAGCCACCCACATACTCCCACCATCTTAAGGGTGGATATCTTCTGGGTACCTAGATACACAGCTCCAACCTCAAACCCCTATTGTCCTGGATCCACAGAGACAGCACCAGCTACCATTACAAAGAGCAACCTGTCTTGAAAAAAAGAACATCCAGACCTCTATACTCACAGCAGGAACTCATTTACCTCTCAGAGCAAGAGGGTCTGTGGCAGGAAAACTGATTTATGGACTTCCCCTGCAAAAGGATGGCCCCCAGACTCCTGAGGATCCCAGACAGTCCCAAGGATCATATAGCTGAGGAGAGCCACAGGCAATTCCATGAGAACCACATGCCATACAGAGTACGTACACCACACCAATCTGAGGAGAGCTCCTATAGGAACATCCAACTCCCTGCCCAGGGTTCTTCTGGCACCCTGGAGTACTCCAGTGGGAACCAGACAGCACCAGATACAACCAGATAACTAAAGGCCAGGATAAAAATAGAGCAACAAAAGCAAGAGCAGCATGAGACCTTCAGAACGCTGTTATCCACCAGAAAGAGGCCATGGAGACCATAAAACAAACGAAACAGAAGAAAATTACATTAAAGCTATGCTAATGAAAATGATGACTGCCTTTAAAGAGGAAGCCCTTAAAGAAATTCATGAAGATACAGCCAAACAGATTGAGGCTTTAAACGAGGAAATGAAAAAAACATCACTCGATGAAATATAGGAAAATACAAATAAAATGGTCCATTATCTGAAAATGGAAAAAAATAAAGAAAGCAAAAACTGAGGAAATCCTGGAAGATAAATCAAGGGGAAAAGGGAATGACAAATGTAAGCATCACCAACAGAATCTAAGAGATGAAGTAAAGAATCTCAGGTATAAAAGGTACAATGGAAGAAATAAATGCATCCTTCAGAGAAAATGTTAAGTCTAAAAAAAATCCCTGACACAAATCATCCAGAAGAAGAAGAAGAAGAAGAAGAAGAAGAAGAAGAAGAAGAAGAAGAAGAGGAGGAGGAGGAGGAGGAGGAGGAGGAGGAGGAGGAGGAGGAGGAGGAGGAGGAAAAACATCATGAAAAGAAAAAAACTAAGAATAATAGGAATATAAGAGTATAAGATAGGATTCCCAGACCTTCAGAGTCAGAAAATATGTTCTTTTTCTTTCCTTTTTGAGATTTCTCTTTATTTAAGTAATTTATTCAGATTATATCTCAATTGTTAGCCTCTCACTTGCATCTTTCTGTTCCCCACTCCCTCCCTCTTTCATTCTATTCCCCTCCCCTAGATCTGTTACAGATGGGAACCTCATCACCCAGTGTAAGATCACAGCTTATCAAGTCTCTACCTAGTAGCCTGCTTACTCATCCTCTGAGTGTCACCAGGTCTTCCCACCACAGGGAAGTGGTCAAATAGGGGACACCAGAGTTCATGTCTGGGTCAGTCCCTGCTGTCCACACAATTGTGGAAAATGTGCTGTCTATTGGCTAGATCTGTATAGGGGTTCTAGGTTTACTGCATGCATTGTCCTTGGTTGGCACAGTAGTTTGAGAAGACCCACCTGGGTCCTGATCTGCCAGACTTAATGGTTTTCTTGTAGGTTTCTAATACCCTCTGGAGGCTCCTATTTCCCCATTGTTGCTTACCCCTCTCACCTGGAGTCCCAATAGGAAGTCCCAGTATCTATCCCAATCTCCAGTTAAGTGAAGATTTTCAAGAGACAGCTCTGTTGGGCTAGTGTCCAATTTTAATTGTGTGTATACCATGTATGTCTTTCTGGGTATGGTTTTCTGGGCTAAGTTTTTAACTTACCCATTCTGATGGGTTAAAGATGGAATCTCAGAGTTGGTTTGATTTGCCATTCTCTGATGACTAAGAAAATTGAGCACAGAAAATATTTTCAAGAAAATAATAGAAGAAAAGTACCTCAAGCTAAAGAAAGAAATGCCTAGAAGCATGAAATAGGCTTACAGAACACCAAATATATTGGATGAGAAAAGAAAACCTTCTCACCACATAAACACAAAATGTACAGAACAAAGAAAAAACATAAAAAGCTGCCAGGGAAAAAGGTCAGGTAACATATAATGCAAATGTATCAGAATCACACCAGATTTCTCAGCACAGACCATGAAAGTGGAAAAACCTGGGCATTAGTCTTACAAACCCTAAGAGACCACATAAGCCAATCCAGACTACTATACATAGTAAAACTTTCTATTACCATAGTGGAGAAAATAAGATATCCCATGACAAAACCAATTTAAACAATATCTATGTACAAACTCAGTCCACAGAGGATACTAGAAGGAAATCTCCAATCTGAGAAGGTTAACTTAAGCAAAAACATACAACTCCCCCCCCCCAAAAAAATCCAGGATATAAATAACTTCAGTACAGCAAAACCAAAAGAAGATAAGAACACAAAATCACCATCACAACCAACATCAAAATAAAATAATATAACAATCATTGGTCATAAACATCTCTCAACATTATTAAATTAAACTCTTCAATACAAAAGACACACTAACAGAATGGATGCATATGCAGTAATCATCATTCTGCTGCATGCAAGAAATACTCCTCAGCTAGAAAGATAAACCTTACCTGAGAGTAAAGGGCTATAAAAAGATTTTCCAAAAAAACAAACACAAGATGCAACCTGGAGGATCCATTCTAATGTCTAATGAAATAGACTTTCAACAAAAATTATTCAAGAGATGAGGAAGGACACTTCATAATCATCAAAAGAAAAATCAATGATGATGACATCTAAATTATGGACATCTATGTCCCATATATAAGGGCACACATGAGGGCACCCACATTTGTAAAGGAAACATTTATAAAGCTTAAAGGACACATAGACCCCACACATTAATATTGGGAGACTTCAACATCCCATTTTACCAAATGACAGGTCAACTAAACAGAAACTAAACAGAGAAATAGTGACACTAACAGGTGTCATACATCAAATGGACCTAACAGACATTTACAGAACCTTCCACCCAAATACAAGAAAATAAAAAGATGACATTTTAACCCTGAAATTCATGCCAAAGTCTTATACACCTGGTACTTACCTGCAACTTGTTTTCTCTTGCTTCATATGTCTGGTGCATATAGTGGAGGCATGCCAAAGCCAATTTCCAGCTTTATGCAGGTAGGAGCAACCCACACACGTTTTCCTGTACCTCCAGAAGGAGAATGTGAGTGTGTACTGGTTTTCCCCCAAAACCCATCCATTTGACTCAGAGGACTTTGTGTTTTTGGGGTTGAGTGTGGAGTGCAGTTTAAGGGGCAGTGTAGGCTGGCATTGGCATTTAAAACATCACCTAGTTGTCTGTGCTCTGCTGCAAATAGACATATGCCTGAGTCTGCTGCACAGGTTGTGAGTTGGAAGAGGAGTAGTCTTATACAACAAGTACATTGTAAACACTATATTTTAACTGGAAAATTTGGGGGTTGTCCTATGTGCCAGAAAGTATGGTACCTTCTACTCAGCATCTCCTGGAACCTTCTACAAAATTGACCATATAGTTAGTCACAAACAAGCCTCAACAGATACAAGAAGATCTAAATAATCCCTGTTATTTTAGCAGACCATATGGACTAAAGCTGTACCTCAACAACAAGAGAAATCACAAAAATTCTATACATGCATGTAAACAGAACAACTCTCTACTCAATGACAACTGAGTAAGGGAAGAAATGCAGAAAGAAATTATGGACTTCCTAAAATTAAATGAAAATGAAGGAACAACATATCCCAATTTGTGGAACAAAATGAAAGCAATGCTAAGAGGAAATTTCATAGCACTAAAAGCCTTCATAAAGAGATTGGAAACATCTCATACAAGCAACTTAATATCACGTCTGGAAGCCCTAGGGAAAAAGTAGCAGACACACTCAACAGGAGTAGATGGATGGAAATAATTAAACTCAGGGCTGAAATCAATAAATTAGAAACAAAGAGAACAATTCAAAAAATCAATGAAAACGGGAGTAGGTTCTTTGAGAAAATCAACAAGATAGACAAACCTTTAGGCAAACTAACTAACAGGCAGAGACACACTATCCAAATAAAATCAGAAATGTAAGGTGGACCTAACAACAGACACAGAGAAAATCCAAAGGATCATAAGATCTTACTTCAAAAATCTAAATGAAATGGACAATTTTCTTGGTAGATTTCACTTACCAAAGTTGAATCAAGATCAGGTAAACAAATTAAAGAGTACTGTATCACCAAGGAAATAGAAGCAGTCATCAAAAATCTCCCAATACCCATACCTCCAAAAGCCCAGGGCCAGATGGATTCAGGACAGAGTTCTAGCAGACTCTCAAAGAAGAGCTAATAACAATACTCTTCAAACTATTCCACAAAATGAAAACAGAAGGAACATTACCGACCTCATTCTTTGACACCACAGTCACCTTGATATCTAAACCACACAAAAACCCACCAACAAAGAGAATTTCAGACCAATTTAACTTGTGAATATTGGTGTGGAAGTACTCAAAAAAAGACTCACAAATGGAATCCAGAGATACATCAAAAATATTATCCACAATGACCAAGTAGACTTGATCCCAAGCATGTAGGGATGGTTCATTATAAGGAAATTTATCACTGTAATCCACCACATAATCAAACTGAAAGAAAAATATGCTTGTCCATCTCCTTAGATACTGAAAAAGCATTTGACAAAATCCAACACTGCTTCATCTTAAAAGTCTTGGAAAGACCAGGGATAAAAGGTACATAACTAAACATAGTAAATGGAATACACAGCTAGACTATAGTGAACATCAAATTAAATGGAGAGAAACTTAAAACAATCCTTCTGGTGTGGTAGAACATCTTTTTGGTATATTCCAAGGAGTGGAATACCTGGGTCTTGAGGTATCCTATTCCAAAATATCTGAGAAAGTGCCAGATTGATTTTCAAAGGTTGTACAAGTTTGTACTTCCACCAGGAATGAAGGAGTTTTCCCCTTTTTCCCACATCATTGCCAGCATGTGCTGTCACTTGAAGTTTTGATCTTGGCCATTCTGATGGTTGTAAGATGGAATCTCAGAGTCATTTTCATTTACATTTCTCAGATGACTAAGGATGTTGAGCCTTTCTTTAAGTGTTTCTTAGCCATTCAATATTCCTCTGTTGGGAATTCCCTGTTTGCCTCTGAACACCATTTCTTAGTTGGGTTCTTTGGTTTGGTGGTGTTTAATTCCTTGAGTTCTTTATATATTTTAGATATTAGCCCTTTGTCAGGTGTAGGGTAAGTGAAGAATTTTCCCCAGTCTATAGGCTGTCATGTTGTTCTGTTGACAGTGTCTCCTGCCTTTCAGAAGCTTCTCAGCCTCATGAGGCACCATTTATTAATAGTTAACCTTAGAGCCTAGCCTATTGGTGTTTTCTTCAGGAAGTTGTGTCCTGTGCCAATGAGTTCCAGGCTCTTTCCCACTTTTTCTTCTAACAGATTTAGTGTCTCTGGTTTTATGTTGAGGTCTTTAATCCACTTGGAATTGAGTTTTGTGCATGGCAATAAATATGGATCTACTTGCATATTTCTACATGTAGATGTCCAGTTAGACCAGCACCATTTGCTGAAGATGCTATTCTTTCCCCATTGTATAGACTTGGCTTATTTGTAAAAAATTGAGTGTCCATAGGTGTGCTGATTTATTACTGGGACTTCGGTTCAGTTCCATTGATCAAGAAGCCTATTGCTATGACAGTACCATGCTGTTTTAATTATTGTTGTTCTATAGTACAGGTTGAGATCAAGGATGAAGATTCCTCCAGAGGATCTTTTCTTATACAGGATTGTTTTAGCTATCCTGGGCTTTTTGTTTCTCCATATGAAGTTGAGAATTGATCTTTCAATGTCTTTTAAAAATTGTGTAGATATTTTGATAGTGATTGCATTGAATCTGTAAATTGCTTTTGGTAAAATGGCCGTTTTTACTATGTTAATTCTCCTGATCAATGAACAAGGTAAACTTTTCCATCTTCTCATATCATCTTCACTTTCCTTCTTTAGAGACATGAAGTTTTTTTTATACAAGTCTTTCACTTGCTTGGTTAGAGTTACGTCTAGATACTTTATATTGTTGTGGCTATCGTGAAGGGCATACTTTCCGCAACTTTTTCTCACCATGATTGTCATTTATTTATTTATTTTAAATGTTTTATTAATTTATTCATATTACATCTCACTTGTTAGCCCATCCCTTATATCCTCCCATTCCTCCCTCCCTCCCACTTTCCCCTTACTCCCCTCCCCTATGTCTGTGACTGAGGGGGACCTTCTACCCCTGTATATGCTCATAGGGTATAAAGTCTCTTCTTGGTAACCTGTTATCTTTCCTCTGAGTGCCACCAGGCCTCCTCATCAAGGGGACATGGTCAAAAATGGGGCACCAGAGTTCGCATGAAAGTCAGTCCCCACTATCCATTCAATGGTGGAGAATGCCCCAGCCATCAGCTAGATCTGGGTAGGGGTTTGAAGTTTACTGCCTATACTGTCCTTGGCTGGTGCCATAGTTTGAGCAGAACCCCTGGACCCATATTTGTGCATCATAATGTTCTTCTTGTAGGTTTCTAGGACCCTATGGATCATTCTATTTCCCCATGATCCCATGCTTCTCTCACCTAAATTCCCAATAGGATGTCCTCCCCTCTGACCCACTTTCCTGATACATGAAGACTTTCATGGGACATGCCCCTTGGACTAGTGTCTCAATATAAGTAAGTAGATACTATTTGACTCTTTTTGCTTCTGGGTGAACTCACTCATTACGATCATTTCTAGTTCAATCCATTTGTCCACAAATTTCGGGAATTCCTTGTTTTTAATAGCTGAGTAGTATTCTAGGGTGTAAATGTACCACAATTTCTTTATCCATTCTTCTACTTAGGGACACTTAGGCTATTTCCATGTTGTGGCTATAATGAATAAGGCAGCTATGAACATGTTTGAGCATATGTCCATGCTGTGTGCTGGAGCATTTTCTGGGTATATGCCAAGGAGTGGAACAGCTTGATCTTGAGGAAGACCTATTCACATTTTTCTGAAAAAGAGCCAGATAGATTTTTAAAGTGGCTGTACTAGTTTGCATTCCCACCAGCAATGAAGGAGATTTCCTCTTTGTCCACATCCTCACCAGCATGTGGTGTCACTTGAAATTTTGATCTTAGCCATTCTGATGTACGATGGAATCTCAGTGTCATTTTGATTTGCATTTATCTGATAACTAGGGAGGTTGAGCATTTCTTTAAGTGTTTCTCAGCCATTTGATATTCCTCTGTTGAGAATTCTGTTTAGTTCTGAACCCCATTTCTTAATTGGGTTATTTAGTTTGGTGGTGTTTAATTTTTTGAATTCTTAATATATTTTGGATATTAAACCTTTATCAGATGAAGGGTTGGTGAAGATCTTTTCCCAGTCTGTAGGCTGTAACTTTGTTCTTTTGACAGTGTCTCTTGCCTTACAGAAGCTTCTCAGCCTCATGAGGTCCCATTTATTAATTGTTGACTTAAGGCCTGCGCTGTTGGTGTTCTGTTCAGGAAGTTGTCTCCTGTACCAATGTGTTCCAGGCTCTTCCACACTTTTCCCTCTAACTGATATAATGTCTCTTTTTTTATGTTAAGGTCTTTAATCCACTTGGACTTGAGTTTTATACATGGTGACAAATATGGGTCTAATTGCATTTTTCTACATGTAGATATCTAGCACCATTTGTTGAAGATGCTTTAATTTTTCCGTTGAATAGATTTGGTTTCTTTGTCAAAAATCAAGTGAGCAAATGTGTGTAGTTTCATCTCTTGGTCTTCAATTCAATTCCATTGATCCACCAGCCTATTGCTGTGTCAGTACCATGCTGTTTTAATTACTGTTGCTCTTGAGATCAAGTATGAAGCTTCCTCTGGAGGATCTTTTATTGTATAGAACTGGTTTTGCTATTCTGGGCTTTTTGTTTTCCATAAGAAGTTAAGAATTGATCTTTCAATGTCTTCAAAATAATTTGTAGGTATTTTGATAGGGATTGCATTGAATCTGTAAACTGCTTTTGGTAAGATGGCCATTTTTACTATGTTAGTTCTCCAGATCTACCAACAAAGTAGACCCCTCCATTCTCTGATGTCAGCTTCAATCTTTTTCTTCAGAGATTTAAAGTTTTTTTTTTTTTTTTTTTTCAAATAAGTCCTTCACTTGCTTGGTTAGAGTTACTCCTAGATATTTTATATTGCTTGTAGCTATTGTGAAGGGTGTAGTTTTCCTAATTTCTTACTCTGCATGTTTGTCGTTTGTATCTAGGAAAGCTACTGAGTTTTTTTTTTTTTTTTTGAATTAATTTTGTATCCAGCTAATTTGCTGAAGGTGTTTATCAGCTGGAGGAGTTCTCTGGTGGAATGTTGGGGGTCACTTGTGTACACTATCATGTCATCTGCAAATAGGGATAATTTGACTTCTTCCTTTCCCATTTGGATCCCCTTGATCTCCTTTTGATGTCTTATTACTCTGACTAGAACTTCAAGAAATATATTGTAGAGATATGGTGAAAGTGGGCAGCCTTGTCTGGTCCCTGATTTTAGAGGGATTTTCTTGAGTTATCTCTCCATTTAATTTGATGTTGGCTATTGGTTTGCTGTATATAGCCTTTATTATGTTTAGGTATGTGCCTTGTATTCCCGATCTCTCTAGAACTTTAAACATGAATGGGTGTTGGATTTTGTCAAATGCTTTTTCTGCATCTAAGGAGATGATACATGTTTTTTTTCTCTTCAGGTTCTTTATATTGTGGATTACATTGATGGATTTCTGTATACTGAACCATCCCTGCATGCCTGGGTTCAAGCCTACTTGGTCATGGTGAATAGTATCTTTGATGTGTTCTTGGATTTGGTTTGTTAGTATTTTATTGAGTATTTTTCCATCGATGTTCTTAAGAGAAATTGGTCATAAATTTTCTTTGTTGGGTCTTTGTGAGATTAGGAATCAAGATGACTGTGGCCTCATAGAATGAGTTTGGTAATGTTCCATCCATTTCTATTTTGTGGAGTAGTTTGAAGCATATCAGTATTAGCTGTTCTTTGAAGGTCTGGTAGAATTCTGTGCTGAATCCATCTGTCACTGCACTCTTTTAGGTTGGGAGACTTGATGGCTGCTTCTATTTCTGTAGGAGAAATAAAACTACTTCATTTGTTTAGCTGATTTTGCTTCAACGTTGGCAACTGGAGTCCATCAAGAAAATTGTCCATTTCCTTCAGATTTTCAAATTTTGTGGCATATAGACTTTTGAAGTAGGATCTGTTGATTCTTCATGTTTCTTCGGTATCTGTTGTTATGTCTCCCTTTTCATTTCTGATTTTGTTGATTTAAATAGTATCTCTTTGCCTTTTGTTAGTTTGGCTAAGGGTTTGTTTATCTTGTTGATTTTCTCAAAGTACCAGCTATGTTTGTTTGATTCTTTGAATTGTTCTCTTTGTTTCTAATTTATTGATTTCAGCCCTTAGTTTGGTTATTTCCAGGTATATACTCCTCTTGGGTGTTTCTGCTTCTTTCTTTCCTAGGGTTTCCAGATGTGCCATTAAGTTCTCTATATGAGATGTTTCCAATCTTTTTATGAAGGCACCTAGTGCTATGAGCTTTCCTTTTAGCACTGTTTTTAATGTGTACCATAAATTTAGGGATCCTGTACCTTCATTTTCATTGAATTTTAAGAAGTCCCCAATTTCTTTATCTCTTGACCCAGTTGTCATTGAGTATAGAGGTGTTCAGATTCCATATGTATGTTGGACTTTTGTTATTTCTGTTGTTGTTGAAGTCCAGCTTTAGTCCATGATGGTCTGATAGAATACAAGGTATTATTTCAGTCTTCTTGTATCATTTGAGGCTTGCTTTGTGATCTAGTATATGGTTAATTTTGGAGAAAGTTCCATGAGGTGCTTAGAAAAAGGTATAATCTTTTTGGGTGGGTGAAAAATTCTGTGGATGTCTATTAGATTAATTTGATTCATAACTTCAGTTAGTGTCATTATTTTTTTATTTAGCTTCTGTTTCTTTGGTGAGAGTAGCTTGTTGAGGTCTCCAACTATTAACATGTGGGATCGATGTGTAGTTTAAACTTTATTAATGTTTCTTTCACAAATGTGAATGCCCTTGTATTGGTGGCATAGATGTTCAGGAATATGAAGTGTCCTTCCTCATCTCTTTTGATTAATTTTGGTTGAAAGTATTTTATTAGATATTAAAATGGCTGCACCAGCTTGCTTCTGGTGTCTGTTTCCTTGGGGTACTTTTTCCAGCCTTTTACCCTGAAGTAATGTCTATCATTGTGGTTGAGATGTGTTTCCTGCATGCAGAAGAATGTTGGGTATTTTTATGCATTCATTCTGTTAGTGTGTGTCTTATTACTGGAGAGTTGAGATCATTGATGTTGAAAGATATTAATGACCAGTGACTTCTAATTCCCTTGATTTTGATGTTGTTTGTGGTAGAGTGTTTTTCTGGTTAAGTTTTGCTGCAGTAAAGTTATCTATTTCCTCTGTTATCCTGGCTGTAATTTGTACCTTTCAATAGTGGTTTTCCTTCTAGTAACTTCTGTAGGGCTGGATTTGTAGATAGGTATTGTTTGAATTTTTTTTTGTCATGGAATACCTTGTTTTCTCCATCTATGTTTATTGAAAATTTCACTGAGTATAGTAGTCTGGACTGTCATCTGTGGTCTCTTAAGGTTCACAGGACTTCTACACAGGCCCTTGTGGTTTTTATGAACTCTGCTGAGAAGTCTGGTATAATTCTAATAGGTTTGCCATTATATGTTACTTAGTCTGTTTCCCTTGCCACTTTTAATATTTTTTCTTTGTTCTGTACATTTTGTGTTTTGATTTTTATGTGGTGGGTGGACATTCTTTTCTGGTTTATTTTATTTGGTGTTCTGTAGACCTCTTGTGTGTTTACATGCTTCTCTTTCTTTAAATTGGTGGAGTTTTCTTCTATGATTTTGTTGAAAATGTTTTCTGGTTATTGGAGTCAGGTGTCTTCTCTTTCCTCAATTCCTACTATCCTTAGGTTGTGTCTTTTCATGGTGTCCTTGATTTCTTGGATGTTTTGTGTCAGGAATTTTTCAGATTTAACATTTTCTTTGCTGATTGCATCAAATTCTTCCATTGTATCTTCTACATCTGAGATTCTTGGCCTGATCTCTTGAATTATGTTAATGAAACTTACCTCTGCATTTCCTGTTCTTTCTCTAAATTTTCTCATTCCCGGCTTTCATTTGTCTGTGCTTCTATCATTGTTTTCATTTTCATCTTCAGATATTGAACTGTTTTATTAATTTCCTTCATCTGATTGTTTGAATTTTTCTTAATTTCTTCCATTGATTTCTTCATTTCCTCTCTATAGGATTCTGTCATGGCCTCTCTAAGGTCCTCAATCTGTTTGGCTGCATCTTCCTATATTTTTTTTATAGATTTTATATATTTCTGCATTTCTTTATTACTAAGTATTTGAGTTTTTTTTTCTTCAGTTGTGTTTGAGATCCCAGGGTTGAATTCTTTGGGCTAATTGAATTCTGGAGATGACATATTATTTTGCCTTATGGTGTTTGTATTTTTACATTGGCCTTTAGAAATCTTGCTATTTCTCACATTGAGAGGTAGTTTCTGGTGTCCTTCACTAGTTGTTGAGGTCAGTTCTTTGGTGACTGTCTATAGGTCAAGGCCCCTCACCTATGGGGATCAGGGAACCCTTTCTTGGATCAGGAAGGTTACCTTGTTTCAGCTCTGGAAGACTTTGCTCCACAGCCTGGACATCCCACTGTGGCAGTAGAGGCATATACTGGCGATCCGCAGCCCAAGGTTCAGCTGAGGTAGTGTAGGTACTATCTTCCTTTGGTTGGTCTTTGGAGACCCAGCCTTTGGCCACTGGAGTCCTGAGGCCTTCGTTCAGTCCAATAGAGAGTGCAGATACCTTTGATGGTTTTTGGCAGTTGGGTAAGCTTTGGCCTGTTCCTGCCCAGCCCGTGGTGCCTTGGTTCAGTCCACAGGACAGCGTGGAAACCACTCACAGGTTGTGATAGTTGGGTAGGTTTCCATCCATTCTTCTCCGACCATGGCACCTCGGTTCAGGTTGCCGGAGAGTTCAGATACTGCCTGCTAGATTGTGGCAGCGACTAGGCTTCCTCCCTTTCCTGCTCTGGCTGTGGCTTCTCCCTTCAGTCTTTAGGAGAGTGTGGGAACCGTGCTGTAGCTGGAGAACATGTCCATAGCTACCTAGCCCTAGCCTCATGCATGGTCCCTGGGTCCCTCTTAGATCTATCCAAGATCCATACTCTGGGCTCCCTCCTGGGCCAGCAGACACTGATTCTTGTGCTCTGTAACCCACAGTTCAGTCAGAGAGAGTACAGATACTGCCCAATAGGGTGGGCTGTGTTTTGGAGACCCTGCCAATGGTGACAGGATCACTGGGCTCTCTGTGGACTGGTGGGGTAGCCTGAGATCAGATCCACCCATTCCTGGGTTCTCTATTGGGCCAGCAGATCTGGCAGCTGTCACTTTACCACCCACAGTTCAGTCCCAGATACAGAATCCTAGAAATAGAGCACAGCTTCAGCTCTCCAGCAGGTATGAAGCCAATCTCTGGGGACTTGGCACCTGTCCTCCATGGACCAGTTCTGTGGCCTGAGTCCAGACCCATCTGTGCTCTGTACTGTGTGGACCCCTCTCACCTAGGGCTCTCTAGGACTTGAAAGTCTGTAGCTCCTAGCCTGATTCCTAGGTTCTGTCCTGCTAAATAGACACTGTGTGTGGTCAGTGCTGCCACCTTGGATCCTCAAAAGGCAAGTTTTAAAATCAATTATTACAACAGATCATGCCTTAGGTAATAAAGAAGTTAAAGTCTATTTTGAATTGCCAAGAATTTAATATCTGCTTCACAAACATTGAATGGAGACAGAGAGAGAGAGAGAGAGAGAGAGAGAGAGAGAGAGAGAGAGAGAGAGAGAGAGAGAGAGAGATACATATATATACATATATATATATATATATACATGTATATATATTACTAGAAATATTTCTATGGGGATGCCACCCCCCAATTTTTGGCTGACCTTCCTCAATTTCATTATATGGTATAGTGGTAGGTTATTGTCTTAATTACTCTCTGTCTGGGTATCTTTCATTTTTATGTATAAGTATTCTTCAATTCACCTTTTATATTTTACTTTTACTGCATAGCTAAAGCTTTTTTCTTTGACAGGGCACAGAAAACCATAAAGAATATTAAGAATAAAATATGAAATATCAGAATGATATTTATCATAATAAGTACTGAGCCAATCTTAGTTAAGTCATTTATCTTTACATTTCTGTTTTTAAAGTACCAAATGTAGCATTATATAGGTCCATAAAGCCCTCTGTTATGGTATTTTCCATCCTTATATGGCTCATTCTTTTTTATTTTATTTAATTCTCTCTCTTTAAAAACTTCCCAGGTATCTTATCAAGTCTGATGACTTCTCAGCTTTTCCTACCATTTCCACATGTCTGCAGTTGGTGTGATTTTTGTGTCTGACTTCTCTCTGTGCATACTTTTGCTGGTGTGCCTTCTGTCACACCATGCACCTATTTCCATAATTGCCATTATTTCTAATAAATGAGTAATTACACAATCAGTCTTTTCAGAACTTAAGGCAGTTGTCCATCTAAATCCCAAATATGTATTGATGGTATGATGTATGTATCTTAGTTTTCCAAATTCTGCAAAATGAATCACATCCATCTGCCAGATCTCATTCCTTTTGGTACTCCTAGGGTTAATTACAGCAGGTAAAAGGAATTGATTATACAAAGAATACATAGGACACCTATCAATTATTTCTCTAGTTTGTTGCCAAGTGATGTGGAATCTTTTCTTCAAACCCTTACTGTTAACATGATGTTTTTCAGGAAATTCTGAGGCTTTGAGTACATTTCCTATTAATAATTGGTTGATTTCCTCATTTCTTTGTGTGAGTGGACATGGTAAGCCTGTATGGAATTGAATATGAGTAATATACAAGGCATAGTTTCTACTTCTGATGACCTGTTGCAGTTCTATAAATAATGTAGTTAATTCAGAGTTATAAGAAGTAAATTCAGCAGTTTCTATATGCCAAACAACTCTTTGTGCATATTGAGAGTCAGTGGCTATATTAAGAGATTCAGGAAAATATAACAGTACCATAAGGATTGCATATGATTCTGATTTTTGAATGGAGGTAAATGAGCTTTTGATTACCTTAGTCATTTTATCAGACTTATAACCAGCCATACCCAACTTTTTTGCATCAGTATAGAAGGTGGGTGCCCCTAGTATTGGTGTCCTTTTTACAATACTTGGTAGGATCCAATTAGTTCTCTTGATAAACTGTAAAAGTTTGCTTTTTCAATATTTGTTATTAATTTCTCCCAAATAGTTACTACAGGCCCTTTTCTAATCATTGTTAATTACCCATAATGGCATAATCTCAGAATTAGTAAGAGACTATAATTTCCACCGCATCTGTTTCTGATAGTTGATGATCTTATTCTTCCCTTTGTAATCAATTGGGAAATTTTTCTATGTATGACTTCACTTTTTATTTTGTTTATTTGCTAGGAAAATTCATTCCATGATCCTATCTTCTGTTTGCATAAAGAACCCAGTAGGAGAATGTTTTGAAGGCCAAATAACCAGAATGCAACCAAATTCATCCACATATGCCCTTTGTAGGTTTTGCTCTACCAGAATTAACTCCTTTCCTGTTTCAGCTGTTAAAGACCTTGGACTATTTAGATCTGAATCCATCTGTAACATTTTAAACAAGTTACTTAACTAATAGGTAGCAAGTCCAATTGTAGACCTTAACCAGTTAATATCTCCCATTAATTTTTGAAAGTCATTAAGAGTTTGCAACTGATCTCTAGGGATCTGTGCCTTTTATGGCCGAATTTTTTGCTCAATTATTTTATAGCCTAAATAGGTAATTCCCTCTTTGTATTTTTTTTCCTACTGGACTCTGTAATCTCCAGTATGGCAGAGTTCTTTATGTTTCCTTAAACATTTTTCTAAAGTCTCTGAATCAGAATCATCCAACAGAATATCATCCATGTAATGGCAAATGACAGGTTGATGAAACTGCCTATTAATTATTTCTAATGGATGTTGCACAAAATTTTGGCATAAAATGGGGCTATGCAACATTCTCTGTGGAATTACCTTCCAATGGTATCTCTTCATCGGACCACTACTCTTCAGAGTAGATACTGAGAAAGCAAACCTTTCCCTATCCTTCTCATGCAAAGATATTGTGAAAAAGCAATCTTTTAAATAAATTACTATTACAGGCTATGACCTAGGTAACAAAGGAGGAAAAGGAATTTCAGGCTGTAAATGACCCATTGGTTGAATTATTTTATTCACTGCTCTCAAATCTGTTATCATCCTCCAGCTGCCTGACTTACTTTTTACAACAAACACAGGAGAATTCCAAAGGCTGGTAGACTCTTCTATATGCAGAGTCTCCAGCTGATCTTGTACTAAATGGTAAAGTGCCTGCAATTTTTCTTTTGTTATGGGCCATTGCTCTTGCCACACAGGGTTGTTTGAAGTCTATTTTAGGGGCAAGGTTGTTGGTACATCAGCAATGATTCCTATTATAAATTTGGAAACTCAATATCTCAGAAATTCTGAGTTTGGACAATGGGCATAGCTTGCAGTTGCTCCTGATTACTCATTTTAATATCTTCCCCAGAAGCATGAACCATTTCACCCCTAGTGTCCTCATTGTTTATCTCTGTAATTGCAAGAATATTAATCAGTGTATCCCATTGTGGTAAGAGATCCCTTCCTCATAGATTTATGGGTTTGTCAGCCACATAGGGTCTCAGTTTCCCTGTCTGCCTTTCTGGTCCCACACACTTAAACCAATGTACGTTATGTTTTACCTGAAATAATTTACCAATTCCTATAATTTCTGTATAAACCATCTGAAGTGGCCAATTTGGTTTCCAATACTTGTTGAAAACAATTGTGATGTCTGCTTCAGTATTGACCAGACCTTGTAATTCCAGATCATTCATTTGTAGTATTAATTTGGGTCTCAGACAATTAACTATTGCTTGCCTGAATACTGTACTTCCGAATGCACCTGTTCTTTCTACTGGAATGGCTTTACCCTTAATGTAAGGAACCAGTAACAGCTGAGCAATTCTATGACCTGCAGTAATTTGCATCTCCTTCTTTACACAAAACATGATTTTGATTATCCCCCTTACAATTCCCATTTATGTACCAGGATGCACTATAAGACCTTGAGAAGTCAATCTACTTTTTCCCGGAACTATTCCCACTGTTCCTGAAGGCAAAGGGCCATAGACACCAGTACTTAATTTGTAACAATCAACCTTTGGAGATAATGTAATAAAGATATCTGAGGCCAGATTCAAGTCTGTGATGCCTTCAGTAGCTGCATTAGGTCACTAATACATAATTCCTGTTTTCCTGTGAGTCTGTTACTTCTGAACTGGCCAGGGAAATACAGCTTGTATTGTTGGTGGGGCCCCAAGGCAATGGTCTCCTCTTGCCATTTCCCATTGGCACTATAACACCTTGCACATCTCTTTTAAATTGACAATCCCTAGGCCAATGTTTTCCTTTCCCACAGTGGCTACAGTACCCTGGAAGTCTTGGCACCTCATAACCATCATGGCCAGAAGCTTCTCGTTCTGTCCTTAGCCCAAAGTGTGTGCTTTGGGTTTATTTTGAGGTCTGGAACTTTTAACCTTACAGCTTCTTTGTACATGACCAATTTTATCACAATTAAAGCACTGGATGTTATGATATCTGGGATCTCTGACTATAGCTGGTCCTACAATATTGTTTTGATGATCTGGAGAGATAATATTAACTGTTTCTCTTACACATTCATCTAATGGAGCTTCTCATTCCTTTAATGATCTACTTGCCTTCTGTCATTCAATATTTGCATTCTCATATGCCATGATCATTTTTAGTGCCTGCTTGGTCTCAGAATCTGGTATGGCTCTATCTAGCACTGTTCCAAATCTCTTCAAATACTCTGTGACCCTTAAAATTCCTTAGTAAAGGGAATGGTTGTCTTACCAGGTTCCTCTACCATGTCTCAAGTTCTTAAGGCTGCAACATGACATTGTTCAATCACTCTGTCTTCAGATTGAATTCGTTCTCTTAAGTCAGCCTATTGCCCTTCACCAAGCAACTGATCTTTATCAGCATTTATCTCTCTTCTCCTATTTTCTTGTTCTATTCTCATGGCCTCACTTCACCACCATGTAATTTTTGTGCCACTTCTAATACTGCTGAAACCAAACTTTTACAATCTTGGGGAACAAGTCTATGCTGCTTATCTCAGTTATTTAACATTTGTTTAATGAAAGCCAAATGTATTTCATACCTGATGACAGATTCGTTAAAATGTTTTAATCAAACATATCTATTGGATGCCATGCATTTCATCATAACCTTCAGCACCATTTTGAACAGGCACATGTCTTATAGTAACTGGAAAAGCTGATCGTGTCTGCATGACTCTGGAGGGTTCCTCTATCAGACTATTTTTCTCCAAAGATCCTTTTGTTTGTCTGCTCTCCTGTTCCTCTAGTTTCTTTACAGCCTCTCTGGCTTCCCAATTTTCTCTGCCCCCTTCCAAAGATTGGTGCTTTGACTACCTGGCCCATGAAGCAGGGTGCAACAGCAATCGTGGAAAACACTGGCTCTCAGTTACTAGTTTTTTTTCTTTATCAATGGTGCCATTTGGTTTCCAATTGCTACAACCTCTACCCACACATTCTCTAGTTGTATTGCCAACTCTGCAATCTATTCCAGAACAATAGAATTTACTGACTCTTCCAGTTTTCACTTCTTATGTGTCTCTCTTCCAATCTTTAAAAAAAATGTTATACAGTAAAAAGACCAAGAAAAAACAAACAAACAAAAAATTCCCTCTAGGTAAAAAGCAGGAAAGAAGTTTGCAAGAACAGCTGCGACTTTGCTGATACCTTGAAAGAGCATTGCTATATCTTGAAAACATGTATCTTCCTCCATAAAATTAGAAGTTAAGTTACCCATTATGCCCAAAGCATGTTTGGTGTCATCTGTAGGCTCAGTTTCATTAACAACTATACTTTATTACAAACTTATTAAGTGAACATACCTCCCTTACAAGCCAACTAGACTGCCCAAAACAGGAGAGAAAGGAGATTAAGGAAAATAAGAATGAAGCTTTCTGGGTATCAGTTCCTGGGAAGAATCCTCCTGGCATAGTCAGTAGGATTTAAGCAGGCCAGCAATGCCACCAAAGTTGCTGCTGGAACCTGGAGCAACCAGAACCCAGAGCCTAAAGCCTTGAAACCTTCCCTGGAGTGGTTCTCTCTAGGAGTATCTCAAAGTGGAGCAATGAAAAGCCAAATAATACCAAGTCCCAACAAAGCCCAACCTCCTGTTTTGGATATATATATATATATATATATATATATATATATATATCTCAGAATCGGTCCTAGAATGTTTTTCAGCTGGCAACAACCAAGCTCCTCCAAGAAGTGGTTTGACTTCTAAGTGGATAAATATCACCTGTTCTCTCACAAGTCTGTTCCCCATCTCAAACTTGGGATAAAAACAAAAACATGTGTATCTCCCCTACAGAAATGAAATACTATTGTCTGCTTGATACTTAAGAAAATCTACAAAAACTAGGAGCAAAAAGCACATGAAAGTTGACCAACTAATTAGTTTTCAGAAATAAGAAGTTAACAGAAGAAGATGCTAAAGAAATACATAAGTAGCACTCTACTGTGATGAACAAGGAGTCTTCCTGAGAGAAGTGATTGCCATGTTATGTTCTCAACTGAGTATGAGTTTTTCAGGCAAATGCATGAGAAGGGGAAGGGGACATTGCAAGCAAAAGTTGTGAAAGTGAGCAATACTACATGTCATTCATTGTTTTAAACTTCAGCCTCGACCAAGAAATATGTTTTAGCTTTAGTCAATAACATAAGAGCAATTCACTAATACGTGAAGTGGACCAAAAAGGAACATATCCTCTAGAGTGTCTCATTATGTTTTAAAGTCTCCAATTGGAAGCCCACACTCTAAGAGCCTCAGTAGGCCTCATCATCAACTCCCTTCAACAATAGATGGTATGGTCATGTGTATGATAGGCTTAAAAATTAGTGTTTTTGTTTTGTTTTGTTTTTTGGTGTATAAACTGTACATGCTCATTTGAACAGATTCTAAGAATTCCTCCAGTCTAACAGCTTATATTGTTTCTAATGGCCTATTAAGCCTTAGACTGGCAGTCGTGTGTGCCACACCAAACACATGATTGAGTTGTCTGCTTCTGAGCAATAGATCTGCTGAACTCCTTACCTAGAATATCTTCTCATCATGTAAAGTGTATGTCAAACATAGGGGTAAGGCTTACATGGAAAATAATACTCGATACTTATTGGTAGGAGAGTTCAATACTCTTCGGATGGGGGCAGAAGTATAAGGGATTTAGAACCTGTATCTCCTTTTAATTATGGCATATTCTAGATATCTTGCAAAGGAATTTACTGAGTAGACACAGCCAAATTGGCAGGAGCCTGTTTTCCACAGCATGGTCCTCTGTTCATTTTTAATGGTGCTAGCCATTCCAGGAGGGAGAAAATCAAGGTGGCTGGAAAGCAGCAGGAAAATGCAGTTTCAGTGGAAAAGTGCCCATGACCTACCAGGAAGTTAATACCTGTCCTGTTAAATTTTCAGGATGATCCAAAGACACAAGTAAAAGAAGTTAGCAATTGATAGTACTGGAAGCAGGAAGAATTGGGTGTAAGGTACAGGTCAGGATGTGTAGGTCATGTCTGAGGCTGTGAGCAGCAGGTGAATGCACAGGACACCTTACTCACAGTTAGAACATACTGTGCTAATTTAATAGAACTGCTCCCAGCTGAACCAGAACGGACTGCAATCAAGCTTACACCTACAGTTGTCATGTGCATCCTGAGTCTGCTCTGCCACCTGTTCCCTATTCAGCTGCTGACATAATTTCTTTAATTTATTCTTGTTTTTGAGGCAGGATTTTATATAGTTCAGAGTGGCCTCAAATTTGCTATATAGCCAAGGATGACCTTGAATTCTTAGTTTCCCCTTTTCTACTGGGAACATCCCCAACCATGTGCTAGGGTTTTAGGCATGTGCAACTATCCTAGTTTGCTTCTTTGTTTCAATGATAAAACATTGACCACAAGCTGTTTAGGAATTGGAAGGGTTTATTTGACTTATAGGTTATAGGCCATCATCAAGGGAAGCTAAGGCAGAAAGAAGCTCAAGACAGGAATCTGGAGTCAGGAACTGAAACAAAGAGCATTATGGTTATAGGCTTGCTTTCTCTGCCTTGTGCTGCTACCTTCCTTATACTAGGCTTATTTAGAAAAAGAATGCTCACCATGAGTCCTTTTACATTAATTAGTAAGTAGGAACATGCTTCAAAGACAAGACTGGCCAACATGATGGAGGCAATTCCACATACAAACTATTAAAGTCTTAGACATGCAATCATAGCCCAGCATTTTCTTCCCCACCATTACCCTTGTTACTAGAGCATAGTAGTCAATCCCTTAGGCTCTGGAGAGAGACCTTTGGTTCAGTGTGAGTCAGCTCCCCCATTGATTAGTTACGTGGCCTTAAAATTTGACTAACTCATGAGCCTCAGTTTCCTGATCTATAAAATGGGGAGAGAAGTATAGTGATACCAACATGAAAGCTTCAGGAGACCCTGAATATTGCAAGCTCTTAGAACTGAACTAGGCTCGAGGCGCAGAATGCACTCATCACTCTTCTGCCTCCTAGGGGGTCTGGCCTGACTGGACAGCATTTTAAAATCAGCAGGGCCTCTGACTACTGACTGCTGCCAACAGAATGAGATCAGGGTTAATCAGAGTAACAGATTGACCTGATTCTCAGCACTCCAGCAAAGTGACCCATCTGACACATTGGAGAAGACAGTGCCAAGAAGAGAGGCTGTTGGCAAGGCTCTTCTCCATAAGGCAAAACTGAGAGAGACTAAGAGGTTTTCAATGTTTTTTCCCCCTGCTAGAGGAAGATAACATCTGGGAGGCAGCGTATCTCCAGCTCTGAGGTTACAATATTGCTAGTCTTGTGGGTCAAAGCTTGGAATAATCTCTTTATTAAATAATAATTAAGAGGGCCCAGTAAAGTGAATCTGGGTATAATTATCTGACTCATTAAGCTTCCTAGTCAAAACTGGGAGAATATTTTACTCATGTGGTCCCACTCTCAGGCAATTTATACATTTCTAAAAACAAGGAATTCAGCTTAACTTTTGGTGTTTACCCATTTCACTCAGAAAAGCTCCAATCAAGCACTGTATTCCTAAGACATGCAGAATAAAGAGTGGTCTTGGAGCAGAGAACACAAAGGAAAGACAGACCAGCCAAGCAAGGAAACAGATCATTAGGAGCCTCTCTGGAGGTGTTGAAATTAAGAAAGTTAAAATCATATTTGTTTAAGTGAGACTTTTCATAAATAAGCAGATGTGCTTAGGTAGGAAGCAAGTGTAATCATTTTACAACAGGGCATAATTTGATAATTAATGCGGAAACTGTCAAAAAAATTCTTGAAGGAGCACCAGGAAAGGAAGAAATCGATCTTGATTAAGGAACACTCAGGAGAAAAAGTTATTGGAATGTATACAATTCATCATCAAAGTCCTGATAGCAAGTCTTTATTAGATGTGTGTGTCAGGACAGAGTCTTTTGTCCCAGCTTTGTTTTGCTCAGTTTCACCAGGCCAACTACCCCCTTAATGAAAATATGGTGTAGAGAACAATACAGGGATATGGATTCAGCTTTCCACTTGGTTGCTCTGACCTCTGCAAGTTCTCTGAGCACCAGTATCCTGGCACCTTTCTCAAAGGGCCTTTGTGAAGATAAAGAGTCAATCAGTGTATAGCACTCTCACTAGTACTTTACCCATGAGGTCTGCTCTGTTCATGCCAGCTGTTAATATTAGTTTCACCATCTAATAATGCAACTACTGGCCAGAGGTAACTGAAACTGGTGATATGCACTACAAGATGCGTAGAGATTCCAGACTTTGAACAAGAGAAGGAACATAAAATTTCTCATTGATATTTCCATCGATATAACACATTTTAGTAAATGAAAGTATTTTGATCACATTAAGTTTAAAGAATTTATTGTCAACATTAATTTCACTCACTCCTTTGAATTTTTCTATCATGGTTTTAAAAGAGCACAAAATACAAGATTTATCATGTTGGCTATTAAGTATGTAACATAAAGGAAATGACTCTGTAAGGAAAGCATGCATTTAAAGTTATGTTTAAGCATAAATACTTGAAGGCCAAATAGTTAGGTGCTTGAGTAGATGTGGGGAATAATCACAGATTGAATAACAATACCTTGATGCTAGCAATATGATTTTCATCAGAGACCTGATTTTCTAAAATATAACACCTCAATAAAGTTCAATAAAACTGGGTAGAATGCTATAATTATATGCTTTTATTATCATGAAAATTAGTATACATATAAATGGAAAAATATAAAAATCTATAAAAATTGTACCTAGGCTCTAGGCTCAAGGACTGTCAAATAGTTCTTTGAATCTGAATAAATGCTCAACTGGAATAATAAGAAATGAATTAACCCTAGAGCGGTATTTCATTGTAAGAATTACCATGTGTAGAGGACTTTTAATCCACCAGCATGCCTGCTTTGGCAAAGAATCACATCCAAAAACCTAGGTCTGTGTAATCCAGTTGGAATCTAGACACACGCTTAGAAAATACCTTTTCTCTTTTAGTACACACCTTCAATCCCAAACAATGATGTCTAGTTGAATGGCAAACAAAGTGACAAATCAGAGAAACATTTGACAAAGGAGTCAAGATAGAAAATGTTTAATTCTCAGGAGTACAGCTCCTGAGCTGTGTAGAGCCCAAAGAGTCAGTCAGCTGAATGAGTCAGTTCTGTTCAGTTATTTGAGTTCAGTGAAGCTGAAGCTATTGAGTTCAGTGGCAGTGCAGTGGAGGTCAGTTGGTGGTAGTTCAGTTCACAGAGTTCAGAGGCAGTTTTTACTGAGACAGTTTTACACACACAGGTTGCAGACAGAACAAAGTAGACACAGGTGAAGACAGAATGAGCCAGAGAATAAGATGCCAGAAGATTAGAACATATGGCCAGAATTAGTTTCAGGCCAAGCAGTCCAATTCAGTGAGAAGCAGAGAGAGGCCAGATTGGATCCATCATCTTGGGGAGGAGTTTGAACCACAACAGCTGAGATGAACCAGCCAGCCAGAGTTCAGAAAGATCTAGAAAAGTTGTACTTATTCAGCAAGTAAGTTTAAGAGGCTAAACCATTGTATGCCTAGGTGAGCAGAAAGAGGCTGGAAGCTGAAACCTTTAAGGTCTGCGCTTGCAGAAATGGAGGCTAGAAGCTTCCAGGCCTTGACCTAAGGGAAACTTCGAATAGACATGGAAATGCTTTAGGCTCAGCCCAACCCATGCATTTGCAAAGCTTGGGTATGGCTCTCATCTCATTGCTTCCTCTGAGGGAATAAAAACAATTATATCTGGTGAGTAAAAGTTACATTTATACTGTGAAAAGTAGCACATCATGTATCTCTGGGTAGCTGTATATTTATTGGAGGTCACAACATTTCTGTCACTGGTACTTAAAATTAAGCATCCCTTTGTTTTCCAGAGCTCTCAATTTGATGCAGCAGAACTTCCCCAAGAAGCAGCAATTATGTATCTGAAATTCACAGTCTGGTGATTACTAAGGGTTAGTGTTTGGTGGGTTGCTCCACTTTCTTGACAAATAGTCCCATCCATCCATAGGCCCCATCTTGGTGTTCAGAAACTCAACAGGAGGACAAACCTCTGGTCTAGTATGATCCAGAAGCCAGGACTTCAGATGCTCCCCCAGACCTTTAACACAACATATTCAGCATCTTTCTCTTTGATCCTGTGCCTTTTCTTCACATATAGATTTCACATTTTCCCTGGACCAAAATGTTCTCACCCTCTCCTTGCACCTTAGGCTGTGATGTTTTTAAAGAGAACATTTTGGGTAGGTTTTAGAACTCCTAAGTGACTTGATGAATAATAGTTGATGGTCCTAATGCAGTCAGCAACTGATTGACTATGTGGCTTGGTTTTGGCTGGGTGAGGAGTACACAATGATGGAAACACCAAGAGACTTTAAACCCCACCATCCATGGTCTTGCATGCCCTCCACACTCATCTCTCAGTCTATCCTGCACAGAAACATTAAATGAAAATGTTAATCCCAACTATTTAAGTTGTTCAATTGATGGCATTCTAAGTACCTGTGTCTGATAATGCTATGCTAATGCTCAAGCTGCTGTTTCCAGATCCCCAGGCCAACATGCTCTGGGAAGCTTCCCATGTTCTGACAGACCTTGACCAACCTTCTCTTTCTAGAAGTTCGAATACTGAGTGACAGAGAATGCATGCTGATTGCTTTCTCAACAAAACTACTAATCTCTGGAGAACAAGAGCAACATCTTCTACTTCTTTCTATCCCCCAAAGATCCAGGGCACAGTTCTGCTCAAACATTAGTCAAATATAGAAATGTCAGCAAATGAGAGAAACTCAGAGGTGAGAAAAACAGGAGAGATGAGCCAGTCCTACTGATTCATGACATTTTTCACATCAGAGAACTCTGCTCTTGCCAGCATAAACAGGTTAGTGGTCTTAGGAGGAGGCAACTTCATGGAGGCATATTTGGCCATAAGCTCTCAAAAGCCAAAATCAGGTGCCCATCTCTTCTAACTAATACCTGAAAACCACCTTAGAGCATTACAAGAGACAGACTTTATTCACCATCAGCTGGATAGGAAGCTGTTTTGGCATGAAAATCCAAGTATCCATTCAGAACCCTTCTTTAAGAAAATTAAAAATAGAAATCTCAGAAAGGAAAAAGAGCACATTCCCAAAGTTGTTTCTTCCAAATATAGAACCTACTTGAAACAGAGTTTGACCTTTTGAGAGTTCAAGTTCATTTATTCTTTGCCTGTACAATCCAGCAGCTTCTTTATTTATAAGAACAAAGGCTCATTAAAAGAAAAAAGTCTTTAAAGTCTCCTTGGGCATCAAATAAATCTACAGAGGAAACACTTTGATGAGGTAAGTGTAAATGAGTCAGAAACATATGGATTAGATTTTTCATATAATACACATTGATTGAAGCATTGAAGGGAAAAATCTTTTTGGGAAATGTGGTTTAGATTTGGATTCTGCCTACTCTACAAATGCTGATTAAGTTAAAGAACATGGGTTTTGCTTGTGTCTTATGTTTCATTGTCAACCTTTGGAACCTTTTCATTTTCTATAAAGAGTAATGCTAGATACCACAGTAGGACTGTTGCAGAGTACCCACATTATCAAGGCTTAAAAACCAAATAGAGTTTCGTAGAATATCCTTTTCCTAGTGGACTGGTTTGGAAGTGGTGTTTACAAACAATCATCTGGGATAATTAAGAGATGCACATCTGGTCAAATGCAGAGACTAAGTTTCTGTAGGAAGCCCAGCCCAACTGATACATTTCCAAGGCATCCTTTAAACCTGAGGCTCAGAAAAAATTATGGAAGAGAGGGAAGAAAGACTAAAGGGATCAGAGGACCAGGATTCCTATTGACAAACAGTGTCTTCTAGAAATGGTAGGGAAGCTGCACCCTTAGAATCTGAACAATATGGTTTCCAAAATAAGATCTGCACAATGACAATACCAGTTGACATGCCAATGTAAATAGAAAAAAACCTCACAAGATCCTACCCCTAGTTGAAGAGCCAGAGGCGATCAATACCTACTGAGAGAAGAGTAATCAGTTCATATTGGGACAAGCTCCCTGATAGGTCATGCAGTTTGCAAGTGGCAAGCCCCAAACACATGTACACAATAGCACCACTAAAGCACTCTGTCTCTCTGTCTCTGTCTCTGTCTCTCTTTCTCTCTCTCTCTCTCTCTCACACACACACACACACAAATACAACAATAACAATTAAAGAAGTCATTAATTTGAGAAAGAGTGGGGAGCATGAGAGTTGGGATAAGAATAGAGAGGAATGGAAATTGTGTAAATACAGTGCCATGTACTATGGAATTCTTAAAAGAAATTAAAATGAAAAAATAAGATTCTATAAACAAAACCAAAATACCCATTTGCTGGCTAAATGTGATCCATTAACCATAAGTCATTCTGAGCTCTGCATGTTACTGAGCTAAAATCATCACCTTCCAGTAACTCGAGCCTCTGACTGTTATTCCCATTTCAGTGGTAGGGAAGCTGCACCCTTAGAATCTGAACAATATGGTTGCCAAAATAAGATCTGCACAATGACAATACCAGTTGGCATGCCAATGTGAATAGAAAAAAACTCACAAGATCCTACCCTAGTTGAAGAGCCAGAGGCGATCAATGCCTACTGAGAGAAGAGTAATCAGTTTATATTGGGACAAGCTTCCTGATAGGTCATCCAGTCACCTCTTCCTTTCCTTGGTAGATGATTCTACCAACCAACCAACCAACCAACCAAAAAATTTCCATACTTTTATCCCATAGGAAAAGATTTAAGTCAGTGACCCAACATTTCTTGTCTTGTAAATTTGTGGCAAATGGATGTAAGAAAAAAGAATATTTGTGTTTAAAAAATGTGTTTAAAAAAAAAAACTAAACTGATCCCAGCAGGAGAGTGAGCAAGACAGAAAATAATTAGTTCAGTTTGGGTACAGTCACCAGTGGAAGTACCATTTCTTTTAAGCTCTGTTCTCATTAAAGCAGTAAGCAGCCTTGCAAGATAGAAAGAACATCTTCCTTAGATAGAGAGCAGATGCAGGCCCAGGCATCCCAGATCCCACAGCTCAGCTAAATTCTGGAACCCCACCATGGTACCTATTTGAAAACCAGAGTGGTTATTGGTCTCACAAGGAGGGAAGAGACTTCTATGGGAACAGGAATGCTTCTACATATTGTCAGGTCTGATGACGTGGGTCCTGCTAGATCAAGGGGAAGGAACAATAAAATTGCACACAGGGAGCCCACAGTGGCAGAAAATTTCAGTTCTCCTTTGGGGGACTGGCAAGCTATCAGCAAGAAGCCCAGAAGGGAGATGGTGATCGATCTGCAGGCAGACCACTGGGGAGGAAAGGGACTTACAGGACTTTCCTGGATCGAGTAAGTCCTGACAGTGATGGTTAGCTACTAAGACCCCAAGAAAGGTTCTTCATGAAGAAAGAGGGTGCTTGGATGGCAGATTTGACTTAATAAGCCACAACAGCAGAGTCTGGTCCATGGAGGACAGACCATTTGCCAGCAAGGATGGGAGCACCTCAGAGTGGAACTGTATTAATAAGACTGGCCAGTTTGTTAGCATTGGGGGATATTACAACACATATTCTTCAGAAGATTTGGGTAGATGAAGAGGCCCAGAGGGTAGTGGAATACTACATTTTCTGTGGACAATGTCATCTCTGGATTTGCAGTTTATGGGGGAAAATACAAGATATAGCTTGTTTGACCTTTGAGCAGGTGTGGTGTTACTCTGGATGGTCAGGGGAGTTCTCTGTGAAACTGATGGAACAAACAACTTAGATGCCTTCTTTCGCCATGGGGCTTTTCCAAGACTCTTAGGAATAGCTTAACAATAAGGCCTAATGGCATTACTCAATTTTGTAAACCCAAGTAGAAGGATCCACAAAGCCTAATTTATTTATTTCAGTGATATACATGAACTGGTAGCAAAGGGAAACTCTCAGAACCTTCTTTGAGGTCTGGCAAAAATGTCCAAACAGATATCAGGGAGGGGGGATGCTCCTGGCATCTGTCCTAGTTCAAGTCCTGAAAATTGACTAGCAGTTTTCAGTAATCTTCAAAGTAGAGATACTTTTTGGTATTTTCTTTTATTTTGGTTGTTGTTTGTGAAAAACAGCATCTTATTGTATAGGTGTGACTAGCTTGGAACTTGAAAGAGATCTGCCTCAACCTCTTGGGTTGGCATTTGCCACCAGACACAGCTTAAGGTATTTTCTAATTAGCACTAAGTAAAAGAAGGGCTTTCAACTTCCATGGTTGATTGAGCTCTAGCAGTAAATCAAAATGAGCAAAATGGCCTACCAAAATGTAGGATGTAGGATGTAGGGCTTAGGGACACAGTTAAATGTGGCAAATGGGGAAGTGAATATGTCAAGACTAGGAGCAGGTGCAGGCCAGATGGGTCTAGGCCAGAGGACCAGGACTTCTGTAGAATCAAGGCAAGTAGATGAGACTTTATTAGTTACTTTTCTTATCACTTTAACAAAATACCTGACAAAAGCAACTGAAGAAAGAAAGGCTTATTTTGGCTTCTAGTGTTGTGTTTGGGGTGGAAGCTGAGAAAAAACAATTTCAGATGTAGAAGCTTAAAATGAAAGCTTTTTTTCTGAGCCCAGGGAGGTGGCCAGTTCTCGATCTGAACTGCATCCTTGAGGTTCAGATTGCATATTGCATATGTAAAGGTGAAAACTGTAATTGGCTCATACAGGGGAGGCAGATGGTGGAACACTGTGGTCAGCTGACTCAAGTTATTTTGCTAACAAGACATTCCAGCTAACCTTTAAAGTATGTCTGGTAATGTTTAATGTACATACAAAGTGTAACCGGGTATGTAGTTAGCAACATGAATTATGACACCACTGAATCATAGATAAAGAGGATGCAAACAGAGTGTAGCTTAGTATAAGGTCAGCTTGACCCTCTGGCAGGAAATTTTGCTGGAGTTGGTTGGTGGTCTTTGGGATGGAGTGAGGGGGTTTCTAACAAAATGGAGTCTGACAGCTTTTAACACATTCTCTCACTAGTTTGAACATATAGCTCATCATGGAGGGGAACTCATGATGGCAGGCATGTGAGGCAGTTTGACATATTATGTCAAAAGTGAGACAGCAAAGACATATGAAGGCTGTTGCTCAACTTGTTTTCTCCTTTTTCTTCAGACTGGGACACTGGCTTATGGAATATTCACAGCCTACTTTCAGAGTGGGTTCCCTCACTTTAGTTACACCATTCTGGTAACACCCCCATAGGCACATTTTGAGGTCTGTTTCCATGGTGATTTTAAACCCAGTCAAGTTGACAAAGGGAAATTAAACATCACAAATCATTCATTATTCAGGTAGTGTTATAGGAAATCTCCCTTCCTGGGAGGTTGGTCTAAAGCCTCTGTCCTGCTGCATCATCCAAAGAGGATTTTCTGAACAGCTACTGTGAGGTGCTAGGAGTGAAGACTTAAGACTAGATCTGTACTTGAATCATCAGAGAGGTTAAAAAAAAAAAAACCAAAAAAACAAAAAAAACAAAACAAAACGAACAAGAGCACATGCATGGAAACATGCTCATATAATTCAGATATGAAATCCCAAGGCAATGGGTAGGTTTTTCATTGCTTTCTTGGGCTTTAGAGGGCTATTTTCAATGGGAGTTAGTTGTAAGTTATTATTGGTCTTACTTAGAGAGAAAGCAAGGTTGGATTCAGGGATGTCTCTCTTTTCCTTTATCTCCCATTCTTAGGTTTGGAGATAGGGGTTGAAAAGAGAGAAAGGGGAATATAGAAATATATAGGTAAGATAGAACAAAAAGCAGATTAGTGAATCTACTACAACTTAATGCCTCAGTTGTCACTCACAAGGCTATTTTTAATTCACTGGTTTAGAATTTTGTATATAAATGCAAAAATTTTAATTTTAGATATAGTGGTATAGAATTCAAATGTAAGATTATTCTTCACATACATTAGATATATTTCTACTCTAATATGAGGTTTGTATTTATATAACTCAATTATAATACAAAGTTTACTTCCAATACTTTGAAAGTGCTATTGCAGGATGTTTAGGCTAAATAAGTTATACAAGATAACTGTTAGTTGATCAAATTGTAGCTATATCAATTTCTACTCTATTTTTATCACAAGAATATATATCTTTATTGTTTTTAAGTTACATGTATTATCTATAGGCCTGGCTAGCAATCAAACAAGACACAGACACTTGTTATATTTTAAAATAGCCTTAGTTAACCTGGGGCAGGGCAGATGTCAATCCTCTAAACTACCTCCCATAGTGGGGCAGGCCTGGGATCCCTGTCTCAATCCCATGCCATCTGCTTCTAATAACCTCTATCAAGCTACCTCCCATCTATAATCCCAAATACTTGTTAATGTTCTTCATCTGGGCTGGATTCTCCATCCACACTGCCAGCCATGTACTTCCCCGTCAGCTAACCCATGGCAGCCTCTCCTCTCCTTTCTCCTTGTGGCCCTCTTTTCTTCTTCTTCCCAGAATTCCTCTCTCTCTAAGCCCCACCTATCTCCTTTGCCCTGCTCAGGTGGGGTGGCTTTTTATTAAACAAAAGGTGGGTGACACAGATAACAAACATTAATTAACATCAAAATACATCAGACCATCCCCCAACACATCTTAGGTGCAACAGATAGATATGATTGTAGAGAAAGATAAGGTAAAATAGTTAGACAAGGTATTCAAAAACCTCAGAGACATACCGAATAAGGTATTTAAAAATGTTTTTATTATTTGAAAGATTCACTGATAATGAGACAGGCTAAATCCTGGCAACACGCAGCCTACCTCAAAGAGGATGATGAGCATCAATAACCTCCTTATGGAGATGGATTCTAATGTGGCAAACAAGCCACTGGACAAAATGTCCTCCTTTCTACCACAGAGAGAATTCTGCCAAAAAATGGGCAAGCTTGGATGCAGGCAGAGTCAATGGCCAAATTCTGCCAAGACAAGGTAAGCAAGTCCTCAATAGTTCCTGTGTCACAAATATGTCTGTCAAATATACTGGGCCAGAAGGCTGAAGATGATGCTCCAATCTTATAGAGAGTTTTGGGTGACAATTCAGGTAGCAAACTGTCTCTGTCATCTTCTCATTTGGAAACCACTACCCTGCCCTCTTGGTATACTCTGGTAATCAATTTTATTCCTTCTCAAGTCTCTGATGGGGTTGAAGACCAGATAGTTTAGTTTTACAATTAAGCTTAGTTGTTTAGGGGTTAAGGTGGTTTTAGGTATAGATAGATGATTTAAGTTGATGACAAGATATGACAGAGATTGCTTTACAGTGAGAATTTTATTTGCACCAAGATAGGAAAGACGTTTTCTTCAAGGCTGCCAAATACAAATAGCCAAAATACTAAGACTGTAACATTCATATAATTCCTGATTGTATCATGGTTCTTCTTCTTATAGGTAGTTTACTGTATATATGTGTAATAATATAAATGTATATGTAAAAGATTAAAAAATGTTTAATTAAAAAAAAAAAAAAAGAATTCCAAGACATCTAAGTGGAGCCTGCTAGGCAGAATGTTCAGAGCTGGTGTTATGGGCATAACTAAGATGCTAAGGAGTCTTTAGTGTGATGAACTTGGTACACCAAGGGGACATGATAGTAATTGCATAATTATAGATAGAGAGGTGGTATGGGACTCAAAGGAACTGACATAGGACATACCTGGGTTGGAGGATTGTGACTCCTGGAATTACAACCTCCTCCTTCCTCTCCATCCTGAGGTTGCCTTTAAAGTTCAGATACTCATTAACTCCTGCTTACTTTACTGTCATTGTCTCTTTAATGTGACCTCAAGAAAGGAATGTCCAGAGGACCCAAAAAGGTAGTGCAAATCACATGCTATCATATCAGCAGAACAGTAGTGAGTCCAGAACAACCAACAGTTCCTGGTTGTGGACCCCAAAATTCCAGTGTTTATGTTCCTAAGGTAAAAAAAAAACAAAAAAACAAAACAAAACAAAACCACAACAGATTGGACCTCAGGTCACTCAGCTAATCCTGGGGAAAGACCTCCAGGTTACATTGGAGGAAAATCACAGCCACGTCAGGTGAACCACATACTCCCAGTTACCACTGGGTGAATATTCTCAGGAAACCAAGGTGCAAAGCTCCAACCCCAGGCCCCCTGATGCCTGGGATCCATGGAGATACCACCAGCTGCCGCTTAAAAAAGCAAACTCATCTCCCAATGGAGAACAACCAGACTTCTGAGCTCATGGGCTCTCCATGATGGTAGCACCTACCAGTCAGAGACCATGTCCAACAACCCAAGGAGGGTTCCTACAGGCATGTCCAGCTTCTTGTCCACAGCTAAGCCCAGTGTGAACAGTGTCTGGGCAGTGAGAGTACCTTCATTTCAGAGCAATTGAGCCAGTGGTGGGGCAGCTGACTTTGGGACTTCTCTTGGCAAGAGGAGGGCCCCAGATCTCTTGGGGACATCAGTCAGTCCTGAGGTTCACACATCTGTGGAGCCACAGGCAGTTACCAGAGAATCACCTGCCAATCAGAGACCATATTCACCAATCCCAGCAGGGCTCCTGCAGGAACCTCCAACTTCCTGCAACTGTGCTGCCCCCCAACTCCAGCAGGCACAAGGAACTACCAGACAACCCCAGAGACAACCAGATGGCTAAAGGCTACATAAAAACACAATCAACAAAAGCAAGAGCAACATGAGTCCTCCAGAACCCAGTTATCCAACAGCAAGCAGTCCTGGATACCATAACACAATGGAAACACAAGAAAAGGACATTAAAGCTATGCTAATGAAAATTATGACAGCCTTTAAAGAGGAAGCCCTTTAAGAAAAATAGGAAGTTACAGCCAAAAAGATTGTGGCTTTAAAAGAGGAAATGGATAAATCAGTCAATAAAATACAGGGAAATACAAACATGTGAAGGAAATCAATAACATGGTTCAAGATGTGAAGATGGAAATGGAAACAATAAAGAAAGCACAAATTGAGGAGACCGTGGAGATGAAGAACTTAGGGAAGAAAACAGGAACTACAAAGATAAGCATCACCAACAAAATACAAGAGATGGAGGGAAGATTCTCAGGTGTAGAAGATACAATGGAAGAAATCAATGCATCTGACAAAGAAAATGTTAAATCTAAAAAATACCTGACAGAAAACATCCAAGACATCAAGAACACCATGAAAAGATGAAATAAAAGGATAACAGGAATAGAAGAAAGAGAAGACTCTTGGCTCCAAGGTCCAAAATATAACCTTCAGGAAAATTTCCCCAATCTAAAGAAAGAAATATCTATAAGCATACAAAAGGCCTACAGAACACCAAATATATTGGACTAGAAAGAAAATCTTCCTGTCAATAATTATCAGAATACTAACTGTACAGAACAAAGAATAAATATTAAAAGCTGAAAGGGGGAAAGGCCAAGTAACATATAATGGCAAACCTATGAGAATCACTCCTGTCATTGTCAATAAAACAAAATGACAGCCTACAGATTGGGAAAAGAGCTTCAGCAACCCTACATCTGACAAAGGGCTAATATCCAATATATAAAAAGAAATCCAGAAGTTAAACACCAACAAACCAAATAATCCAATTAAATAATGAGGTACAGAGCCAAACAGAAAATACTCAACAGAAGAATACTGAATGGCTGAGAAGCACTTAAAAATGCTCAACATCCTTAGCCATCAGGGAAATGCAAGTCAAAACGACTGTGAGATTCCACCTTACATCTACCACAATAGGTAAGATCAAAAACTCAAGTGACAGCATATGCTGGTGAGGATGTAGAGAAAGAGGAACACTCCTCCACTGCTGGTGAGACTGCAAACTAGTACAAACATTTTGGAAATCAATCTGGTGCTTTCGCAGATAATTGGTAACAGCTCTACCTCAACACCCAGCTATACCACTCCTGGGCATATACCCGAAAGATGCTCCTCCATACCACAAGGACATTTGTTCAAATATGTTCATAGTGACGTTATTTATAACAGTCCCAAACTAGAACAAATCCAAATGTTCCTCAACAGATGAATGGATAAAGAAACTGTGGTATATCTACACAATCGAATACTATTCAGCTATTCAAAACAAGGTCATGAAATTTGCAGGCAAATGGATAAAGCTAGAAAAGATTATTTGGAGTGATTTAACCCAGACCCAGAAAGACATGCATGGTATATACTCAATTTTAAGCAGATATTAGCCACATAATACAGGATAACCACATTACAATCCACAAACCTAAAGAAGCTAAGTAACAAGGAGGACACTAGGGGGGATGCTTATTTCTCATTCAGAAGCACAAATAGGACACTGAAAGCAGTTGAAGAGAGAGAACAGGAAGGGAGTCTACCATAGTTGTCCTCTGAATGACTCCATCCAGCAGGGGATCAAAACAGAAGCTGAGTCTTGCAGCTAAATGTTGGGCAGAGCACAGGGAGTCCTATGGATCAGTGGAGTGATAGAAAAACCCAGAGGAGACAGGAACTCCATAAGACCTACAGAGCCAAAAAATTTTGGCCCAGGCAGGGCTGGGTGGAGACTGACGCACCAAACAAGGACCATGCACGGAGCTGACTTAGACCCCGCCCTCCACTCAGATGTAGTCAATAGGCAGGTCTGACTCCATATGGATCCTCTATTAAGGGACGGTCCTTCTTATGGACTCTGTTTTTTGTACTTTGATTATTCCCCCCTGTTGCATTGCCTTACCATGCCACAGAGGAAGAGGAAGCAGGCTTGATGAGACTTGATAGGCTGGGGTCAATTGGTAGGGGAGAAGGGTTCCCCCACTAGGAGGGACTCAAATATGAGGGAGGAGGAAGGAAGGGTGGGGCTGGGAGGGAAGGAGGGAGGTGTCTATAATTGGGACATAAAGCGAATAAATGTTAAAAAAAATAAAATTGTATAACCTTGAGAACTGAGCATAGTGACAGCACTTATGACAGATTAAACATAGTTCTAGATGCTCTTAAATGAATATATTAGATCTTGCATGAAGTAGTTGTCCTGCATACTGTCTGATAGAAGAAACCAAGGCAAAGAATTACAGTAACTGGCCCAAAGGCCCAAACGCCAGGTATGTCTGTTATCTAAGTTAGGATTCTTAAAATTATCACCTCTAAGAGGGATCAAGACTTATATTCTGGAATTAGCTACAGAGTCACTTTTTCACACTTCCTCAGTTGACCCTGGAAATCACTATGCATAGCTTCTGTTACAGAATTAGCCTAAGTACTAGCTTTGTTTTTATTTTTTTATTATTATAGTACAGGGACTTGAAACTGGGCTGTCATGCACTCTAGCTACCACTAAGCAATAGTTCTACCCTGTTAATGTTTTACTTTTATTCATATATTGTATTGTATTCATTGTATGTAATCCAGGCTAGCCTCAAAGTCACTCTGTTGTCAAGGAAGACTTTCAATTTCTGCTTGTATTTTGCAAGTGTTGAGATTATGTGCATGCATCATACTGGGCTTTATGTGGTGCAGGGGAATTGAATCTAGGATTCATGTATGCTAGGCAAGCATTCTACCAACTGAATCACACCCCTATCCCCAGTGTTAGCTCTTAATATTTTGGCAAAAAGCAGCACTTGCTAGTCACTTTAGCAACTCAAAACCAAAATCAGGCAGCTTATTAATGCAATAAACTTTACTTGGGAATGTTGGATCCTGCTGTTAAGACTTAAGTCTAGCATTATTGGACAGGCCCTGAGCTTGGTGCTAAAATGACAGACCCCTTTCCTCAGCTGGGTTTCCTCCTTTCTGCCTGATCTGGGGAAACCTCAGATCCAAGGAGTGTCACATAGCCCTTAGGGGGATTATAGGCCCAACCTTTTCACAATAAGAAACCTCACTTAGTGTGCACCTGGGGATTCCTTCAAATATAAGCCCACATGCTAATGAGATGTATTGTTGTCATATCTTTTAACCAAAGCCTTTTTTTGATATCTCTAACCGTAGCTGGAGTATTTCCCCCACCCTCTATGGCCCAAAGGATAATTAAGTAATATATCACCCTTCTTATGATAGGATTGTGCTGCTGCATGTAAATTAAGTATCCCTGGCATTCCTGTCGCCAGGGAATCAAACATATTCATCCCCAAAACCCTTCCCACTGTCCAAGGTTTATAAGCCATCACCATTTATTTCACCAAAAACCATCCAAGACACATCACTTATTTTGGGGAAGGAAGGGTTTGTCTCCTCCGTGAAGAATTTGCCACTAGACCACTGGGTCCTGCAGCCATAGCTGCTTTTGTCTATAGCCATGAACCCACCAGGCCCAGGCATATGTCTGCAACCTCTGCCATCAGCAGGTGGCTTAACCAAAGGGCTGTAACACCTTGGTATCACCTCAGACTTTTGAACTTCTGAGTTTCTGCTGTCTGGTACTGGCAAGCTCATTAAAAAGAGCAAATTGTGGTACCGTGGAAAACTCTTCTATACTCCTGGTGAGATTGGCAGTCAGGTGCACAGACCTCTCTCTGTGCTCTCTAGTCGTTCCTGAGGGAAGTGGAATCTGAGACTCAGAGGCTCCATCTGTTTTGCCCGGAAGCCAGCAGTACTCTGACTGCCCTGTGAGGGAAGTGTGCACTTCCAATGCAGCACTTGGCCATAGCCTGGCAGCCCAGCAGTGGCTGGAAACACAGAACACCAGGGAAATGGAATTATCCCCTTTCTTTCTCAATCTGAACAGCTAGCTAGCTTGACATTCAAGACTTTTTTCATCTCTGTAACTAACTTGGAATTAATATTTCTCTCTCTCTCTCTTTCTCTCTCTCTCTCTCTCTCTCTCTCTCTCTCTCTCTCTCTCTCTCTCTCTTTCTCTCTCTCTCTCTCTTCCTTCTCTGTAGATCAAGGTTGAAATAGGTAAAAATGGGAGAAACCTGAGACAGTGAACACTAGATTTTCCCTCCATCCTTGGCCTGACTCTGTGACATCCATTTTGGGTGAGTGTCATGATGGCAGCCAGTTTTGAGCAGAGTACCAGAAGTTATGCTTACATGGTTGAATAAAATCTAAAGGGTAATTCTGCTTTTCATAGTATTGTTGTTTGAAGACCAGAGACAATGTTAGGTGAATTATATGACAACACATTTTAAAGAAGCCACTCTTCCAAAACCTCTGAGTGTGCCTGCAAGTAGAAGTCAAAGACCAATATTAAGTGTCTTCCTTCACTACTCTCTACCTTTATTTTTTGAGACAGGGTCTCTCGCTAATCCTCACGATTATCAAGTCTGTGAGACTGACTGGTCAGGGGACGCCTGTCTCCATCCCTGTAGTGCTGAGGCTAAACCCATGTATCACACCTTTTATTAACCCCAAGTCTTCATGCACTTTTCTGCAGCAAGTAGTCTACTAAGTGAGCTTTCAACTTAGTCCTAGACTTTTGATTATGCCATTTCCCTTTATTTTTTAAAAGTCACTAAAATTTTTTATGTGTGTGAGTGTTTTTTCTGTAAGCATGTCTGCATACTACATTTGTTCCTGGTAGTTAGAGGTCAGATGAAGGCACCTGTTCTCTTGCAGCTGGAGTTACAGATGATTGTGAGCCACCATGTGGGTTCTGAGTGAACACAGGTCCTCTGTACGAGTAGCCAGTGCTCTGAACTGCTGAGCCATCTCCATGTCTCTCTGTCATTTTTTTTTATAAGTTCAACTTACAAACTTAATATGAGGTTGATATACACATTCTCTGTGTTAAACACTATTAGGCTCATTGCCTGTTGAAATTTTAGATGCACACAAATAGAAATTTCTAGCAGAGACACAGTAATAAATAAGGAATCCCAGCCTAGGGGACTAGTGGTGAACAAACGCACATCTACTCTGATGTTTGGGGGAGCCACAGTGCCCTTCTTCATGCCTTCTATGTGTCTGGCTACCCCACACTCCAGGTGAGGCTGACAGTTTATGAATCTAATGTGGCCCAAAGAAAATGACAGGAAGGCAAAAAGGGTAAGTGAATGAATGGACATTTGTGAGGATATTTTGTGGTGGATATGTTTGTGATTTTAAGCAACATATTCACACACACATTATACACACTGCTCTGTTGTCAGCATAGTCACTGACCATACCAAGAAAAACAGAAGCATGTTGACTTTAAGAGGTGCTCTGGGAGAGAAAGGCTGTTTTAACAGTAGTGTGGGAAGTTTGAGCTCTGCATGTTTTTTCAGCTTTCACCCACTGCTTTGAACTGGGATGAGGCTGGGTCGAATGGGAAAATGCTCAACACTAGTAAAGCAACACTAGCCCAGCTTTTGTGGTCTAAGGATTCTAGAAGCAGGAATCCACGTGGCAATCAGCGCTTCCCTCCTTCCTTGGCTGGTCAAAGGCCACTGCTATCCAGCTTGTAAAACAAGCCAGAGCTGCCCCACCATGATTCAGCATAATGTTGTAGATGTTTTTCCTGCTTGCAGTAGCAGTACGATCCCTGAATAGAATCTCCACCAAAAAGAAAGGTAAGAAGAAAACTCAAAACTACTCCAGCCAAGCCTCCTGCAAAGTGAAATTTGGGAGTTGGCTATGTATGAACACTGGGTATTGTGGTGAACTGACACCAACTAATCCTACAAGCACTAGAATGTTACTGCCACCTACTGTCCCACTTACATCAGTGTTTAATGGCCACTTTAAAGTATTTAGTGAGCCATGCAAAAAGTGCTATTTTTTATTTTGAAAAATCACTATCACAGCAGGACATTTCACTGTTATCTATTCTTCCTAGAATACGGGGGTGGGGCTTAGAAATTAAAGCCATAGGCATCCCTTATTACAAAAAAACAAAACAAAACAAAGAGCCCACCCCAGACATCTTATTGCTGCTGACTGTAGGAATTTGTTATATATAATTTACATTCTTTTTTGTACTTGCTGTTTTTCAGATGGGATGGTAGAGCTTTATGGCCTCTCCAGATTGTAAATCACATTCCTGCAGGCAGAGGGAGCTATGTCAGGAACAAATTGCCTTGGAGGTTGACAGCATACATCAATGCCACAGGAAAAGATTTCCCATGTTCAAAAAAGTCTGTTCAATGGACTGTGTGGAGAGGGCCACAGCTCAAGGACAATGGGTTGCTTAAGCTTTTGTCTAGCACACACAGGGCCCTGGGGTCAACTCCAGAACTTGCCAAAGGAGGGATGAGGAATGACAGGTAGTACACGCTGCATGTCAATCTGTCCCCTTTTAAACTTGTTCACTGAACACTATGGGAAAGCTTAGTGCTGTGGCCTGCCCTAGCTTCCTGGTGTGGGCCAGCAGCTGGTGATGCTGTTTTCAGGACATGTGTGGCTGAGGAAGCAAGTATGTGGGTGGCTCTCAATCATGTGGTCACCCAGAGCATTGACTGTGACCCTGGCTTTTCATGACTCATTTAGGAATTTTTTTTTTTTAAAAAGGAAAACATCCTTTACAATTTAAAGAGTTCCTTTAAGGAGGTAGGACACAGTAACCAACTGCGCTTGGGGAAATGAGGGAAAGGGTTGGTTTTAGCAAGTTTGTATCAGTACAGGTCACTTGTTTGAGAAAGAAAATCCAAGGTGGTAAGCATGACCACAGTGACACACAATGGCTACACTTCTATTTCCTGTGGCTCCCTTAGGGAAGGTTCAGACTAAGACATATATCTGTAAGCCCTTTTAAAATACTGTTCCTTTTTCTTCTTCAGCACATAGAGCATATATACATATGTATTATCTTAAAGTTAACTGTAAACTATGAGGCTGCTTACCAAGAATTAAAAGAACAATAAGATACAAAGAAACAGCACTCTACAGAGACAGGTCATTGATGAGCTTTTAATGTGAATTGATTTATTTAAAACAGGGGTCCAGGGTAGACTGGGACAATGTTCTAGGAGAGCATGGCACAGATTAAAGTTAATTAATACTCACTAGCACCTCACATGAGACCGAAAAACAAAGTGGGCAACACAGCATAGAAGGAAAACCAAGCACATGGAAAAGGCACCTGGCAGGAGAGGAGCCTCAGTGTCCAGCTCTTCTAGCAGGGCCACTTTCATGCACTCTGTTAGACAAACAGCCTTTGGAATGGAACAAAACAGGTTCCAATCTGAAGCCCAGGCTCCAGTGTAAGCATCCAGCCTTCTTCAAACTTACACTGCTGGTCATCTGTCCTGTGGCTGGGGACTGAGTATGCTAAGCAGGGACACAAAAGCTCTCCCAACCCTTTGTTTCTCTAGATGGAACCCTCCCCCAATTTCAGCAGTGGATTCTGAAAGCTTTTAAGCATTCTAACTTGAAAACAGGAAGTAAAAGTGAACTGACTGAACTTAAACAACCCATCAAATGGAAAGGCAGACTCATAAAAATAAAACCCAGTGACCAGTTCACTAACCAGTCGGTTAAGTCAACATCTGAATGAAGATTTTTATACAGCATCCATCCACAAGACACATCAGCACAGAGCCATTGATGACAGCTGGGAGCCATCAGCTATCCTGCCCTTCCAGCACACTGTATTGCTACCAGAAACTGCAGGCCATGTGCTGAAGTTAGGAGACACCTCCAGTTGGAAAAAGACCCAGGCAATGGTCAGCCTAGTAATGTGCATCCAAGTCTATGGGAGACAAGACTTACACTGAAATCATGATCCCCAAAGCTCCCTCTGAACATTTTGATCTCCACATAGGAAGGCCCAAATGTGTTGTTTCCCTCTCAGGTCTAGGCACTCTCTGGAACATCTGAGATTAGCTAGGCTCCTTCATTTCTTTCCAACTCCATTGGTGACTTTGGACTTGGAATGCCGGTTCCTTCTTCTGGAAGAATGACTTTCGTTGTTGCTTGAATGCTTGGGTAGGCTGTCTTCAGAACCTGTCCAAAGGAAGGCAACACATCATCACCTGGGGCCTCTGAGTTTTGGGCTGGCTCTTGGAATTTGTGATTCTCCCTTTCTGGCCTGCTGGGCCTGCCAGCTTACCCTACAGTTGCTCTACCTCTAGTGGCCTGATTAATAACTTAAGGTCAGGTGAATCTGGCAGAGTCAGGCTGTGGTTCCTGTGTACAAGGAAGAATTTTTACTCTGGCTATACATAAAATAGACTGGTCACAGCAGTCATGAGGCCCAAAGAGAGACTAAAAATGAAAGCCTAAACAAAGGATAATAAAAGTTCAGCTACATCAGTATCCATCTTATGATTACAAGGACAGTATAGCCCCCCCAAGTTTGTACACACTGAACTGCTAAACAGGCTTTGCAAGGTTGGTCATAAAATTACAACGATTAGCACAGAGAACAACATCTTTACAAGTCAGGCACCTGCTGCTCTGGGTGACAGGCCCGAGGTGACACTGATAAAGGCTGCAGCCAGTCCCCAGTGGACTAGTTAAGCCCAAAGCCTCTCCTTCCCAGAGTTCTGGTTCAGTTCCAGGTGGAATACTTACCAAGGACAGTCACTTATCCCCACTCCCCAAAGGCCCAGTGTCTTGTCTTCATTCTAAGTATCATTTGTCACTGTCTAAATTTTTCTGAAGGGAGTATCACTTCCACCCATGAATTCTTTCTGTTGAAGAACCAGCAGTGTCCAGGGCTGATATATAACTGGATGGGCCCAGGTAAGGCCAGTCTGGTGAACCCCTTTGCCCACAACAGGTCAGCACTCTACAGTGTGGCCGGAAACTAAGCAGAGTTCACAGCACCAGCTCCCCAGGGTCATCTCAAAGCATGGTTTGTAAAGGAACTCACAGGCCTTCCTTAACCACAAGCCACAGTGAATGCCGTCTCTCAGATTTAGTTTGCTTCCCTCAGCTATGCTTCTCAGGTTTCACAAGAACTTAAAATTACTTGCCAGTGGAACCTCTTCATTGTTGTTGTTTCATACATTTAAAATTTTCAAAGAAACCAGTGGCCCTAGATTATTACAAAATGCTAGCTGAGGGCCTGTTCACACTGCTCTTCCTTTGGAATAAAATTCATAGATTCATCAATCTCTTTTGAAAGGCCTTTCTTCTCTAAACACTTCATGCACTATGAAAGCCAAGAGCCAAGAGGGAGAATGCTCCCATCATGGGGCTCAAGGCAGTGTAGACCTCACTATCTTCCTGACTGAAGAAGGCAGAGCCCAGTACGGACTCTCAGCTCATAAAGCCGGCTTTTAGCTTGATTCTGTAAACACTTTCTTGGTAAGTGACACGGGAAATTTGATGAGTTGGTTTGAGACCCTTCAATGTCTTTACTGATGCTCAGAAGATGAATACTGACCCCAAACACTACAGTAGGCCAGAGGGTGCAAAGGACTCAATAAAGTTTTAAACAATAAGACAGCTATTACCTTTTGAGCCTTTCCCATGATGCCAGGAGATCTCTGGACTGTAAATGCCATCTTCACACTCTGAATAGGTCTAGAGAGAGACACAGATTTGGTGGGTAAACTTTAAATCAGTCCTGGGAGGAATGGCAGGATGGAAAAAAAAAAAGTGAACCCAGGTTGAGTGTGATAAAGTTTTAAAGGTTGAGTGTATTTCTTAGCTAGAAAACCTATGATCTTCTGTCAGACAATATAGAATCAAACTTGTAGAAACCATTAGCTCTGAGCCTTGGATGGAGCATGGGCAAGACTCTGGGTTTGATCCTGGTAACACAGACATGCACAGACCTTCAAGGTCAAAGTTAGGAATAAAAGGTGAAGGCATTATTTTTATTTGAACAAAGGCAAAGCTGGGGAGATAGCTTAGTCAGTAAAGTGCTTTCTGTGAAAGCCTGACACCGAATTTCAATTCTTAGAACACAAATCAAAAAGCATGGCAGTGTCTAATGCTTATAACCAGTGAGAGGCTTTGCTAAAAAATAAAGAATAAAATAAAAAATTAATTAATTAATTAAAAAACTAAAAATGGACAAATGACCAAAGAAGGATACCTGAGGTTAAAATCTGTCCCCATCCCACATCATTCCACATAATAACACACACACACACACACACACACACACACACACACACACACACACCGTAGTCTCCAGGACTGCTTTAATGTTGAAATCCACTCACATCATTCTTGACTTTAACTGTAAGGAGCAAGCACTGTAGATGGGGAGCCCAGACATAGAAAGGACTGAAAAGGCAAAGAGCCAGAATATAAGCGAACCTCAGGAATGGGTTCAGTGGTTTATCAGTTCTACATTTGTTTTACTAGTTTTTAATTTTTTTATTTAAATAACTAAGATTTAAACTCTTTGCAAAAGGAAGATAAAATACTGACTAGGTGAGTCACAAGCAGACCCATCTGTGTAACAGGGCTTATTCTGATATGTTAAGTTCTATATAGCAGGACTGACATTGCTCCCTAAGGCTGTTGTTCTATCTCTTTCCCTCAGTGTGCTTGTGCTCTCTGCTGGGGCTTTCAAGTGAAGGCCACCTCTCTTTCCTCCTCTACCTTTTCACGGTGACCATAGTGCTCTGCATACCAAACCATGCCGTACAGACACAGGAATGTGGTGAAAGCCTGGAAGATAAAAACACAAAGCCCTTTAATAAACGACAGTACATATACATACTCCACTTCCCCAGAATTGCGTTTCTGTGAGAATCCAAAGACAATTCAGTGCCTTTCTGCCATCTGCCTTCAGGGAAGTGTTTGAAACAATTGGGTGTGGCTGTCAGGAATGGGTTTGCTGGGCTGGGGTTGGGCAGGTCACATATACTCCATTTGTAAGAAGGGCTACGGGAGACCAGATATATAGTTCTATCCGGCATCCTCTCTGAAGAGCAGAGACTCAGCCTAAGGTAGAGAACTTCTGGACAGAAAATTCTCATCCAGCTTCTTAGCAATGCCTGGGACTGAACACGAGGGACAACACTGCCTTTACTGGCCCTGGATTTTGGTGCCAGTTGCCTCACCTTGACTATTGTTGCTGTTGCTTTTGTAGACAGGAAAAGAAAGAGACTGAAATATTTTTTAACAACCTGAGGGAGATGAGAGCTAAACCAGTAGTTTAAAATTCTCATCCTCATTCTCTAAAAACAAGTTACAGAGTATTTGCATTTTTATCTACTATGGTTTAAATGCTATTGGAGCAAACGCACACACTGTACAAACACAATGCGAATACTGGACTTGATGACTAGGAGATTTCTGTATCCCAAAGGGGATATGGAACCCATCTCTCATGGATATTGAGAATCCAAAAATTCAAAATGTGTCAAAAAATAGTTTATGGAAAGTCTCTGGCTTCCCAGACTGAGTAGTAGCAAAGCATAGAGGGAACAAGAGGATCAGAAGAAAAGGAGGCAAGAAGGGACCAGAAAGAGAGATGGCTTCACATTCTTAACATGAAGTGGAGTAAACAAAAGTGGCTAAACAAAACAGGCCACACCCCAGGACACTTGCAGCAAGCCACCCATAATACCCAATCTCTTTCACACTATTGCCTATGGACACTTTTGCTACCTATCACCTCATCCTAAGCGTGGAGACAGGTATGAAATCATGGTGGGTCCTTTTCTTCCAGAGAGAACAATTGTAGTTCCTTCTGTGAATTGTAGCTCTTTCAGAGCTTTAGATATGGAAGGTCACACCAGAGATTCTTAAGTCCCTTCCGATACTAACAGAAGAGAAAAGAAAGCTCAGAGAAAAACTGGAGCCAGAACACAGGTTTCTTGTTAGGCTAGGTCCTAGTGTTAAAGATATTTCTGATCTAATCAGATACGGAGCTTATGTCTTTACATCTGTCTATTTCCATCCCACCATGGAGCTTCTCCAGCCACTGAGAAAAAGAAAAGCATCATAGGAACAACAGACTCCAGCCATGCCCACTCTGTACAGACCAGTCAGGTGGGTGAAGGACAGACAAGTAAGAGAAGCAGAATTATGAACCCCCATGCCTATGGCTTGCATCCTAAGCTCTGGTCCATTCTGTCTTGTCAGCAACATTTGCTAAGTGTCTCTGAAATATTTGCTAAGTGTCTCTGAAGTGAATGTCCTCTTAAAAACTCCAAAGAAGGGAGTCTCAGTGCTCTAGTTTCGGCCCACTTCCTCATCAAGGAGGCTGCAATAGAGGCATGGTAACAATAGAACATGAAACCTAAGCCATATCAAACCAGCAGATCTCTGTATGATGGAGTTTTAAAGAGTCCACATTCCCTCCCATCAAAAAACTATGCAATGAATGAACATATTATAGTTACAAAATGTAAATGACTTCAAATCTCCAGCATTTTCTAATACTTGTCGAAATTCTTTCACATATACTAACATTAAATTTGCCATTTTTCATGGAAGGGAAAGAATAGCAAAAGCAGAAATGCCATGTGTGAGACTCTGTATGTGCTGGAGACTTTACAAGGGCACAACAGGATGTCTTATGCTTCACACTGGAAGAGGGAGGTTAGGCACCTTTTTCCCAAAGCACTGGCTCTGAAATGAGTCAGGCAGGAAGAAGGCAATGCCTCCACTGGCCTGACATTGCAGATTATGACCAGCAGAAGGCAGGCCTGCAGGCTTTTCCTTTCCTTGACAGCTTGTGCTTTCAGGCTGCAGCTGGGGCTCCCTCCAATAGGAAACAGCAGGCAGAGCTGGCTTTGCAGATGGACCAGGCAAACACTGGCAGGTGGCAGAAGAAAGGTGCTTATCATCATGGCCACAACAAAACAGGCCTGCTGTGGTTGCCAAATCTACTATTTCACCTAGGTACAAGAGGCCTATTTTCTTCCTGGCTCAGGAGACAAAAGCTGGTAATTTTTGGGTTTGCAATCATACCTGTGGAAATCTAGGCAAGTACCCACTTAAAATGTCAAGGACTGGATTTAAAATAGCAATGCACATTCTTTGTTTAAAGAAGGATGTAGGAAGGAGAATAGAGGACTCTGTGGGTTGAAAGCCAGCCAGTCTGTGCCCACGGGTGTGGCAGCAGTGAGCATCACAATCTAGCTTGGCTTTCAAAGGAAGGTAGTGAACATTAGCGTATGATAATTATTTGGTAACTTTATTAGCCAGCACATGAGATGCCTGCTTCCACATTAATCTCAAATTCTGTGTGTGGTGTCCTGCCAATCAAAGGGAATAATTAGGGGCTTTGCTTCTCTGAGGAATGTGGTATAATTTAATGAATAATGATCGTCTCACTCTTGTGAAGGGCATCAATCTTGCTCTTTAAAAGGCAGTGGCAGGAAAACGTTGGGATCTTGTTTCCATTCTTTTGGGTTGTGTAATACTCAAGGCAGCAGGGACTTGCTATGGTTTGGGTCTTGAGTGTCTCCAGAGGTCCATTTTACCATGGTTCACAACTTGTTGCTACTGGGAGGTGTTCGGAAACTCCAAACAGGAAATCCCAGAGGAAGGTCATGGGAAACTACTCTTAAAGGCACAAATGAGACTTTCCTTCCCATCTTTAAAAACTCCATCATGTAGAGATCTGCTAGTTTGCATATGGATTGGGTTTTGCATTCTTTTGTTACAATGCCTGTAATGCAACCTTCTTGGTCAAGATGGGGCAGCAACTGGAGCACTGAGACTCCTTTCTTTTGGGACTTTAGAAGGAGGACACCAATTCAGAGGATACTCAGCAAATGTTGCTGACACAGAGGAACAGGCCTGAACACATTCTTTCAGGTAAGCCTGTTTTGTTGTTAAGGTACTAATACCATGCAGTTGAATGACAGTAGACTGAAGCCTCTAAAACTGTGAGCCAAAAATAAACCTTTCTCTTGAACTGATCTCAGGTAGTTGTTACAGTAATGGAAGCTGACCAGCTCAGTGGCCTTTTTCAAGCTTAGTCCTCTTCATGTCTGTCATGCCTGATCATGTCAATCAGACTCTGCCTCTCTTTGGAGTCTCAGTGTCTTCTTAAGGCTGCCATGTAAGCTATACTTGACCACTTGAATCCAGCTGCTCCATGGAATTCCATCCTCATCCAGCATCTCAAGTTCCTATGGAGTGTCTTCTAATGCTTCTTATAATTTTACAGCATCTCCTGCTTTCACATAGGTACAGCTTGGGTCAGGTCACTGCTGAGCAAGCCTTATCCAATGTTACTAAACTGATGAGAATTCCAGAAAGGCAGGCAATGAGAAAGGATACCTTCACCTGTAAATTCAACCTCAACTCAGAACGGTTTGCCTCCTTTTCTCATGGGCTGCTCTCTGGTATGCTGGCCTGTTATTAGCACAATCTAAAAATCCTGAAGTTGCCTTCAAGTCTCTTCTGGGTAATTACAGGGCAACAGCGTCCAATACACTTATTTCCTGAAGAACTAACAAACCTAACTAGCCCTTTCCTTGCACTCCAAATGCCTCTGGTTCACTTCCACTTGTCACTTGCCAACTAGGAGTCAGCAACACACACTAATTTAACATTCTCCCTCCAGAACCCACCCTGCACAGTATTTCTCTGTAACAAAAATCAGATTATTACTGTTTTATCACTTATAAATCCTAGAAGAAGCAACTACATGTATGCATAGCCCTTCCTATGTGGGCAACTCCTATCCTCTTCAGTGTTCTCTTCACTCTTGCTCCCCCAAATAGGCTACCATCATCCTAAGGCATTGGGCACTCTTCACCGTCTCATGTCTGTACAAGCTGATCCCTTGGCCTGGATATCACTAGTCTTTGCCTTTCTAATTCATTCTTTACATCACTGCTGAGATTCCGGTGTACTAGGTTCTGTGTTCATGACAGTAGGAACAAAAAGATGATGAAGCTTCTTCATGCTCACACAGTACAATGCTGCGGAGACAGATATATAAAAAATCAATCATTACATCTAGAATACAAGACCCAGGTATGGCATGCTAACTGGCTGGCCTATGATGAATGAGGTAAGAAGTATCCTCTACCACAACTGAGGGCACCTGGTTTGTCCTCTCTGTGGCCCCATGACTGTCCTGTAGCAGCTAAGGTGAGAAGCCCTCTGCCCACATAGGCAGGTCATATTCCAGTCCAAATCAGAAGTGACCACGGCAGAGAACAATCCAAGATCAGAAGCAAAACATCACATATAATTAACCTTCCCCTTCCTCAACCTACTTTTTCTTCTAATCATACCAGAATAGAAAAATACTGTACTTTAATTAACTAATTATTAATTCTGTACTTTAAATTGGATATATTCCCTGTTACTGCTCAAGATCAAGGAAGTCAGGGCAAGGTGCAAGGTGTCCTATCACAGTTGGGATTTCCAACCTACAACCCTAAGAACTGACACTGTGAAAGTAACAACAACAAGAAACACCTTATAGAAAGTACAAAATGCGTGCTTAATTATAAGACATGATGAAGCTGGTAAAGCGATAAGGATCTTTAGGACAGAGGAGTTGTTTCTCCTTCAAAGTAGAAGGGAGGGTGAGCTAGAGACAAAGGAAATCTATAGAGCAAATGAGACTTGTTGAGCATGGCAGCTACTTGGGATAAGTGGATAGAAATTATAAAAAAAATATAAAGTCTAAGATTGGATTAAACAGTGTCTTCTGGACATGAGAAGATTACGACATTCATGAACTCAAAACATCTGTGGTTTATACAGAAGACCTGCATACAATTAAGCTAGTCAACATTTCATTTTATAAGGTGAGTAAAGGACAGAAACAATTAAAAAAAAAAAAGGAGCTCTGGGCTGATACCACTCTGGGCTTCTTTCTTCAGAGTGGGTACCTCTCTCTCTCTCTGGGGTATAAGTGTGGCCTATAGGGAAAAATAGCTGTGGTCTAGTTGCCTCAAAATTCACTCCGTGATGACAGTTTGTCTACACCCATGTAAAGTGACATGCATGTTATACTATAAAAGCCATAGTGATAGGATGCAGGAGAGGGCATAGAAGGAAACTGTCCTTGTTGCTTCCTCAAAGTCCTCAAAAGTTCACCTTATTCCCAGAAGCAAATAAACATATAGGTGGTGCAGCTGCTGAGGGCATGATTGGAAATGGCTAAGGTGACCCATTTCAGATGTTGTATGGCTGCATTTTAGTCTTAAACTTTAGTGTCCAAGATTAAGTTATTTAAAAATGTCTATAAACTTCTAAGGAAGACTTGGTGCACAAGAGAATTTTATTTTTGTATTTCTGTTTCTTTAGGGACATCTAGGAGTTCAGGTAACATTCTGGGTATGAGAGTAATAACTTACCACACAAAGCAGCCAAAGTATAACGTAGAGTATTTGGGTCTTAGAGAAGAGATCTTGTCCAAATTTTATGCAAACAATAGCTTCCAGGAAACCAATGACCCTAAGCAGACAAGGGGTAAGAAGTTCAATGTTAGCTCACCTTATAGAGCATGTCCATTGCCAGAAACATGAAATAGCTGAATTACAAATGGTCAAGATTTCGGCTGCAGACACTCTACAGAAACAGTTTCTCCCCCACTGCAGTTGAACTGGAAATATTTCCCCCTCCTTTCTCTAAATCTTGATTCACTTTTTTTTTTTTTTTTTTTTAGTATTTAGAAACATCCAGCATCACCTGAAAGTGGACACTCATGCCAACTTAGGAACCCTCTGAAGCACAGAGAACCCTTTAAGAGGTGGTTCAAGCTGGGTGTGGTTGTGAACACCTTTAATCACAGCACTTGGGAGGCAGCAGCTGGAAGATCTCTGTGAGTTCAATGCCAGCCTGGTCTACAAAAGAGTCCAGTACTGTGAAGGCTACACAGAGAAACAAACAAACAAACAAACAAAAAAGGCGGTTCAGTTTTCTGGTCACAATCCAGCTATTACAGAGCTGGTTGCTGTGGGCTGGAGACTGCATCCTCTACCCTTCTGCTGGTGTTCTTACATAGCCCTTGGCACACACAAGTAGCGCTAGAGCGCTCTAAAGGATTCTGTCAATACTTGAAGGCATCAATCACATTCTCTTACAGTCGTTTAAGAATCTCAGGATTAAGTATGCTTTGTTTTACTGACAATATAAGCTCTTTTAACCTCTCTTTAACTTAAGCAATTTTGCTAAGAGCAAAGAATGTCAACAACGCATGCAAATAACTCATGATTTCCCTTTAAAACATTAAAGAAAAGTATCAGGCCTCTACTAAGGCTCAGAGGTTGAAGGTAAGAAAGGATGAGGTAAGAATTATATGGACCACCCAGGAGAGTTCTGATTGTTTACTGAAATTTGAATTTCTTTTAAAAAACACATGGGGTTAACAGTTTACATGTGAAATGTCCCTCTCAACAAGCTTGCCTTTAGGAGATGGGGCCTCAATGGAGGAAGTAGATCTCTGGGAGACAAGCCTTGAGGTTTATAGTTAGCTCCACTTCAAGCCCACTTTGTGCTTCCTGGTCCACAAAGAATGTGAGCTCTTGCTGCCAGAGCCTTTACACACTCTGCTATGCACCTTCCCCTCCATGATAGACTGAACCCTCAAAGTATGAGCCAGAAGAAACCATTTTTCCATTGAGTTGCTTTGTCTCTTGGTTACAACAAGAGAAAAGTAACTAATAAACACGATGCCAACACACACACACACATACACACAAACACACACACACTATTTAAACAGAAGCTTCATAAATAATTGCAGACTTCATTAAATAAAAATTACAGGACGTTATTGTTTTCAAGTAAGTTCTTGCCTCAGGTTCCAATAGAGCAGGCTAAAAGTCAGAATGGAGTTACTCATGCCACTAAGTAGAAACCAAGGTCTGATTTAAAGAAAGTTGGATTAGAGATTACAAAAATGCAAAATGTGCCAAATAGGCCAATTTCATAGGCATAAGGAAACTCTGTTTACGTAATTCTATAAAAAACATAACTTGAAGTAACCTAGAGTCAACAGTAAATTGTTTGTCTATGGTTCTGTTTCCTTACCTTTATCTTAAAGGATCATAATGCTGAGATAACTTATCTTTCTCTTCTTTGTTTCTGGTTTCTCCACACCCCTAGTTTCCATTAAAATGAACCTACACTCCTCTGTTTGTTGGAATACTTGGTCCTACTTTACAGAATAAGTGTTCCCCAATTCTAGAAAATAAGAGCAATTATGATCTTTAGCTAAATTGTAATTGTCCTTTGATAACTATTTTGGTGTTTTTTTATTCTGCTTTATTTTTCCTTTATTTTATTTTTCCTTCATTTTTATTTTATATATATAGGTGCTTTGTCTACATGTATGTATGGCCTGTGGGGACCAGAAGAGGGCATCAGATCCTCATACTGGAGTTACAGTTGTTCAGGAGTTGTCCTGTGCATGATAAGAATCAAACACAGGTCCTCTGTAGAACCAGCCAATATTCTTTCCTGCTGAGCAATCTCTCTAGCCCTCTATTTTCCTTTTAAATGCTGATCAGGACCTATACAGTGGACTTTGTAAAGAACTGCAGGTTTTTCTAAACACCAGCATTTCTAGGACCAGCTTCTTATGAAGCTTCTGCTAAGGCATTATCTGTGCATATGGACACATTTCAGTAAGAAAGTAACAACTGAGTTGAGGAACCTGCCTAACACCATTTTAAAGATAGGAGCCATTATGCTATATTGTTAAAAAGGTTCCATTTACTGTCAGAGCTGAGTTGTTTTTATGTCTGTTTCCTGGAGCCTGACCTGCTCCAAGCCCTGACCTCGACTTGTTTTTGAGAATACCCTGATTCTCACCCTCTCCAATCATTCTCTCAAATCACATGGTGACCACATAGTATTTGTTGAGATTTTTTTTCTGTGTTTCTCATTGCTCCATTATCTCTCTTCTATAACCCTGTTTTGCAACTCCCTGTGATTTTTCTCCTTAAAAGGGGTCCAGTATCTGCACCTTGCCTGGGCAGCACAGTAGATGGTGAAAGTGCAGTTGAGCCAGCAGGAGTACATGAGAGCAGGAGAACCACCTGCCAGCTGCAGCCTTGGGTGAGCTAGCTGGAGCAGTTCTGGAGAGCTCACCCTGCTGTTGCAGGTGCAGGAGAGTTGATGAGCTGACCAACTCAACTACCTTCCAGGCCCAGATCCAGGGTTTTGAGTTGGCCTACCCCAACGACTACTCCACCTATCATCTGCTGGAACCCGTGCAAGGGCCGGTCCTACAGATTCAAAGATGTAGGATCTCCATTACTCAGGGCAACAACAGGATATCAGAAAGGAGTCGCTATAAGGATCCAGTATTGACAGTGTAACAATAGCCAAAGGCTTCTAAACAAACCTATGACTCATTGAAATGAACATTTGCAAATAAAAGGGTATACTGAGTGACACACTATAGCTTCCATGACAAGATTAAAAAAAAATAAAATCCTGATTTTCTTTTGGTGGGAAGGTTGCAAGGGCAGAAGGTGGATATGAAAAGACAGGTAGAAGAGTGGGATTAAGGAGCATTATGTGAAATTCACAAAAAATCAATAAAAAGTTGGGAAAAAGAAATGGACTAGGGGCTGCTCTCTTTAACCTGGCTTAGGAGTCAGTTGCTTTCCAGCTCTTGGATGTACCACAGTAAAAAAATCAAGATCACTTCAACTTTGGCTCAAAACTGTGTTAGTGGTCTTAGGTGGGATTAATATTTTCTGGATGCCCTCAGACCTCCCACCCAAATTCTAAAGCTCAGTCTTCACTCTGGAATGCAGGGCTGAAAGGACTGCCTTAGAAGATCTCCTGAGGCTCTGAGGAGGCACACTTTCAGTTTCAGGGACTAGCAGAGTGAACTGCTGTCCTGAGAAAAGCAGCAAGCATCTACAGAGGTCTCACTAGTAAGCCATAGCCTACTTTGTTGGGATCTCAGTCTGGAATGTGGCGGGGGGAAAGGAGGGGGGATTCCAACAGAACCCAAATATTCTCCCATTCAGGGAAAAATGTGAGATGTTGCACCACCCTCCTGAGGATCTTGGTCTGATTTTATGTCTCCTTTGTCTTCTTTTTGGCTCAATTTTTACTGTCTGTGTTCTGACTTGTGTACGTTCTGTGTTAATTAATTTAGCTTGGACTTGGGGGTAACTGAATGGATGGACAGACAGTAATAAGACAAGCAAGCCTAACAGCCCTCTGTTCTAAGGAATTTTGACTAACTTTACTCCCTTATAGTCAAGGAGGATTATGATTAACCTATCGCCATGAATTGTCTCCAAATATACTATGAAACTGAACGTTTGGAGAAACATCCAACCATCCACATTCAACAACCCACATTTGGGGTTGCCTGGCCCTCCCAGGGGATTTTGATTCCTAGAGAGCCTAGGTGGTGGTAAATGTCATCTTTGGTAAGCCCAGCCACCTAGATCAGATTGGATACATCTTGCCTTGGGCTGAAGAAACTTCCAAATGGCCCACTGGATGAAGGTCTATATGGTCCACAATGGGCAACGTGGCCAAGCCATGATTGTCTGCAGAAGGCCCTCCTCCCTTTATATAACCATCTTTACCTTTCCTCCCTTCGTTCCCTCAATATCCACCTTCACCACCCAGTCCCAATCACTGAAAACTCACTCTGTCCCCTTAACTGTATCTACCCCTACCTCACCACCTAGCTGTCTCCACTTATTGCCAACCCCGAAACTTTCTCTACCTCCACATACCTGCCATGGAGTCCCACATGGCTGTCCTAACTTCTCCTCTGATCCTGGTTCTAGGGTGGCACCTCCTTCAGTCCTTCTTTCCCCATGGCAGCTTCCTGACAATCACTACCTGTATGTCTCTTTATCCACTACAGAGCTCTACAGCTGGAAGATTTAGAATCTCCCTTTCAGCACCAACCCCAGTACTTAATTTCTCTAGTTGATTCGACTTTTCTTCAAGCATTCGTACCTTCTTGACTACCAAAGAAAGGAAACAGATTCTCACAAAACCAATTGAAGTCCTCCTAGAATAGCTTCCATGGCTGATGACCAGAGGGTAGAGGCAACTGCCAAGATGGAGACCCCAACAACACAGAGAGAAGTGTGAAGTCACTAAGTGAATACCACAAGGTTCTGTTAGAAGGGAAGAAGTAGGCAGCCCAAAAGCCCACTAACCAATATAAGATAGCAGATATGAAACAGAGTCCATATGAATCACCTTCTGCTTTCCTGGAGCAGTGCCTAGTCACCGAGAGGACCTGCCAAATCTCAAGGCAATTAATCTGGCCTGTACTAAGTTGGCCCCTGGTATATGTGGAAAGATGAAAAAAGAAGGACAAGTCAGAACTATTAGAAATAGCCCCAAAGGTGTTTGACAATAGAGAGAGCAAAGAAGATCTTTTAATAAAGAAGATGAGGTGTGTCACCATGACTGTATTACAAGCCCCAGCTACTTTCAGCTTTGCCCATGCACCCCATGATAAAAACAGAAGAATTTTACAAAAGAACTGATGTGCCTATTAGAAAGAGATTGGTCATTAGAAGAATAAATGAGTACATCAGAAACAGGCAGACCCACCCCAAGCCCAACCCAATTCTAGGTATGGAGGATCAGTGAGGCTGGGGCTTCTTCGAGCTAGGCTCCCTGTATCCTACGGTACCTTTCACCATCAGGGGCCAACCTGAATATTTTCTGGTGTAATGGGGGCTACCCACTCAGCATTACAGGAGCTCTTAGGACCTCTTACCAACCAAACAAAAGTACAGGGACAACAGGAGATATGAAAGAATATAAATTGACCTTTGGCTGGACTTTTAACCTATAACAAGGGACTAAAACTCATTTTTTTCCCTTTGTTTTTTGATTTTTCAGGACAGGGTTTTTCTGTGTAGCCTTGGCTGTCTTAGACTCACTTTGTAGATCAGGGTGGCCTCAAACTCAAAGAGGTCTGCTTGCCTCTGTTCCCTGGGAGCTGGGATTAAAGGTGTGTACCACCACAACTAGCTCTTATATTCTTTTATTATTATTCCTGAATGTCCCTACTGTTTAAGTGGCTTTGAATCATTGAGGCAATCTGGTCTAGGTTACGTGTCCAGATATCCCCAGATCAGGGTGAGCCCATTCAAATGCAGATGAGATAGCTTATTTGAACAATGCATCTTTTAAGTCCAATACAGTATGCACTTTATGCTTTGCTGGTAATAAATAAACTGAACAAAATGTAGAGATTTGGAACAGCTGGCTGAATGGATTCTGCCCAATTTGTTCACTTCTCTCAAGTCTTGTAGAGGTCTATAGTCTTGAGTTCAAGGAATCTGGGTAGGCAACAAGGGTGTATGCCACACTGACTGACAAGGAATTGCCTACTTCAAGGAGGCGCCTGTGGGAACCTTAATCCCTTCTCTGGTTTCCAAACTGATGAGGTATTGCTTGATTCGAATGGATTTTCCCTTCTCCGTTTTCCTCCTTTAGGAAGCTGCTAAGAGATATAGCTGGCCTACCCTCAAGTTTTTTCTTTTAAAAATCTAAAAAAAATTGTCCTCTTGAATATACTTAGGCTTTGTTTGACTTTCAAACCTTTCTTGTCTTTTAATTCATTAATTAACCAAGGAAATAAACATGTTCCTGTACTTCTAGGTGATACTTAAGGAACTGATCTTCAGAGTCCAATTGCAGAACCACTTCAATACTGCAAACTCAATGAGTGTTTTCTTTTTTTTAATTATTATTAAATTTATTTTATAAAATTTCTTCAAGCAAACCAAACAACAACAACAACAAAACAAAAACCTGGAGATGGAAAACTTAGAGAAGAAAAGAAGCACCACTGATAAGCATCACCAAGAGAATACAAGATATAGAGAAAAGAATTTCAGGTGTAAAAGATACAATTGAAGAAATAGATAAATCATCAGTCAAAGAAAACATTAAATAGAAAAAAAAAATTCCTGACACAAAACATCCAAGAAATCACTGACATCATGAAAAGATGATACCTATGAAGACTAAGAATAGAAGAAAAAGAAGATTGCAGACTCCAAGGACCAGAACATATTTTCAAGAAAATCAAAGAAGAAAATTTCCAACAACCTAAAAGAGAGAGATGCCTTTAAGCATACAAGAAGCTTACAGAACACCAAATAGCATAGACCAGAAAAGAAATTCCTTTCACCACACAATTAATCAAAACACTAAATCTACAGAACAAATAAAATATTAAGAACAGTAAGGGAAAAAGGGCAAGTAACACATAAAGGCAGACCTATTAGAATCACAACTAACTTCTCAACAGAGACCATGAAAACCAGAAGGGTTTGGGTAGATGTCATACAGACACCAAGAAAGCACAGATGTCAGCCAAGACTACTATATGCAACAAAGCTTTCAATCACCATAGAGAGAGAAAACAAGATATTCCATGACAAAACCAAGTTTAAGCAATCTCTATGCACCAACCTAGCCCTACAGAAGGTACTAAAAGGGAAAACTCAACTCAAAGAGGTCAACTACACCCAAGAAAACACAGTATATAGATAACTTTACAAGAACAAAAGCAAAGACAAACACACACACACACACACACACACACACAATCACATAAACGCAACAATGAAAGGAACTAACAATCATTCACTAATATCTATCAACATCAATGGACTCAACTCTCCTTATAATAAAAAGACACAGGTTAACAGAACGGATATGTAAACAGGATTCAACATTCTACTTCATACAAGAAACATACCTCAGCAACAAATATGGTCATTATCTCAGAGTAAAGGGCTGGAGAAAAGTTTTCCTAGCAAATGGACCCAAAAAGCAAGCTGGAGTAGCTATCCAAATCGATAAGAAAATGGACTTGCAACAAAAATTAATCAAAAGAGATGGGGAAGGACACTTCATTCTCATCAAAGAAAAAATCCACCAAGAATATATCTCGATTTTGAGCATCTATGCCACAAACACAAGGGCACCAGCATTTAAAAAAGAAACATTAGAAAAGATTAAATCACACATCAATCCTCACACATTAACAGTGGGAGAATTCTGAGTGCCACCAAGCCTCCCCTTCCAGGGGACGTGGTCAAATACGGGGCACCAGAGTTCATGTGAAAGTCAGTCCCCACCCTCCACTCAACTGCAGAGAATGTCCTATTCATTAATTAGATCTGGGTAGGGGTTTGAAGTTTACTGCACGTATTGTCCTTGGCTGGTGCCATAGTTTGAGCAGGATCCCTGGGCCCAGATCTGCCCATCATAATGTTCTACTTGTAGGTTTCTAGGACCCTCTGGATCCTTCTATTTCCCCACTCTCCCATGCTTCCCTCACCTACAGTCCCAATAGGATGTCCTCCCCTCTGTCCCACTTTCCTGATAAGTGAAGACTTTCATGGGACATATCCCTTGGGCTAGTGTATAGATATAAGAGAGTATATACCATTTGAGTCTTTCTGCTTCTGAGTAAACTCACTCATTATGATCATTTCTAGTTCAATCCACTTGTCCACAAATTTCGGAAATTCCTTGTTTTTAATAGCTGAGTAGTATTCCATAGTGTAAATGTACCACAATTTCTTTATCCTTTCTTCTACTGAGGGACACTTAGGCTGTAGGGTTCAGAACTAAACAGAGAATTCTCAACAGAGTAATATCGAATGGCTGAGAAACACTTAAAGAAATGCTCAACCTCCTTAGTCATCAGGGAAATGCAAATCAAAACAACTCTGAGATTCCATCTTACACCCATCAGAATGGCTAAGATCAAAAATTCAAGCGACACCACATGCTGGCGAGGATGTGGAGAGAGAGAGGAACACTCCTTCATTGCTAGTGGGAATGCAAACTAGTACAGCCACTTTGGAAATCTATCTGGATCATCTTTGCATGATAGTTTCTTTTTATATTTTGCTTACAAATTTTACCTATATGTGCAATGATTTCTAACTCTGCCTGGAGTCATGTATTCTATACTGTCACACTCAAATCAGAAGCTAGATTAGGCTTTGAAGCTAGGCTCCCTCAGGGACTCATCTTCCTATCTATGCTGGTTTGGCCAGACCTGCCAAGAGCCACTGAACTAGGGAAGTTCAGTAGGCATGTACGCATTCTGGAAGGTAATCCAGTATTTTGGAAGGTCTGTACAGTGATGCATCGCCAGAATAGTTTCCAGCCTCTGACACGCCTTCTTTTCTGTGCTGCTGCATCTCTCAAAAAATCTGGCATGATGGGAACCCTCACTTTCTGGGTATTTACCCACTCTGAACAAACCTCTTACGAGATCTTTGTGAAGATGCACTGCTGTTCCGATGAGTTTGTTCCTGATTTGATTATAATTTTAGAAGTTAAAAAGTTAAACAGTCGATAGAAAGTTTACAGCTGCAATAAATACTTTTGTGGACCTCCAGATGCCTCACTAGCAGACAGGCTTGAGATGGATTTGTGGCTTCAGATACGTTTTCACTCTAGAGATGGTACCACAAATCCTGGTATATACCATAAATATGGGCAACTTGGTTTGAATTTCTCATGAACGGAGAATATATTGGGGCTACCAAGAAATGTCTGAATTAAGTACAAACCTTAATGTCAAAATTACAAAGTGTTTCATTGTAATTCTGCATACTTTGTCAGTTTATGACATAAAACACTGTACTTCTAAATTCACTTTGTATCTTGAAATGTATGACTAAAGAAATGTTTAGCTTAGTACTGAAAAATATAATGACTAAAAACCCTCCCATTGTGATGGTTTTGTCTGTCTCTGTGATAAATCCTCTTGACCATGAGGTAATTCTCTCTCTGACATAGAGAGCTTTTGTTCAGGGTATTTAAGAAGTGTAACCAGGGCAGTAAAGTTTTTTTGTTGGGGCCATTTGCCTCATTCATCCATTTTCTCTCTTGAATGTTTCTGTGTGTGAGTGGTCTGGGTTAGTGTTCTCTCTCTCTCTCTCTCTCTCTCTGTTAGTGTTCTCTCTCTCTCTCTCTCTCTCTCTCTCTCTCTCTCTCTCTCTCTTATTCTCCTGTAGATTCACAAATAAGTTAACAGACTCAGGGCAGAGGCCTATATATAATTCAAAGAGCCCCTTTTTACAATTCCTTGCAGCTTTTAGCTAGAAGCCACTTTTTGCAGTCCTGTCTGCAAGAAGAAGGTAATCAGATTAAGTCTTCCTCCTCAGTAGCAGAACAGCCTGTCCTGAGTTGGAGAGAGGAAACCCTTTCTCCCTCCCTTATTCCCTGTCTTTACTGGATGCCTCTTGCAATCTCCAAATTTAAAAAGTTTTTACATTTAGGTTTAGAAGACGAGAAAGAAACATCAGTTTACTGACCCCAAATGAGAAAAAGATGCTGGTCACTGAGTGACCCCAAACGAGAGAAAGAGACGTCAGTCACCAGTCTGACTGATCCCAAATTGTCAACCCTGTGTTCACCTGCCTCAGTTTCCCACCTGGACTTGTCAAAACTGAACATTGACACAGACCATTCTTGAACTATGGATATGAAATAAGGTGGTAGATTGTCAGTGTTTAATTAGCAGAATGACTTACCTGACACACAGAAAAGAGGCTCACCCATAGTGGGTTTGGTGGGGTAAGGGTGGGGTGTGTGAAATAACAGTATATTAAAAAACAACATTTGTACTCACAATTTGTAACCATGTAGTTGTGTTAATTCTTAGAGCAATAAAATTACACTTTGGTATGCAGTAAACTGTTTCATGGGAACCTTCTACGGTCAAAATAATATGAAGTGTAGCTCAGCCCAGGACAGGGTGATGTTCCAAACTCAAATACGTTCAGAAAATTCAACAGATCCCTACTAAATCTAATATATTTTGTAAAGGAAGGTCTCTAAGTTCTGCCAGAAATAGTTTCTGGCCTTGATCAACTTCCTTAGTGAGAAATTATACTGAAAGATTCTTAACAAGAACTGTTCAAAAAAGTTTAGGGGCTCAAACGGTTTGAAACCCCTCTAATCACAGATACTCACCCAAACACCCAGCATTGCGTCCCTACGCGTTTGCACTGTGTGTCCGTGAGGTACGCATAGTACTGTCTGAAAGATTAGAATTGGAATTGATGAGCACCTGTACATAGTGGGATCACGTTGACAGGGAAATATAAACGCTGCCTGCCTTGGTTGTCATACTCCAGCAGGCTGGTCTAGTTCTACTTAAGAGAACAGTTCTACATAACAGCCAGGGCTATTCACGCATTCCTGTAAGAGATTCTGAATTTGGGCTGGGTGCGAAAGAAGAGAGCTCAGCTTACAGGATTACATTGTTGGCAGAGGCAGCATTTGTCTACCTCCATCCCCACAGTCTTGAGCAAGGCAGCCGGAGCCTGATCCTACCTCCCTGTGAAGTGGAGACCACTCCTACGGGTTAGTTCTGGGCTTCTTCAATTGTCTTTTATGGCATCTTCAGGTTTATGGGTGTTGCTTATAGCCAGATAAAAGTGCAGACATGTTTGCCTTGTAGAATCTGGACAGACCCCAGCTGAACTTCACTATAGCTACATATCAGGACACTGAATGTTGCTGACAAGATTAGCAAAGAATGTTCAAGTGCTCCAAGCAGTACCCACGGTCAGAACTACATATGGACAGTAGATGCCATTCAAATGTTCCCAGCTGTCACACAACAATAAAGAAGGCAGATAAAAATCACTTTAATAAAGTGACCAAGACATAAATTATATCAAAATGCTAGAACAGTATTTTGTATTATCTTTCAATTAACACTTGGAAATCTTCTGTCTTTTCATGCATCACACATTTAAACATGGACTGGCTATGTTTGGTGAATGGGTGTCATTAAGACAGTGTGGCTAGTAGTCTCGCAAAAAGGCAAGTGAACCAGGAACTCACCATCTGTCAGAAGTGGTGGGATTACAAGTTCCCTTGAGGATTTGAGAGATTTTATGGCAAAGAAATATAATATATGCATACTAGATTTTACAGTAAGCTCTGTGGACTCAAAAACTGCCTTTACTAGATTAGAGAATAGGCTTTTTGTTTTGTTTTACTAATTTTGTTTACTGGTGTTGGGGGTAACAATGAGTGAAGGTAAGAAGCAATGGCTGAAAGTTCCTTTTAGCAAGGTGACTATATGTCTTCTTCCTGGTGCGGTAGTTCCTCTACCTGTGTGGTTCAAATGCATATTTTAAATGATGGAGGGGCTAGCAAGATGCCTCAGTAAGTAAAGACACCTTCTGCCAAGGCTGACAACTAGAGTTCAATTCCAGGGAGAACTGACTCCTGCAACTTGTCCTCTGACCTCCACAATAATGCACATGAATGCATGGACACCTAAGCTCACCATGGCTGTCCTGCAGGACTATAGGGTACTTAAAAGGGCAATCAGCTTAACAGAATTTCAGCAATGTCTCATTCTAAAATTAATATCATTCATGGCTTCAACAATATACAATCTTTTCTACTTACCAATAAGTCTCATTTTAGGAAAACCTCAGTATCTACTTTTTAACAGGATGAGAGAGTACCAGCAGAAATAGACTACACAGGCATTGAAAACAAGGGCAGTTCTAAGGTGTGTCACTAACTAGCCACTTTCTTTTTAAAACTCTCACTGTTGTACTGAGGTCTCAGACCAAACATTTTCTTCATATTCTGGACAAACAATTACTTTTTTGTCAATAGCTTTTTCACAGAAAATATGCTAGGAAATGTGACAGCTCTTATGCTAAGGAAGAAATCACAAAGCAAGTATACATCCTCAACAAATGGCCATGGGACTAGACAGAATTACCTTACTGTGGGAGCTGTGATGCAGCCGATGAAGAGAATTCTACACCAGCTTAGGGGATGGCTGGCTTGGAACACAAAGATGTGCTTCAGGAAGAAGGTATTCAATTCAGTCAGCTGAAGAGAAGAGAGATCAGTCACCCTGGTGTGCAGGGCTACATCATGAGCACACAAGTCCTTAAACAGGCATTCTAGAGCTAAAAATAACTAGTATATCCAAAGCATTTTTCAGAAAACATATGAGGTTTCCCAGGGTTTGATACTGAAAGTAGTAACACTAGTATATAACCATGAACCAACTGCAAGCAGGTCGTCGTGTGTGTGTGTGTGTGTGTGTGTGTGTGTGTGTGTGTGTGTGTGTGTGTGTGTGTGTGTTCATGTATGACTGCAGTGGTGAAAAGGGAGTGATTGATCTCTGGTCCTCAACTCCTTGAAATATTTCCTATTTTGCATTTCTGTCACTTGGTTCCTCGGTGTGATCTGCGGAACAGTCAGAACAGTCTTTGAGCCCAGGAAAAATAATGCAAATAAATCCTGTAGCCTTATGGAGAAACCAGGACAGATCTAAAGAAAGCCCAATTCTAGTTTAGCACAGCACTGACCTATGAAGCTTGAGGTTGTTTTAAGATGGCTATGGAGGCATGCACTGTGTGTACTCAGGGCAGATGTGATTTTTGGTGGTGGTGTTCTAAGACAGGACCTTGCTATGCAGTGCTCATTGACCTGGTATCATGTAGCCCAGGTTGGCATTGAACTTACACTAATCCTCTTATCTCACTTTCCCAACTTCTGGGATTATAAGTATACACCATCCCTCTGAGTTTGCAGGGAGTTTTAAAAAATATTTTTATTGGCAGTTGGCTGAGTATTCAGATCAACCTTGCAGAAATGGAGGCAGAGTGACAACTACAAACCATAGTAATGATTTACTCACCTACACTTCTATAAATATAAATCTATCTATCAAGAAAGGAATTGTTTTCTGTGTATGAACAAGATTTTCTTAGAAGTGATACGTACTGATCTTTTTCATTAGAATTTTTTAAATTCCCATATATTTATATACTTATTGTATGTGGTGTGTTCATAAACGCAAGCTAGTATATATGTAAAAGTCCTAAAATTTTATCATTGGTGATTCTTAAAGAATCTTTAGACAAAATCTAGTTTCCCATGGTGAGGTCCATGTGACAGAGACTTCTTGGGAACAGAGGGCACACACACACACAAAGTTTGTGGCACAAGAATCCTTCTCTAGAGATTATCAACATTTCTTCCATCTGGAATTTCTGCTTCTCTTCCCCAGTTTGCTCCAAGATCCACACAATCCAATGGTTCCATTCCCATGGCTAAGCCAGCTCTCTGCACATTATGAAAACTGGAAAAACTGAGGTGAAATTTTCTACAGTAAAGTGGGAAGAATACAAGAAAAGATTTAATGGTAGGGTACTAGGAAACCCAGATGTGGTTCCTTCTAATAAGAAAAAGGCAGAGCATAACACTTAAGAGTCTCATTTTTATAAACAAACAAACAAACAAACAAACAAACTGCCCTTTAGTATCTGTCTCCCAGCTATACAAAAAACTAAAATTAAAAAGTAAAGAAAAGCCTCCTCATAGTTTTGTTGGTTTCCAAAATATCCTTTAGAATAGTGAAATACCTAATTTTGTGTGTGCTAACTATGACCTTTTCCAGAAAATCAGTTTCTAATTTATAATTCAGAGACTCATATTTTAAAATTGTTCCACAATGAAGGAACCCCTCAGACAGAGTAACCTAGACTTTAATTACCCTATATGCCAGCTACAAGAATCTCTTCCAAAGTTCCCAGCTGAAATGCATTCTACCATTAATTTTAGACTTCAGGAATACTTATGTGTTGCTTTTCCCCCTTAGAATGAGCATCTATAAGATTACCTGCCAGATGATCATGAAAAGGTATATCCCAGCCACTCTCTGAAAGGAAGACTTAGGGTCAAACCACCTGACGTAAGTCCAGCTAGCTGGGGTAAACTGCAGCACAGCACGTTTGATCTTCCCTGTAGTGGTATGGATGTCCCTGGAAGAGAATGGAAAACATGAAGATGAAAGAGGCAAAAAGCCAGGTACAGTGGTACAGACTTGTAGTTGGCACACACCTTTAATCCTAGCACTCGGGAGGCAGAAGCAGGCAGATCTTTGTGAGTTCAAGGCCAGTCTGGTCTACTAAGTGAGTCCAGGACAGCCAAGGCGACACAAGAAAAACCCTGTCATAAAAAAAAAAAAAAAAAAAAACAAAAAACAAAAAGAAAGATGCAAAAAGGGAAAACTGCACTGATGATATTCTACCAAATGCCGAAGAGCAGAGAGGATCCTTTCTACTGGAAAGGTATCAGGCAAAGGTTAGAGAAGCACACTGGACTGGGGGACTTCAGGGATGATGGGCAGGGCACAGTGATGTCAATGAGATAACAGAAGGCTCAGCATGTGAAGTGGTATCACAAGAAGTTGGCAGGCATTAAAGACACAACATAGAAGCACCCAAGAAGAACATAAATGGAGTAAGGATTCTATTGCCACCACTGTTTCTCCCAAGGCAGTGCTGTGCTAAAAGTGCTCATGTTTCCTGTTCCTGAGCTCACCAATATCATTTATTTTCCCCAGAGTTTGGGGGGACAGTGATGTTCAACTTTTCATGAATTTAATCCCAGGAATCACTCACTCAAATGTCTCATGACAGAAAACAATGTATCTTACACAGGAAAAAATTTAGCCGCAAAGAATAGGTGGTTTAGGTCAGCTTTGTCAACATAGGGCCTAGGTATAATTCCAGCTTTTCATCTAGCCTATTATGATTATTTTTACATAACTGTATTTGTTTCTCTAAATTTCTCTCTTAAACCAGCTATCATACAAATAACTGAGATTCCTTTATATTTGTTTAATAATCAGCTTCACAACACAATAACTGAGCAGTTATTACTCTATGTTTAACTCTCTAAGCTAATTTGGTTTCCTCCCAAAGTACATCCCAGTAATACTTGCACTTTGTAGCTTTCCTGCTCCATCTCTTTATCCTGTCTCTCTTGGGTATCTCTTCTTGCTGAATGCCCTCACTTCCTCTTCTAACTTCTCCTCCCTTGGCTGGCAGGAAGTCCATCCCTATTCTTTCCCCTGCTCAGGGATTGGCTGTAATCTGCTTCATTGGTATTTCAGGGGACAATTGGGGAGTAGTGTTTATATAACATAGACACAGGAGATTCTCAGAGCAAGGCTTGCAACCAGATATGGGGGTAAAGAAATCAGAAGTTGAATTATGTAATAACCTTATGCCTACACTAGCTCAGTTAAACTAAAGTCTAAGCCATTTAAATACCTAGTGAGGAGTCTAATTCAATATAAGTTTATACTGAGGACTTTTATGTTTAGACTGTATACTCAGTGCCAATGACATAAATAACAGTGTGTCTGACCTTTCCTTCTAGAGGAAGAGGGGCAGAAGACAGGAGGAGAGCAGCTCAAGTCTCTTAAATACTTGTGTTATATGTCTTCTCAGCATAAGGATGTGCTGGGAAGACATCCTAGGAAGGGTAGAGCCAAAGTACCAACAAGAACAGAGCCCGCTTAAATTAATAACTATGGCAAAGGACCTATATTTTCAAAATGCAAACATAACAAAACAGAAATAATAAATACATCACAAGCCAGAAAGAGAATATTTAATGTATCGAAGAGGTTGAGGTTAATTAGGTTTAAAATAATCTATATTCATTTATATATTGAATGCGGCTTTTAAAATACTAAGCCTTTGTTTAATAGTGGGCTTATGTTCTGGCATCTTGATAAAATGATTCTGCTGAGCCTGGGAGGATAAATTATTAAATATGGGGAAGTATTCTGGCTGTATGTAAGTCACCTATTATACATTCACACTCCATTGCTTAGTTACCGTGTGTCCTTAGGCAAGTCTCCCAGCCTTGGCCTCACTATTGCCATCAGAAAGAGAGCTGCAGTATCTAACTACCTTCAGAACTGATGCAAGGCATCAAGGTAGCACTTTACTCCACTTGCTTGGAGCAGTGTCTTGCCTAGATACTGTTACACATTAGATTGCCTTTAAATAATTACAAAGGCCTCAAGTCAATAGGCAAAGAAGGGATTATTAATAAACCAAAGAGGACAAACTGGTAATTAATGGCAAAAGGTATAAAATCTCCTTTTACCACATAGCAATATAAATCTGGCCTAGGCAGAACATAGTTATATAGGCTTGTAATCCCCGCATGCAATCTAGAGGACGGAGGTCAAGGTCAGCCTCAGCTCTATTAGTAGATTCCATCTAAAAAACCAATAAGCAAAACAAAAAGAAAAGATTAAAAACCCAGATAAACAAAGAATAAACAAAAACTCTAAAAGAGATAGATCCAACATATTATTTCTAATGAAAAACACACAAGCAAAAAACTGAGAGAAGTGGTACCTGGTGTACAGGCCTGTAATCCCAGCTAGTAAAATCCTGAGGCAGAAAGTTTAAAGTCTGTTTGGGCTACAGAGTGAGCTGAAGGCCATCATGTGATTGGAAGTAAAAAGAGGACTCTGTGGTCAAGGTCAAGAGCCTGCACAACATACACAGGCATTGGGCTCACTCCAACCTCTGTGGGGCCATGGTACATCAAAACGGAAAACTAAAATTCCATTTATGACAACATGCAAATATTTTTAAACTATAAAAGACCGTGAAAAGAGGAGCTCCAGAAGAATTGGGCATGAGGCCTTCCCATGTCATTTAATGTGGGATGAATCTGAAAGGTTTAAGAATAGATTCAGTGAATACATCTACACATTCAGGATGGGTGAGACTATAAATCAGTGTACTCTAATGATAAGCTTACTTATCAAAGAGAGGAAAGACTAGAAATGTGTATAGAGATACGTAGATGCCATGATTTTCTCTGTAGCCTTTGTAATAGTAAAAACCTAAATGACCATGAGCCAGTTACTCTTTTATGGTTTATCTACAAGTTGATTCTCTGTCTCTGTCTCTCTCTCTTGCGCTCTCTCTCTCTCTCTCTCTCTCTCTCTCTCTCTCTCTCTCTCTCTCTCTCTCTCTCACACACACACACACACACACACACACATACACACACCTTTAAAACCATCTTCTGGAAGAACACTAGCTGATTTGGGGAAATGATCAGATTTTGTGCTTCCTAATGCAGTGAGCACATTTACTTCCATTATCACACTATGGCATGGTTCCTGCCACAAGCTGACCAGCAAGTTGAACTAAGCAAAATGAAGCAATGGTGATGATATAAACTGCTCCTATAAGCACAGAGAGGGGTGTGACACTCAAGCTATAGTCAAGATAAGCTTCCTGATAAAATGATGAGTAATCAATGACAGCAAAGCAAAGAGGAACAGCTTAGTTTCTAGAACTCAGACCCAGCCCTACATAAAGGAGATTGTGGAGGGCCATGGAACTTTGGGTGTCTCACATGACATGGCAAAGGGTCGTACCTCCCAGGCCATGGATAGACACTTTGTACTTAAGACTGGAGAAGCCAAAACAGAGATGTATTGTGGTTTGAGTGGAAAAATGCCCCATAGGTTTATAAGCAATGGAACTATTAGGAGGTATAGCCTTGTTTGAGTAGGTGTGGCACTGTTGGATGAAGTAGAAGTGAGGGTGAGCTTTGAGTTTTAGAAGCTGAAGGCAGGCCCGTATCACTCACTCTCCCTTCCTGCTGCATGTTGATGCAGATGTAGAATTCTCATTGGCTCCTTGTCCACTACTATGGCTGCCTGTGTGCCACTATGCTGAAAATGGACTCTGAACCTGTAAGCCAGCTCCAATTAAATATTTTATAAGAGTTGAAGGGGTCATAGTGTCTCTTCACAGCAATAAAACCCTAACTAAAAAAGGACATGACATGATGAACCTAATATTTTTCAAGAGGTCACTCAAACAATGGTATGATAAAAGAGAGGTCATCCCCATGGGACAGACCACTTAATCTAGGGATGAGAGTTTGGACTCAGGCTTAGGAGTGAATTAAAAGAAGTAACTGTGAGAATTATTTTGAACCAAAAGCATGCTTAGAATCTTCAAATATACAGGGTAAAAAAGACAAATAGTAAATGATTTAGCATTTTATGCAGCTTTTTAGTTATTTGGGTGTGTGTGTGTGCGCGTGTGTTTGCGCGTGCGTGCACTTTAAGACAGGGTCTCACTATGTAACTCAAGCTGGCATCAAAAGCCCAGATTTGCTTTGAACTTGCACAATCTCCCTGCCTCAGCCTCTCAAATGCTGAGATGATTCAGTAGCATTTTCTAGATGGGTGTTTGAAATCAGATTTAAAAGCATCTGTGCATCTATCCATTATTATGACATCATACTAAAACCCACCTGTAGTAAAGCACAAACCAAACACAATACTGTACCAAGGTTCCAAAGAAGAGGACTCACTTGAAGCTTGCCCAGTGGTAAGTCCTCATCTCCAAAAATCGGCAAACGACCATGCCCAGCCAGATGCCACCGCCATTGCACAACAGGATGTCCAGAATGACCTGGTCCCACCAGCACTCAGCAAAGTTAGGCAGAAGATGCATAAAGAAAAGCTGAGGAACATAAGAGATGACAGTTGGGAAGAGTGTCAGCAGGGCACCATGCACATACATTAAAAAAATGCTGCTTCAGAAAATGTTTTCTTTTCTCATTATACAAAACCAAAAGTAACGAAGTCTGAATCAGACTCTTGCTTTTTATAGTAAAGGCTTTTCTTTCTTCAAATACATTTACTCAACTAGTTCTCTTTTAAAAACAAACAAAACAAAACAAAACAAAAATGGAGATTTTTAAGGAACAGTGGCAGCCCCAGTGAGTCAATTTGGCTAATGGCACACAGAAGTATCTTTAAGAGAAATAAAGAGAAAGATTTCAAAGCTGACAACAAAGTGTACCAAAATCCTCAAAATAGAAAGTTTGAGAATGCAAGCTGTTCATTGGGAACAATCCCAGTGTGGTGCCCAATTGTGAGTAATTATAAAAGCAGAAAGGTTGGCTGTTGATGGCACAGTGAAGGAAACTGAGAAGCTCAACCACTATTGGTACCCAGTGATACCTTCTTTTAATAGGCACCATAGTATGCACAATGGTCAGATAACAGGAAGTCTAGGCTGAGGATCCAGACATTGAAGCTCAAAATAAACCAGACTGGGGCAGGTGCTACAATGTTGACATCGATGGACTGTGGGGACAAGATGGAATCACTCTGACTGGGAGCAACTGGGAATGGTTTCTAGAAGGAAATCATGTTGAAGTGGGAATGTGAACAGAAATGACTGACTTCAAGGATGGAAAAAGAGGCCATTCTAGAGAGGATCATAGTAAGATCAAGAGTGAGACAAAGTCTCTTAGAAACTGTCCAAAACAAAAGGTGTGTCAGCTGTGTCTGCAGCACCACACCCTGCTGAGAGATGATCCAGCTTAAGGCGAAACTACAAAGATACAGATGTCAATCACTAGCAATGGTGGGTCCTGTGATGCTACAGCAGTGCAGTAAGGCATTCTGCCAGTCAGTAGCACACAAACATATTTCTTCTCATTGTGCCTACAACTGAGAGGCTGCAGGACAGCTACTGTATGCTGGGACTATGGCTGCTGTGCTCCTGAGTGAGGGAGAGGTTAGCATTACCACTGATGTGATTTTCCAGGTTGTAAGCTACCTGGAAGAGCTGGAACACTAGCCCTAGGACTTTCTGGCTTTTTTTTTTTTTTTTTTTAACACTTCCTCTTATGTAGCTGATATAAAGAAAAGTCAAGAGGAAAGCCTGTCTTGGCTTCGCATCTCCAATGAGAGAGAGCGTGTGGTTTATTTATAGGCTACCTACTTTGGCTTCTGCAATCATTTATTATCTGTGTGGAATCTGGCCCCACATAAATTAGGAAGAATGGCTGTGTGTGAGTAGTTTACAGCAGAGGGAACATGATGGGTTGCTGCTATAGTGAAGACACACTGTGATACACTGTGCACATAGCCAAATTCTGTGTGCTGGCAAAGATTAATAAATACAGAACTAATTGAAAGTAGTTCTCCAACTTTCAATTTGTTAACAGTTTCTTGAGGAGTCTACCTCTCAGTAATTAATGGGCACTAACTTTTGATCACAGGTAACGAATGGAGTGTAGGCATAAGGTTATTGAGTAACTTAAATGCTGCTAACTGTATGCCCCCTATCTGGTTGCAATCCTTGTTCTGAAAATCTCCTGTCCCAAAGTTGTATTAACTGCTCTCCAACTGTCCCCTGATATGCCAATAAAGCAGTGTAAAGCCAATCACTAAGTAGGGGAGAGAACAGGGCTGGACTTCCGGCCAGCCAAGGAAGGAGGAGTAAGAAGAGAAAGTTGGAGATTCAGCCATGAGCAGAGGTCCAGGAAACATCAGGAGAGAGGAGCTGGAGCAGTATGTGCAAGTATTGCTGGGATGTATGCTGAGAAGAAACCAAATTAGCTTAGAGGGTTAAAAACAGAGTAATAACTGTTCTTATGCTGTGAAGCTTATTGCTAAACAAAAATAAAAGAGTGTTAGTTATTTGTATGATAGCCAGGTTAAAACAGAAACAGAGAAACAAATGCAGTTATTTAAAAATAACTTTAACAATGGAGCTCTATTGGGAAGTCATGGTCAGAAGAGACAAAACACCTGTGGATGTTTCTGTATTCCAGAACACCCAATTCTACAGATCTAAAAAGAAAGCTGGTGTGTGAGCGAAGTGACTCACTTACTTCTGTATAGATTTCCTCTTTACACTGATATATCTCAATTTGGACTCCCACTTCATTTATTAGCATTTGTTTTTCTTTAAGACTTACCGCAAAGGAGCACAAATCCTTAAGGACACAGTAAGTTTTGTTTAGTTTTTGCTTTTTAAGCAAAAGTATACAATATTGTCATGGAATTGTATGAGTCCAGCTTTGTTCCCCAGAGGCTGGAGGATAAACTGACTACCATCCAAGAACTCACAGCTTCCTCCACACAAACTGTGATGGCTTAGTCCTGGATCCCCTTGCCCTTGTCTTACCTCTGTCAGCTCCCAAGTGATACTGATTGTCCAGCAGAGCCCATAACTACGAATCAGCAAGGCCTTCATGGCCCAGCCCCAGAAATGCCCAAATGCAAATATATCAAAGTGACTGACGATTCTCTCCCAGGTGATCACATGGCAGTTCACAGCATACTCCTAGTTAACATGAAGAGTTTAAACATGATAACTGCTTGCATAACAAATATAACATTTATAATTACTTAGAAATATATAATGTACTAAAAGCTAAAATTAGAATGGAGTCAACATTTTTAAATGCTTGGGAATTTGCAGCTTTGAGTTTATATAATAATTAGTACAGTTTTCAGTGAGGACTTTCGTCCAATAAAGCAGTCCAGACTTCTTCAGAGGTCCATTCCTTATATCTTCTTAGCATTTCACTGTCATTGGAAATTGACCAATATTCCACCATGATTTCTTCTTCAGCTCATGATTTTTAGAAAGTGTTTTAAAATTTCTAAGTCTACTGGATTAGTTATACTTCTATTGCTAGCTTTTTCTTCAGCTTCTCGGTTGCCAGGTACATGTGATACCACTGTTTAAAGATATGCTGAACCTTTGTCTAATTACTTTCTTATTTTATGCCTGTGTTGGAACTGTCACTTAAAAACTACCTATTAGAAACTCTCCTTTTACTAACTCACTTACAAACTAACAAGTTACTCTAAGATTCTTGCTATTACAGCTTTTTCTAAACTGAACAGGTCATGTTTGAGTGTGGAGTACTATCAATCTCTCATTCACTACACGAATCCTAGAGGCACATTCCCAGATCCTGAAACAGTGAGTTCTTGTTACTGGCTCTGGCTGAGAGAGAAACACCCTGGGGCTGAAGCCACTTATCTATTAATTTAAAAAGAATAATTCCTCAACCTCTCACCCTGTGATTACTCTGGAATAAGCTGCTTAGGGCTAGATAAGGACCTAGGTTGGGAGTCTGTTTTCAGTGACCACTCAGTGTAATCACAGGCTGGAAGTGGTTTTGAAAGCTTTGTAAATATATTTACGCTTTCATTATACATTTAAAAAACTATAAAAAGAGAAGTTGTATAACCTAGCATTAGAATTTTAAAGAGTAGATTCACCAATTAATCCCTCCAGAGGCCCCTGAGGTTATTACTGCAGGGAAGGCATAGCAGTTTGGTTACCTCCTCTTCTCCCTGGGGATAGGTCCCAGGATACCAAAATCCAGATGCTATGCTATCCTGATAAAATGGCAGTTTTTTTTTTTTTTTTTTTTTTTTTTTTTTTTGTACAACCTATGCTATCCTCCTACATGTTTTAAGTCATTTCTAGGTTACTTGTCCTAACTAACACAGTAAAATATTTGGTTTGGGGGGAAAAAATGACAAGAAAATAGTCTGTCCATGTTTAATAAAGTGTTAATTGTCTCTTCTGAATATTTCCCATCTGAAGTTAGTTGAAACAATGGATGATGTCATTTTATGATGCAGCCCCATAATAAGAATGGAGCAGGGGGACAGAATCCTACCCCAGCCTTGTGCTTAGGAGGCCTAATCCACTGTGAGTAGTGCTATTACTAGGCAAAGTCCCAGGCTATATAAGAAGGTGAGAAAACCAGTCACGAGCATTATTCTATGGCTCCTACCTCAGCTGCTGCTTGACTTGTCCTGACTCCCTCAGTGATCAACTGGGACTGAAACATGTAAGGTAAGTAAACCTTTTCCTTTCCAAGCTACTTCTAGTTGTGATATTTTATCACAGAATAAAAAGCAAACTCTGGCATGCCTCTACTCCTACTGTACGAGAAATCTGGGGTGTACAGCGGCAGGAAGACAGATGACAAATGTTCTGCATGCAAGCTACACAATTCCAATGTGAGAAATTCTACGAGAAAACCAAATAAACTGTAAGAAAAAAGAAAGCATGTATAGGGAAACTAGTGATCAAAGAGTCTTAGAATACATCAAGAGCGACATCAGGACCTCATTGGGGTCACACTGTGATTGACTGAGGTGTAAGAAACATGTTATTAGGCAAATGGGAACATTATGTGAACACCAGCTCCACATGATGACTGTGAAGTATATATCTGCAAAGAAAATGAAAAGTTTATACATCTTAGATTACTATATGAGATCAGATTTAAAATGAATGAGGGTAGACAATGATGACATCAATCACAAATCAATACTTGTTGAAGCTAGGTATAAGGAATTGAAGTCTTTGTATTCTTATATGAGCTTAAAATGTATAGAAAATATGTTGAAATTTCTTGAAACTGTGCTGAAATTGTTTTATGGTGCAATAGCCAATAATTAATCACTATTAGAGAAGAAATGGACTGTAGAGGACCTGGTGGTACAACCCTATGGTACTTCCTGGTACTTGGGAGGCAGAAGGAAGATGGTCAGTTATAGACCATCCTTAGTCACATAGTGAGTCAGAGGCCAGCTTAGGCTATTAAGAACCTGTTTTAAAAGAAGAAAACGTAAGTAAATAAACAAACAAAAAAGAAATTGCTTCTATTAAGATTAGTAACTCTGTCCCTGACTCCAATTTATAGAAAGAAATCCTAAATGAAAGTGTGAATTTGAATTTCAGCACAGCAGAGTATGTCAGGATCACGAATGGTGGCAGGTGAAGGAACGGGAAGAACAGTGACCCCAGGGCCAGTGTGACTCAGACATGATTTACACGCAAGAACGACTACCCCACCACCACTCCCCCAGTAACAGGCCCTTCGGGATCCTGAGTAAGAATTCTCTTGCTGAGCCACATCTTAGTCCTTTTCTTACTTATAGAGAAGTGGGTCTTACTAAGTTGCCTAAGCTGGCACTGAACTTATGATCCTCCTATCTCTACCTCCTGAATGGTGGTTTTATTTATTTATTTTTTTAAATCCCTGTCACCAGATCTAGCTTTATAAAGGAGCTTCCTTCTAAAAATCTTACAAAGAAGATAATTTCTCTACAGCCAACAATGAAAGAGTCCATACAAAGAGGAAGCTGTTTCTCCATAGCCATCAATGGGTCTTTACCATCATGAACTGCTGACTGGAGGAAGTAAATATGATGAGCAATGAAAAAAGGGAAGTCACTTCCTCACCACCTAGACCTCTGGAATCAGCAAACTGCTGCACACCTCACCTGGCTTAGCAAGAGTTAGCCAGTACTGGACATTAGATTGTAATTTATTTCCTAAGAAAGACTGCTATAAGTATGACCATCCTTACTGTGATCCTTATTGTCCCTCAGCACAGTCAATTCAAAGTATAGGCTTAGAAGCAGAAAGAAGTAGCAGCTTTTGCTTTGATCAAGACAGATAGCATTATATTTTCTCTTTCCTCCTCTGTAAAATGTAATGAATAGATGGTGCGGGTGAGGATTATATTGAATATAGAAAATGTCTGGTATAGTGTCTGTCAGAATAAACTACAATCATCTACAATCATCACTTGTATTATTGCTATAGTGAGGGGTCTGGAATATTTCTCCAAAGGTTCTCACATTAAAGGCTTTAAGTCACTGGCGACATGTATTCAAGGAGGACTGTGGGATGTCAGTCCCTCATTGCTTTCTGGTTACCAAGATGTAAGCACTTTTCCTACCATGGTATTCTGCCTTGTTACAGGTCCAAAGCAAAAGGGTTACCTAGCCAGACTGAGACCTCTGAAACAGCAGCATAAATATTTCTTTTTGAGTCATTATCCCAGATGTTTTGGCTTTGGATTTTCGAACACAGTCAGCTACCCTAAAACTCACTATATAGACCTGGCTGTCTTTAACTCACAGAGCTCTGCCTCCTGAGCGCTGGGATTAAAGTTGTGCACTGCTACACGTAGCTCTCCTAGATGTTTTGTTACCTCAATGGAAAGCTAGCATAACCATCATCATTACAAAAAACTAAGTTACCCCCTGCCATTCTTTTCCTTGAGAGTGAGAAATCCTAATTAGGCTTCTAAATAATTTCCAAGCTCTTGTTTTTGCTTTCATGGTATACCCCAGGAAAGTTGACATAAACATTTAGAAGTATCATCCCAAGAAGGGTTTAGCCGTTCTGTGATAATGATTAACTACTGATCTTTTCACCCCTTTGTTATTTCCTTTGTTTTTCTGTGTAGTTGTGGCTGCCCCTGGACTCACTTTGTAGACCAGGCTAGCCTTGGACTCATAGAGATCTGCCTGCCTCTGCCTCCCCGAGTGCTGGGATTAAAGACATGCACCACCTTGCCAGGCGCTTTGTTTGTTCTTTCTTTCTCCCCCCACCCCAAGTCCCCTCATCCCAGTTTTTTGAGACAGGGTTTCTCTGTGTAACAGCCCTGGCTGTCCTGGACTTGCTTTGAAGACCAGGCTGGCCTTGAACTCACAGAGATCTGCCTGCTTATGCTCCATGGTAGCACAGGCCTTTAATCCCTTTGTTATTTAATTGCAGAGTAAATGTCTGTGCCCTAAATGCCTATTCTTTCTTCAGGACATCGTCAACTTTTCCATTAACCTGCACTGGATAGTGGCATTCAAAGGACTAGAGAAGAAGGTCACAGCACACAGTAGCTACTGACTTTGGTTTTAGCCCTGGGCTCCATTGCAGTTTCCTCAGGAGAAAGGGTACTTAGTACATCTATTGTACTAGTGGTCTTTGAACTGTTTCAGAGAGTTCTTAAAATGCCTTGGAAATCCAAGAGTGATTGGAGTACATCTTATTTTAAAGATACCTGGGAGCTAAGCACTGAAAAACAGAGATGTATTAAAAGTGGGTACATTCCTGCTCCACCCTGTATCCTGTAACAAAACCTCTATGAAAGCTCCACTGTAGGGCTTGGAGAGCTCTTTGGAGAATTACACATTTGCCTACTAAGATTATTGTACACCTAAAGAAGCTGTGGCATTTAGAACTCTGCCAGCCCTCAAGCTAAGTACCCCTGCTCTGGCTGGCTATTTATCTGCATCCTATATGACATTCTTTAAAATAAATTAGTAAAAGGCAACCCTGAGTTCTGCAGGTTGAAGACTTGAAGGTAGGTGGAATGCCTCTATGTATGGCCAAGGCCATGTGATGGCAGTGTGTGTGTTCTTACCATACACCCTTATTTCATGAGAGGGTTTTATTTTTCTGGATGGCATCACTTTGGAAAATCCACACAACAGTGCACCCTGAGATCCAGTTTTTAGCTATATACTCAGGAAATATGGAGAGGGATCAATTTAAAATGTGGACTTATTCCCCTACCAAATTCACAATTGGACCACTAACAAGTACATACCATGATGTCTGCTTCTCTTGTGGCATATCGAAGATTTGGGTCTAGCCAATACATTAGGGATTTAACCTGCTCGAAGTTCAGGAAAAGAAGGAATACCAAGAAGAGGAAGTACAGCACACTGAGGCCTGATGGAAACAAAAAGGTCAAATTCAGGGGAGACGCTCATTAGACCCTGTGGCTTGGAGCTACAGTACACATAAATATCACAACATAGCCTTTTGAGGCTCTAACAGTCATGTATTTTCTTTGTTGAAAGGATCTGACACATAGTCCTAAAATGCTACTTAAGCCTTGAAGGGTGAGCAACAGAGGATGTGTAGGGTAGGCTTGGGGGAGCATGACGTCCCTGAAGAGAGACAGATGTCACCATGAAGCTAGGGTGATGGTAGAGAGAGGAAATGGGCGAAGGGTTGATGAAATGACAGGATTAGGGGACAAGGCCAAGTTTTCTGTTTTTCTCCCAAAGTCAGCGAGGAAATAAGATGAGAGAAACAATGTTCTATGAAGCTGAATGAGCAGACGACAGGTGAGTCATACTTTCATATTCTATCTGAGATATTCTTCAAATTAGCTCTGGTAGGTGTTATTTTCTTGTCACAACTATCATTACTGCTATCTTAAATATCCAACACCATGTCATTTAAAAGAGTAAGGCCACTAATATATGATAAGGCAAAAGCTTGTGTGTTGCGGCACCCCCTACACCTCTCCAGAGGGTGGCCGTCATTTCTTCCACTCGGCCTGCTGTTATTAAATCAGTGATGCAGGCACATAAGCACTGTCCTACTTATCGCCTTGAATCACTATCTTGGCTTAGCTCTGATCTCCAAACAGGCACCCTAGAGAAGAGGATATGCAAAGCAGAAATGAATCCATAACAAGTGCTGCAGCCCCAGGCCTTCCAGCCAGGCCCCTCTTGATTTACCAACCAGAACATTGCACTAAGGCCCCCTGTAGAGCAGGGTCAACCCAGCCACACATTCCAGAGGCAAGAAACATACATTTCTGAGGCATGAGAACTACCTTGGTTTTGCATTTTTGCACCAGTTTTATGAATTTTCATCTTTAAGGACACCCCCCACTATAACCTTTTAAAATTACAATCTTTACTAAATAATTATTTTAAGACAGAAAGAAATGATCTCTGACATAGAAATGTTTAGACTAGAGTTCTGGGCTGGACTTCGAGGACTATGGAACCCTGGATACTACAGCAGAACGGTGTTTATATGTGTGTGAGTGCATGGGCATGTGTGTGCCGCTGCATAGGTGTGAGCAAGCATGCATGCTGGGGAAGGCTTGGGATGGTAGGGATTGAACTCAGTGCTTAGGCTTGTGAAGCAAGCACTTAATCAACTGAGCTACTTCTGTAGCCCCAGGAATATCTTTTTCAAATAGTAAATACAACCATGTCATCCTTCAGGGAAAACACTCTTGATTTCCTTTGCACCTTGCCCACAAGTCTAAATGCATCTGTCTGTGCAGGCTCTCTATTCCTTAGATTACTGTTCTTCACCCACCCACCAGGGCCTAAAACATTCCAAGTGCATCCAGCCATGAGGCCAGCTTAGGGGCCATTTATTTTAGCTGATGGCCCTGCTATACACACAGACCATTATTTGTATCCAAACCTTAGACTGAGTGTCACTCCTTCAGGCCTTTATTCACTGCTCCAGTGGAAGCAGCTACTCAGTCACTGTCACCTCACCTAGTTTTAACTAGCTAATGCTTAGTAACAGCTTATAATTTTTTACTACTGAAATCTTTAATAGTTTGCTCTCTATGACTGTCCTCTGGTCCTTGGCTGAGGAAGAGTTTTCAAGGGCAGAGTCTTATTTGTCTCATCATACCAGTAGCGTCAAGTCTTCAAACATACTCAGTAAATAGCTGCTCGTAAAAACTTCATAAGCAAATTTTAAAAGTACATTTAAAGAATTGCTGCATGTGGTGGCACACACCTTTAATCTCAGAACTCTGGCGGATCTCTACCAGTTTAAAGCCATCTTGATCTATACAGTGAGGCCCAGGACAGCCAGGATTACACAGAGCTATCTCAAAGAACAAAATAAGCAAGCAAGCAAGCAAACAAAAAGATGAAAAGTGACCTTTAATAGCTGAAGGATGTAACAAGATAGGCAACTTTTAGCAAACTATCCTGTTAAATTTCTCAAGCATCGGTATACTGTCTTAATCTATAATAATTGATTGTACGTCTTATTTAGGCAGGTGAAAGCAAACATTCTAAATATTAAACACTTATTTTATACTCATTCAGGCAATTTGACTTTCTGGGCAACAAATTTAAGTAAATATGAGATAATCTTAATGACAAACTTCAAACCAAATGAGGGCTAGAAACTGCACTGCTGGGCTTCCACAGACACTGACAAGACAAGCTTGCTTTTAGCATGCACTTGAGCTTGCACTAGCAAAGGGTACCAAGACAGAAAATAAGGGGTATTTGCTGAAGCCAAGCTCTTTGCACACTAAGAAACAAAAATATCAACAGCAGGCATATGAAACAGAAAGGGCCCCTAAGTATAAGAATTTAGGCTATCACCAACCTTTTTTTTTTTTTTTTTTAATCAAAGACTCTTAACATTGTTGTATTAGGTACACTAAGAAATTTTGTTTTTAAGCTATGATGTAAAACTTCTATTGTGACAGAGAAAATATTTTTTTTTAAGTACAAAATTTTTTCTTATTTACTAATGGAACTCACCAAAAACCATTCGCCATAAAGCTGGATGAGGTCGAGTAAACGGGCCTGCAAAGACAGGACATGAAGTTAGAATAAACTGCACTGAGCCAGAAAGAAAGCGCTATTGATCTATATACAGGTAATAATAATTTTTTAAACATCTATACTATTCATTTTTATTTTTCCTCACACCCTTGGAACAGTCTTCTTAACTTTGGAGAACTGAAGAATTATGAACCCGACATGCCAAGGGGGAGATTCCAGGGCTTTCTTTCCAGCCCATTATAGCCTGGCCTTTGCCTTCAGTTGCCCTGTGCTGAACTTGACCTCAAGAGCTGGTGACAAAACAGGGAAGGATGCAAAGCAATCACTCGCATTTCTCTCACTCCAGCCAGTAGTGGAAACAGTAGACAGTGTCATCCACAATTAAGGTGACTCCAGTAGGGTTCAGTGTAGAAATAGGAAAAGTACAACGTGCTTTGGTTTATTTATATCCAGTGCCTAAACAATCATGCCAGGAATGTTTTATGAGTTGATTTGGGGAACCAGATGAGGAAACTGAGGCTCAGAATAGTGAAATAATCTGTCTCCAGGCACACAGTCAAGCAATAGTATATAGTTAGACCCTGCAGCTTGTCAGTCAGGTCTAGAGTCATGGAGGTACACAGTCATGAGAGTTAAGAGAGTCTGAGGGAAGGCTGTTTTTATATAATATACCCAGGGCCCATGGAAGCTGGAAGATCCCACTAGAAGGTCCCCTTCTGAAACTGCAGATTCAATGGGCTCCATCTCATCTCACAGACACAGTGGTTTAGTTACAGTTAAATTTGCACCTATAGATTATTTGCTATCCTGTGGTAGAGGTAGTACTTAAAAGCTTTGAGGTTTTGTTGTTTGTTAAGGAATCAAAGAAGAATGGAAAATAGAAAAGGGAGAGATGGCAGGGGACAGGAAGTAGGCATCATACCCTCTTTTTCCCTGGTCTCTCAAGGGCTCTTCTACTACACCTCCTTATAGATTGATGTCTTCCTACAGAACTAGGAGAAGCCTAGGAAGCTAATCCTGCCACACATCAACTGACAGTCAAAGGGAGTGTGGTGAGTGTCTACCCTCTTTCACCTTTGTGAATTCTATACCATCAGAGGTAACTCTAGCTCCCCTGCATCTTTTTCAGTCAGTACATACCTACTAGACATCTAAATGCCCACTTGAAATCTTTGTCCTCAGGACTAGGCAGGAGATAAAGTATATGACTTAATTCTAGCCAAAGAGACTTGGAACAAGTACACTAAGAACCTTCTAGAAAAGAATTCCTCAAGCTCTGTCATGGCATAAGCCTGTAGTCTTAAGAGGCAAGAGGACTAGGAATTCAAGGCCATCCTGGGCTACAAAAGTAGACTCTGTGTGGTGGTTTAAATAGGAATGGCCCCCACAGACTCATGTGTTTGAATACTTTGTCCATAGGGAGTGGCACTATTAGGAGGTGTGACTTGTTGGAAGAGGTGTGGCCTTGTTGAAGGAAGAGTGTCTCTATGGAGGTGGGCTTTGAGGTCTCATATGCTCAAGCTAGGCCTAACAGGGCAGTCTCTTTCTGCTACCTTTGAATCAGGATGTAGAACTCTCAGCTCCTTCTCCAGAACTATGTTTATCTGCATACTGCCATGCTTTCCATCATGATTATGGGCCAAACTTCTGAAACTATAAGCCAACCTCAATTAAATGTTTTCCTTTTAAAGGATTTCCTTGGTCATGGTGCCTTCTCAGCGATAGAAACCCAAACTGAGACACTCTGTTTCAAAAATCAAGAACAGGAGGCTCAGAATATGGCTTAGTTGGTAACCATTTATTGTGCAAATATGAGTACTTGAGTTCAGATCCCAGAAAACTCACTGCAATAGCACACACTTATAATCCCGGGATTGCAATGACAGGATGGGAGGCAGAGACAAATGAATCCAAGGCAGTTCACAAGCCACATACCCTGGCATATAGAGTGGCAAACACCAAAAAGAATAACTCCTGAGATTATCATTGACCTCTACCTGGAAGTTATGGCACATATGCTCCTGTACTCACTCATGTCAACATGGGCACATATATATATCACATACACATATACACAGCAAGACTTTTAAAAATCAAAAGCAGGTTGCTTCATTCCTAACAACACAGAAAACCACCTAAGCTCATCTGCTGCTGGACAATGCCTATCTTGTGTGCCTATTTAAGACTATATGGGTGGAGAGGCCCAGGACTAACTCTACAGCCAGTAGTTGTATTACCCAAGCTCAAGGGTCATGTTATCTCTGAACTCCATGTTATATAAGAAAGTAAACAATTCATTCTTTAACTTATTCTGAATAGTTTTCTAGTAGTCAAGTTATACAGACTGCACAAAAAGAATCACAGGGCCCTTGTCCATAAGAGTAAAAGAAATGTACCACACTAGGGTCATATTTGAATTCAAACATACAAGATGGAGCCCCATGGTCATGAACAAACACAGACTTATATACTACAAGCATTTGGGTCAGCCTTTGATAGGTCAAGGACAAATGCCTGTGAAGTTTCCAAAACAGAACCATGCTGGGTATGCCATCCATTTGAAAGCATGCCCCCAAATATCTTTGAAGGAAAACACAAACTTGGGACTTCTATTCTCACATTCGTTTTCATTATTTCACTTGGGAACCTATGCCAAGGGTGGAGAGAACAGAGAATAAGGTGACAACATTAGAGCAAGAGATGAGTCATGTAAGAATGTGCCCTTTTATGGTGCCTCCCAGGCAGGCCAGCAGCCTGAAAGCTGAACTGAGGGAAAAGCTGCAAACCCTCTACAACCTCCATTGGGACACCCTGAAACTACCCCTAAAGCATTCCTTCACATGGATAAATGAGTTTTACAACCTATGTAACATGTGAGCAAGTGAACTTTAGAAAACACGTTATGTAATGTGTGTTGTGCAAGCACGGCTGCAAGAGAATCCTCTGCCTGCCTTCCTGATGCTATGGTTTGATATGGTTTGTCCCCTGAAAGCTCTGGAAATGCATGTTGAAATCCGATTGCTTCCTCGGCTGACTGCTGCTGTGGTGGTCTGGGAAGAGGGCCTTTAAGAGGTGCTTGGACTATTAATGTAGCTCTTTAGTTAATTAGGCTAATGTTAATTCTCATCGGTATGACTAAACTCTTGTTCTCACAGAGCTGGGTTAGTCATTTCGTTGTGGGTTATAATAAAGATGTCTGCAGATCTTGTTTTTATCTCTTCACAAGAAGGCTCAGATCAGTCTTCTAGCTTCTTCCAATCTTAGACTATCTGCAGATTGCATAGCAGCACCATAACCAACTGTCACATGCCTTCTGTAATAACCAAAGTATGCTATGCACAGACCAAACAGGTCCACACTATAGGAAAGAAAAGCTGACAGGAAGGAAGAGAAACAGAAAGAAGGAGAAGCATACACTAGCCAGGTGAAAGCCCCATGTGGTGGGCCTAGTGTGAGAGATGCCTAAAAGCCAGGCAGATTGGGGCAGGCAGTTGACCCCAGATGATGACTGGTGGTCACAGGGTTCAGCTTTCTCATCTATAAACTGAGTGGGCTGAACTAGGTGATCTCTAGATGGGCCCTCCTCCCTTCACCTGGACTACAGAGTCTGCATGCTGGGGACCAATAACACAGCTTTACCTTCCCAAATCAAAACAAAAGCACAGTCCCATGATGAGAGAGGGCACAACTGAAAGGCATCACTGAAGAATTGAGAGAAACCCAGAAGTTACACCAAATGTGACTTCAAATAGAATTAATCCCTCGACCTCAATGTCTTTGGAATCCTGAGAAAAGCATCTGTGGGGGAAAAAAAAAAAAAAACCAAAAAAAAAAAAAACAAAACCCAGTGCTCAGTTACTGAAGAAGCACCAGGGAAAGAACACCTGCAAATCAGGGCTATTGAGACTCAAATTTTCAGAATGTTCTAGACTCAAAATAACCAGAAAATAAATGAGTAGACAGACAGACAGGTAAACAACTGTAGTTCAAATCATGAAGACAGGACCACTAATAATTAAGCTGCATGATTATACTACCTTTGATTTAAACAGTCTCATAGCACAGGAGAGACAGACTTCAGCAACATTCCTGTTCTTGAAGGAAACAGAATATAATGACCAAGGCCTACTTCTAAGCTTAAAATCTGAAGACTCTGAATGACACATATATGGAGAAAAACCAAAGTTGATAGGGAAAAGAGACATTTAACAGTATAGGGTTGTTCTTCACAAATTTTACAGCAAGGTCAATAATATACATTTTGTTCTCCAATCTTAGTAACTATGAATAATTAGAACATCAATCATCAAGAAAAAGAAAATTTATTACATCTACATAAGGTCTGTAGTTTTTTCCTATAGTGCAGGATTTCCATTAAAGGTAAATTTAATTTAAAAGCTGAAGAGGTGGGCCTGGTGGTATATGCCTTTAATCCCACTCATCGGGAAGCAGAGGCAGGCATATCTCTGAGTTCCAGGCCAACCTGGGCTACAAAGTGAGTTGCAGAACAGCTAGAGCTACATAGAAAAAGCCTGTCTTGAAAAACAAAAAAAAAAAAAAATCTTTATTAAAAGTGGGCTGAGGCAGGCACATGCCTGTAACCCCAGTACTCAGGGAGGCAGAGGCAGGGGGATCTCTGTGAGTTTGAGTCCAGCTTCATCCACAAAGTGACTTCAGGACAGCCAGGGCTACACAGAGAAACCCTGTCTCAAAAAAAACAAAAAACCCTCCAAAAACAAACAAACAAAAAACCCTACCCAAATCAAACCTACCAACCAAACAAGCAAGCAAACAAAACAAAACAAAACAAAAGGCAGGATGGTTGAAGAGGTGGCTCAGCAGTTAAGAGCACTGACTGCTCTTCCAGTGATCCTGATTTCAATTCCCAGCAACCACATGGTGGCTCACAACCATCTATAATGGCATCTGATGCCCTCTTCTGGCATGCAGGCATATATGCAGATAGAGTACTCATATACATAAAATACATACATAAATAAAAGCTGATGTGGGAGCTTGAGAGATGGCTTAGTAGGTAAAGCATTTGCCCCCAAAGTGTGAGAACCAGAGTTCAGATACCTAGCACCTGCCAGGCATGATGGTCTACCTGCAATCCTAGCACAAGTGGTAGAATCAGAGCATCTTTGGAGGAACTGGTGAGCTCAGGGTTCAGTTGAGAGACCCTGCCTCAATATACAAGATTGACAGTGGTTCAAGAACAACACCTGGTGTCAACACCTGGCCTCTACTACACACACACACACACTACACAATTGAAAACAAATAAAGGCTAAAATGTTAGCATAATTAAACTCAGCTCCCAAATAATAGGGCCACTTAGAATTACTTCTTGAAGAAACTCAAGAGTTGTAGGTCTACTGTCTTGACATCTATACTACCAGTAAAAAAATACCAATTTTGTACACACAGTGCTACACAGAAGGATCAAAATTAAAAAATTCCACTGCCACCAGCTTGGGAAACCTGGAGGCATTTATCATGGATCATGTCCAATAGCATTCAGTAACATTCAGAATGATCTTCCTATGCCATACATAACAGTCTACTGAAGCTTACATGATGACTGCATCTTTTCTTTTTTTTAAAGATTTATTTATTATGTACACAATGTTCTAACTGCATGTACACCTGCAGGCCTGAAGAGGGCACCAGATCTCATTACAGATGGTTGTGAGCCACCATGTGGTTGCTGGGAATTGAACTCAAGACCTTTGGAAGAACAGTCAGTGCTCTTACTTAACCTCTGAGCCATCTCTCCAGCCCAATGAATACATCTTGAAGAATGCTATTTAAAATCTAAGTATGTCCATGGGGCATAACTGATAAGGAAGACTGCAAAACATCTCAGAGGTGTGAGAAAAATACAATACAGTAATAAGAATTTAGAAATGGGTACAGAAAATAAGCCAGAATATTCTGGAAAGGGGGTATGAAGAGGGGTTAAGAACAAAATAAAGCAACTTATAAGGAACACTTCAGAGGGAAGGTACAAATCAATTAGAAGCATACATGAAAGGTTTTGCCTCTTTCTTTTTCTCTAATCCTGACAGAGGGGATCCATGGATTATCATCAAATTCCTGCCTGATCCAAATGCACAATCAGCAAGGGTAACTGTGTTAACAAATGGCAAATTATTTAGGTAATAAATCCTCATTGGAGCTAGTTCTGACTTTGGGGTCAGAACTGAATAGCTCTGTGAGTAATAATAAAAAATACCATGGAAAAGAACAGCTGGCCTGGGCACAGCAGTGTATGCCTGCAGTTGCTTGTGATCCCAGCATGCTGGAGGCCAAAGTAGGAGGATCAAGTAGTCAAGACCACCCTGGGCTTTAGAGCAAGTTCCAGACAGCCTTGGAATGTATCGGGAGGTATTGTCCCCCGGAACAGACTAATTAAGAAACAAAAAGAATGGTTATAAAGAGTTTATTATTTGTCATGGATTGCATGTGGTTTGGCTCCAAAGGGCTCATGCGTTAGGAGGTTGGTCTTAGTATAGGAATGTTAAAATATAGTGGAAGCTGTAGTGGACCTAATGGGAGTTCACTAAGTGTTGCTCTTAGGGTGAATAATGCAGTTCTCTTGGGACCCTGGTTAGTTCTCTTCAAAGAGTCATTAAAAAATAGCAATTCCAGTCTTACAGTGTAAGCTCCCTCTCTTGTACATAATTCCATCATGAGACCATGCTGCATGATGCAAAAGCAAGGAGCCTCACCAGAACCAGTAACATGTAGAATGGACTTTCAGCTTCCAGACTGTGAGCTTGAAAACCTCCATTCTTTATAAGGTATATTGTGCCAAGTATTTTTTTTTTTTAATCAATAAAAATCAAGCCAACACATAGGTTTAACATTATTAACTTAGCTCTTACAATATCTTCCTGTTATCCTCATGACACAGGAGAAAAACTGAAACACATTTAAAGACATTGGGGGCCACAGAGCTGGGAAGAGGCAGAACAGGAAGCACGCCTACTCAGTCTGTGCCCATGACTGCTACATAAAACTAATCTTCTAGACAGTGCACCTCAACAAGTCAGAAAGGCATGATGCACAGGAGACATTCAAAAACCCAAGACATCACTCACCATTGGGGAATGCTAACACGCTGATGATGAGAAAGAAGAAAATAACTGAAAGAATGCCTCTCCAGATGTTGTCTTCAGGAACAGAGTCATCCCTGAAAATGGAAAACAACATTGAGAACTCATTCTCGGATCTAAACAGGAAACCAAAAACCAGTATGCTTTCCACAGTCTCACACCAAGAGACCACAGATTTTCTGTTGCTGAACAGAGTTTATTGTTCAGTGTCACTTCCTAAAATCAACACTCTCATAATAAAGCCCAGTTCTCACATAAAAGGGAATGTGGAGTACAGCTCAGTGGTGCTGTTTGTGCTAAGCATTCTCAAATCTCATCTCCAGGACAAGGAATTATGTAAAATAATATATTAATAAAACTAATCATCTTAAACACCAACATACATTCTATTCAAACACGCATTTGAGATCCACTATTCTTTAAACAGAAACATGAAACTTCAAGATACCAAAACACAAGATTTGTTTTGGAGAAATGTCTTTTGAACTTAAAAATAACAAGATACCTTTGTTTATATAGGAAGCGGCAAAGGAATTTTCAAATTTCCAGAATTGAACAAGAAATTACCAGGAAGACAGTAATGTGACAAGATTATATCAGCTACTCTTGAAAAATGGAAAGCTAGGGACTACAGGATGCAGGAAAAGGCATGAGAATGGGAGTAACAAAAAAGCATCAGTAAAAAGAAAAGAAAATCAAGAGGGGAAAAATTCACAAGATTTAAAATTGGAGCAGAAGCAGAATGGCAAAGGAAATGACTACCCTTCCTCCTATACCTGGCCCTTTCTAACATCACCGGCTTACTCCTCCATCACCCCAGTGATTGGCCTGATCTCATTTTCTGTACATGCCAGAATCACACTTCTGACTTATTGCCTTCTGTTCTTGGAACCTGACACATGCTACTCACTCAACAGATCCTCTGGAATAACTGTTGATGAGAGCTACTATGTCAACACTATGTTAGACCCCTAATGTCGAAAAAGTGAGACAGACAGATTGACAGACTGACAGACGCTGACTGGTAATATATGTGGGACTCAAGGAAAGCAAATGGAAAGGGGAAAATAGAATGTAAGACAAGAAGGAGGTCTCCTGAATTATTAATAATTTCTGAGAAGCTTGAGAAAAAAAAGTTCAGCACTGCAGATTTCAAAATGCAGAATGAGTAGGGAGAAAGTATGACATGAAACAGAATGGAAGGAGACGTTTTAAAGACAAGAAGACAAGTAGCAAACAAATTCATAATGATCATAATCGCTGTCGTCCTCAGCAGCAGCAGCAGCAACAGCAACTGAATTATGCTATGCAGCGGTGATGCATGTCTTTAATCCTAGCACTTGGGAAACATGGAGGCAGGTGGATCTCTGAGTTCCAGGCCAGCCTGGTCAACAGAGAGAGATCAGGACAGCCAAGGCAATACAGAGAAACCCTGTCTCAAAAACAGGACATCAAGCACTCAATTGAAGAGATATAGAGAGTGGACAGCCTTGTCTTGTCCTTGATTTCAATGAAATTGATTGACGTTATCTCTGTTTAGTTTGATGTTAGCTATTCCCTTGTTGTATATTGCTTTTACTATGTTTAGGTATGTGCTTTGTATCCCTGATCTTTCCAGGACTTTTTTAAACTGCATGGTACTTGCATAGAACTAGAAAGGTGGATCACTGGAATCAAGTTGAAGAGCCAGGAATAAACCCACACACTACAGTCACTTGATTTTTGACAGAGAAGCCAAATCCATACAATGTAAAAAAGACAGTACCTTCAACAAATGGTCCAACTGGATGGCTACATGTAGAAAAATGGAAATAGATCCCTATATATCATCCTGCACAACACTGAAGTCCAAATGGATTAAAGACCTCAACATAAAACCAGACACACTAAATCTGTTAGAAGAAAAAGTGGGGAAGAGCCTTCAGCTCATTGGCACAGGAGACAACTTCCTGAGCAGAACACCAACAGCTCGGCCCCTAAGGTCAACCATTATTTAATGGGACCTTATGAAACTAAAAAGCTTCTGTAAGGCAAACGATACTGTCAGCAAAACAAAACAACAACCTACAGACTGGGAAAATATCTTCACCAACCCTACATCTGACAAAGGGCTAATATCCAAAATATATAAAGAACTCAAGAAATTAAACACCACCAAACCCAATTTTTAAAAATGAGGTAGAGAACTAAACAGAGAATTCTCAACAGAAGAATATCAAATGGCTGAGAAGCACTTAAAGAAATGATCAACATCCCTTGTTATCAGGGAAATGCAACTCAAAATGACTCTAAGATTCCATCTTACACCTATCTGAATGGCTAAGATCAAAAACTCAGGTGACAGCACATACTAGTGAGGATGTGGAGAAAGGGGAACACTACTTGCACTTCCTTGGTGGGAGTGCAAACTTGTACAACCACTTTGGAAATCAATCTGGTGCTTTCTCAGGAAATTGGGAATAGTTCTACATCAAGACTCAGCCACACCATTCCTGGGAATATACCTAAAAGATGCTCCACTATACAACTAGGACATTTGCTCAATTATGTTCAAAGTAGCTTTGTTTGTAATAGCCAGAATCTGGAAACAACCTACATGTCCCTCAATTGAAGAATGGATAAAGAAACTGTGGTACATTTACACAATGGAATACTATTCAGGTATTAAAAACAAGGAAATATTGCAATTTGCAGGCAAATGGATGGAACTAAAAAAGATCATCCTGAGTGAGGTAACCCAGACCCGGAAGACACACATGGTATATACTCATTCATAAGCGGACATTAGCCACATAATACAGGATAACTACACTACAAAACAGAGACTTATACATCAACCAAGGACCATGTATATTGTGGATCTAGACCCTCTGCTCAGATGTAGTAGCACAGACTCCTTGTGGGTCCCACAATGTGGAGAATCTGGACTACTTTGGACATGGACTCTGGCCACTGAACTTTGATCACTTCCCTCTAGCAAGGTGGCCTTACCAGGCTAGAGGAAGAGGTTACAGGTAGTACAGATGAGACTTGATGGGCTGAGGGGAGGAGGGCTCCCCTTTCTGAGGACTAGGGGAGGGGGAGAGGGGCTGAAGGAAGGAGGTGAGATCGCAAGGGGATGAGGGAGGGTGATACAAATTGGATGTGAAGAATTTAACTGTAGAACAAGCAGTCCCACTATATGGAACTAGCTCTGAGACTGGCTGAGACATGAATGCCTAGGCATAAACAATGCTTCTTGTTGGCTACAGAATTCCTATGAATCATTCATTAGATGCCATTCTTTGTATGGTATGAATGAAGATTTACAGATGTCTCTTTTTCTGCTCATACAAAGAGCACAGAACGAGCCTTAATTGTTCTGTGCATCATGCACACTTATACATTTATAATTTAAGGACTGTATAATGCTTGTGAGAAATTATATGTTTTCCAAACAAAATAACTGGACACTGACATTGGATCAGACCTGACAGGATTGATTGCTCTCAGCATCCTGGGCACTGACATCCTGCATCCTTCATGTTCCAGCACCAAGTGCTGTTCCTCATCACAACAAGACAGCTCCCCAGGACACCTTTGAAGAAAGCTTCCAATCTCAATTGATCCAGCATTTCAGACTGTGCCACTCAGGACTCTAATTAAGCTTGGAACTTCACAAAATTTAGAAAATGGACCACAGATGCTATTCCTAGTTTGTTGAACCATTTCCCCATTTTAATTTTGGCCCCTACAAAGGCATTATTCATCCCGAATCAGCTGGAAGAAACCTTAAGAGAACAATGCCCCCACTTCCCTTAAGGGAGGTCGGGTAGGTTTCTGGCTGCTTTCTTGGGCTATAGAGGGCTATTTTCAATGGGAGTTGGTTATAAGTTATTATTGGTCTTATTTAGAGAGAAAAAAAGGTTGGACTCGAGGATATCTTTCTTTTCCTTTATCTTCTATTCTTAGGTTTGGAGATAGGGGTTGAAAAGAGCAAAGGGGTAATAAAGAACAAAAAGTAGATTAGTGAATATACTCCTCAACTTAATGACTTAATTGTCAACTCACAAGGTTATTTTTAATTCACTGGTATAGAATTTTCTATATAGACACAACATAAGTTTAAGTTTGGATACAGTGGTAAAGAATCCAAATGTAAGATTATTCTTCACACACGTTAGATATATTTCTCCTTTAATATGTGGTATTGTACCCATATAACTCAAGTATAATACAAGGTGTACTTCCAATACTTTGAAAGCTATTGCAGGCTGTTTATGATAAGTAAGTTATACAAGTTAATCAAATCATGGTCATATCAATTACTAGTCTATTTTTATCACAAGAATATACATTTTAGGTACAAAAGGTATATATGATTCTATAGAAAGATAAGGTAAAATAGATAAGGTCTCCAAAACCCTCAGAGACATAAAGAATAAGGCATTTAAAATGTTTTTATTATTTTAAAGATTCAATGCCAATGATACAGCTTAACTCCGGGCAACACCTAGCCTACCTCAAAGAGGATGATGAACATCAAAGAACCTCCTTATGGAGATGGCTTCAAATATGGCAAACAAGCCACTGGGGAAAATGTACTTGTTTCTACTAGAGACAGAATTCTGCCTAAAAAAGGGCAAGCTTGGATGCAGGCAGAGTTGATGGCCAAACTCTGCCAAGATAGGGTAAGTAAGTCTTCAATAGTTCCTGCCTCACAAATATGCCTTTCAGATATATTGGGCCACGAGACTGAAGATAATATTCCAATGTTATGGAGAATTTTGGGTGACTATTCAGGTAGCAAACTGTCTCAGTCATCTTCTCATTTGGGAAGCTGCTAACCTGCACCCCCTGAATACTAAGGCAATTAATTTTATTTCTTCTCAAGTCTCTGATGGGGTTGAAGACCAGATAGTTTAGTTTTATAAGTAACCTTAGTTGTTTAGAGGTTAAGATTTTTTAGGTCTAGATAGATGTTTTAAGTTGATATTGACAAGATATGATAGATACTGATTTATATTCAGAATTTTATACACACCACGATAGGAAAGATGTTTTCTTCAAGGCTGCCAAAACACTAAAACTGTAACATGTATATAATTAATGATTTCTTTATGGTTCTTCTTGCTGTAGATAATTTATTGTATGTATGTGTAACAATATAAATATACATGTAAAAAATAATAAAAAACAACCAAAACACAAACCACCCTCCCACCCCAGACTCCCTGACTCTGGAGCAGAAGCTGTGTGGGTAAAGGCTCTTGCTGTGCAAGACTTTGATCCCCAGAACCCATACAAAAGTGGGACAGAGAACAAAAGTTGTCATCTAGTCTCCACTTACACACTGTGGCACGCACACACATACACACACACATTTTTTTAATTTTAGACATATTAGGGGAAAAATGAAGTTTTCACACAAAAACAAGTGTGGGTCATTGAAACATGAAGAGGCATGGAATGAAATAATTACCTTGATAAGGACTAAGTACTAGGGTATTGGTTTAAAATCAGAAGTTAAGATGCCAGTTTCCATGTAGGCAGCTAAGCTTCTGCCATGAATTAATCAGCTTCTAGAGTATGGCCAGGGCTGAGCACGGGATCTGAAATGAGATTACACAGCATTTCCTAGACACATCCTATGAGCCCAAGTAGCTTAACCGATGCCAGTTCTTTTACAGAGCTCACTCCATAGCCAAACCTCAGATGTCAACAGAACTCACAGGCCAGCACTGTACAATCTTATTTCAATGGACATCCTAAAGATTTACTGTCTACCCTAAAAATGCCAGCCTGGCCCTTTAGCTAAATAAGGAGACTCCACATTCATCTTCCAGGACACTGTGTCTCACTGAGGAGAAATAACTGCACAGGTGGAACTTAACATCTTTGTTCAAGCCAACATCCCAGTGCCCTCACTATGAAATGGTAAAAATAACGCCTCTTCTTTATCAAGTGTCTACTGTGTAGCAGGCACTTAACAGGTAGTTAACTAACATTATCACTAAGTGTCTACTGTGTAGCAGGCACTTAACAGGTAGTTAACTAACATTATCACTAATTTTCACAGCCAAATGCAAAATAGATTATTATCAGCCACATTTTTAATTTGATACCACCACCCAGAAAGTTGGAGTAACTTGCCCACAGCTGCACAGGTTAAAAAGCTGCAGAGTTGGCATTGGAACCAGGATTGCTAAGTCTCAAAGGGGATACTTCCTATGTCCAGCTTTTGGGAGGTTTTACCTGACACAGGAAGTCAGTGTGAGTCATGACAGAAGCAAAAAGTTGGTAGGAAGGACTCTGACAGCCACACCATATATATACTACAACTTAAACTTGAGAGTAAAATTAATCACTGTCATGTGGAGAAAGGGGGGAATTACATAATCCACATTTTATTCCAAAATATTGTGCATGATTAGAAACTAAGGGAGGAAGTGTAGACCAGAAAATTTTATTAATTAAAAACAAGTTAACTACCTCAGAGTGGGAAAATTTTCCTCAAGTACAGTACAACATACAGAAACCATGAGCAAATAATAAATCAACACAAAAACTAGAGGAACCTGTGGTTTATATGATGACAACGGGCTTAGTGTTTTAACATAGAAAACATTCCTTCAAAAATCAATTAACAGAAAATATAACAATCACAGCAAAATCAACAAAAAGGGAAAGAGTTGTGAAGATGTGTTCTGACTTCCACATACCCATCTCAACATATACATACACTTCTCCCAACACACACACACACACACACACACACACACACACACACACACACTACATTTCTTAAAATTTTAAAATAATTGACTAGTCAAAACACTTGAAAATACACATAAACATAAGAACTTGAGCTCGTTACTAAGGGTATAAAAGTCAAAGCTGGGTGTAGAAAAAAAAAAAAAAAAAACCACACTGGAGTTCTTAGCACTTAGGAAACTAACGCAGGAAGACTGGGAATTTCCAGCTAGCTTGGCATACATAACAATTTCAGGCCCACCTGATCTACAAAGCAAGACACCCTGCCTCAAAGGTACTAATAATAATGACACTAATAGTAAAAACAGACCTGTAACTTTTGAGCAATATCACTGGGAAGAACCAAATATGGTCTATTTAATAAAAAAAGAGTAATCAAAGAACACCAACAATGGCCTTTTCATTTTTGCCTAATTACAGAAAAAAAATGTGTGAAAACAATGAGGACTTTAATAAACTGGAAAAATACTGAACAGGAGTATCAGAAAGGATCAAACATAGTAGTGAAAAATGAGGGGGCAGGTGGAATTAGTAATCTAAATCCTGCAGGGCCACAGCACCACCTTCACACACTGGCACACCTTTCTCAAGCACAGGGAGGATGTGGCTCCTGCACCCAGCAGGAGTATGAACGCACAAAAGGAACCAGGCACACTGCAGGGCTGCCCAGCTGACCTCATGGCAACCTGGGCACAGAGGCCACACTTCAGGCCTGCTATGAGTCCATCTTCTCTAAATTCCAAGTCATTGAGAAATTTAGCCTTGGACTGAGATGCATAGATAGTGTCCAGTTATTCATAACAAGGAACTTGGCAGAAAGGGCCATACTTAGTGACGTCAACAATCCCTCTTGAGGCAAGAACCAGACTCTATCTATAATCAGCAACTGTGTTCTGTGCCTCACCGAGCAAGCTACCTGCTCTGTGTGCAAATGGCCTACTCAGTCTTTTTAGCACTCTAAAGTGCTATCAGTAAAACATTGGTATCTTACTGATAAGGCCTGGCCCCAGCTACATGCTCTCTCCTGTGTAGGAGCCACACAATGCAGTCTAGAAGGGTATAGTCTCTAGCTGAAGTGCCAGCTGTGTGACATTAGGCAGTTTATTTAACTTTTCTGTGCCTGTTTCCTCGTCAGATAATAAAGAGTAGTTATAGCTCTATTTCATGGGCTCCTCATGAAGATTAAATTACTTAGTGATTACGTAGGAGTGGCTGGCACCAAAGGGTCTACTCTCATTAGTTCACCTGTCTGAACATTCTTGTTGTTCCCATTTGCTCCTTCATCTAATTAGTGCTATGTTGGGGGACTTTGGGATGCTGGTTCAGGTCAAGGTTTCTCATTCACCAACACACAGGCTTGGGGAGACAAAGTCCTGTTCTCTCTTTGCTAAACTTGACCTGTGTTGAAGAGCATTGGCCAGACAAGGACAATGTAGCTATGAATAAGACTGTCATTAAGTTCCCCAAGGCAAAGGTCCCATCTGGTTCTGTCAAGTACTCACAGTAGGTATAAAGCAGACATTGGGAAGAGGGAGCAAGAACGTTTCAGATGATTTCATAAAGTGAACAGAAATTGGTTAACATAAAGGTGATCCCAGTTTAACCTAGAGGATACACTGACAGACTTTCCTACCCTTGCAAAGGTTACTTCAGGGGCCTGCTGTGCCCACAACTGTCAAGTTTTCAAACACTTCCACCTAGTAAACATGGATCCAGTAGTATAGAAACCACCCAGAGAGGGAACAACCAGAGCAGGGAGAGGACAAGTCAGGAAAGCTTTGGGACTCAGATTCTGTGTCAGCTTCATTTCTGACATGTATGGACACCTGGAATATAGTCTTCAGGAGACTAGGCAACCCTACCTACTCATGACCTTTACCATGGAACCAGCTTTTTCCATGGAAACAGGAAGATGACAAAACCTAGTGTTCACCATGACTCCAAAGGTCTCTAAGCTATGTGTCCCTCTTCTCCTCTATTTCCCCTTCATTTGAGTCCTTGAATTAGGTAAACCATGTCACAAATAAGGATCATCTTTCTGAGTGGAAAATGTAATCTTAGGTTACAAGGTAGACTTATGCTACTCAGATGTCATAGTTTTAACAGTGTATTCATTCTATCTTAAAGAAATTTAGGATCTAGGTCAAGAGGTCCACTAAAAAACTTCTTTCAAGTTTGCATAGGAAATCTTTCTTCCTTTCAATGGAAGATATTCGGCTTTCCAGTGGTGAAAGACATTGGGTCTCAACAATTTGATAGGAAACAAGTATTGCAACGAGAGAAGTTAAAATAAATGGCAGTGAGAACTATGCACATATGACATCTTCTGTGCTGCTTCTAACATCAAGAAACATGTTCAGGAAAAGAACCAGCCAGATGAGGTGTGAAAGGTGGTGTGGCCTTGTGAGTGGGCAAGAGGAAGAGGAACCAGGGGTCGGGGGATAGAGAGAGAGAGAGAGAGAGAGAGAGAGAGAGAGAGAGAGAGAGAGAGAAGAGAAGAGAAGAGAAGAGAAGAGAAGAGAAGAGAAGAGAAGAGAAGAGAAGAGAGAGGAGAGAGGAGAGAGGAGAGAGGAGAGAGGAGAGAGGAGAGAGGAGAGAGGAGAGAGAGAGAGGAGAGAGGAGAGAGAGAGAGAGAGAGAGAGAGAGAGAGAGAAGAGAGAAGAGAGAAGAGAAAAAAGAGAGAGAGAGAGAAGAGAAGAGAAGAGAAGAGAGGAGAGAAGAGAGAGAGGAGAGAGGGGGGAGGGAGAGAGAGAGAACAGAGAAGAGAGAGACAGAGACACAGAGACAGACAGAGAGGGAGAGAGGGAGAGAGAGACACTGAGACTGGGGTAAGCCAGGAAGGCAGGCAAACAGGATCATAGTTTTGGTTTAACAGGTAATCAACCTTAAGAATAGGATATTCCAAGGGGCTGGTGATTTGTTGAGCTAAAGTTTGAAATGGTCAAAGGGGAATAGCTAAGAAAGGCCCAAAATACCTGCTAAAGATAGGCTGGGTGAATGAATTCCAAGATAATCAAGAGTTAGGTTAAATGGAAAAGGGACTGCCCAGCTATTGAGTAGCACTGAACACAAAGCTAGAACCAAGGGGGCAGATCAAACTAACTGGACCAGTTCTGGTTTCTGAACCAACTGAAATTTAAAAATAGCTAACCCCTATATACAAATCTATAGCTATAAAGATAATATCACAAGACAAACTGTGTTATGTTTGAATTAATGAACAAGTATTTGAAAGGACCAACCTGAATTAGCAGCATTTACTAAACAATAGCACAAGAGACATGACTATCTCTTCAGGGTAGGAGATCACCAAAACCAAATAAATATTTGAGTCACCCAAGGGCCTATTCACTACAGATGATCTCAAAGAAACACACACACACACACACACACACACACACACACACACACACACACACTGATATCTATAAGAAATCAGGACCAACACAACCTCATTGTTAGTATTGGGAGGCATTTTCTATTGGGTCTACATATGCTTTTGAGGAAAAAAAAAATCAGGAAAGCTGGCAGAAATCCCTAAAGAACCAAGGTGGTGGGGGCAGGGGGGACCTAGAATTTCCAATTAAGTAAAAACCATGACTCAAGAACAAAGCAAACATCTGTCCACTCCCCTGTCCCTTGTCTATCCTCTTAGTTTCATATCTGGAGAACAAGGGCAAATGAATTGATAATCACATAGGTACACCCATTTGCAGGGAGGCACTCTCACCTAGACAGGGATAAATCCCTGTTGGCAAGTGCTAACTGAGGGCTGCCAATTCACTGCAATCCTTTAGACCATGGATAACGATGGCAGGAGCACTGTGATTGCAATTTTGAGGGTTGTTTTGTTTTTGAGGCAAGATCTTACTATGTAGTCTTGGCTGGCTTGAAACTCACTTTGTTAAATGACTACATTTAAAGTAAAGGAAGAAAGAACAGGTTTCCTCCATTTATAAACCACGCGTGGTGGCGCACGCCTTTAATCCCAGCACTCGGGAGGCAGAGGCAGGCGGATCACTGTGAGTTCATGGCCAGCCTGGTCTACAAAGCGAGTCCAGGACAGCTAAGGCTACACAGAGAAACCCTGTATGGAAAAACAAAACAAAACAAAACAACAACAACAACAACAAGACTCTTATAGTTAGGTTTCAGGCCCAGGGTACTTAAAAACAACCTTCCAGGAATATGCCCTCAGTGGCCATAAGAACCTCCCGATAGGCACTATTTTTGAACACTTCTATCATCTTCCAATAGCAACAACCTCAATACAGGTACCTCCCATCAATAACAATTCTTTAGTGAAACTCAAATGAAAGAACTATCTAACAGAAGAACTCCTGAAAAAAAATTTAACCTTACCTCAGACTTTTGCTTGAGGTATCAAATCCTTCACAGTTGAAAATTCTTGCTGGGTATTCATATCCCATGATCTCACCCAGCACTGTTCTTACATCCTGCTAATACAACATGCTCAGAGTATTCTATTCTCTTAGATAACTATTCTTTGCTAAACAAACATTAAGCCATGTTTTAAAAGTTTGAAAGAATTGCACCAAACATTATCTAACTATAAGTTCTTATAAGGTGTATAGTCATGATAAAAATTACAAAACTTTTCATTTGAGAAAACATTATTTCAATCTTCATGGAGAAAAATTGTGCTATCTTTAAAATATTCCAGTTACATGGATCAAAATAGATTGTAAGTAGATCAGAAAAAATAGATAGTAGTAACTCCTAAGTCTATTAATTATGATTCTGATTTGATGTAAGATAAATGTGTGGCAGGGCGATGGTGGTGCACGCCTTTAATCCCAGCACCTGGGAGGCAGAGACAGGCGGATCCCTGTGAGTTTGAGGCCAGCCTAGTCTACAAAGCTAAGTCCAGGACAGTCAAGGCTACACAGAGAAACCCTGTCTCAAAAAACAAAACAAAACAAAAACAAAGATAAATGTGTGATTAATCAGTTCCTCGTTATATGATTTCTTTATGAAATTAGCATAAGAAGTAAAATTGGTATAATTTTTGGAAAGGTCCAGAGCTCAAGGTTCAGATTATTTTTTATTTACATTTGACAAGCTGCTAAGATTCATACTCATTTTTCATACTTTCCTAGACAGAATATGACATAGAAAAGAAATTTTAGAACATTGCTTTCTGCATTAGAAAAGAGAAAAATAGCTTTTTTGAAAGGGCCTCCAAAATTTTAAAGACATTTTGTTGAAACAAATTATACATTCTTGCTTTTCATTATCTAAAATAAAGTAGTACAATTGCTTTTCTCATTTAAAAAGAACCCTTTCACCACTGTGTCCTTTCAAACCTACATATTAGATGAAGGTAAATAGAAGTGAATGTGAAACAAGTAGGTATGTCATACAATGCCCATTTTCCAGTGCCTCTGGTTTCCAATTCCAGAACACACTGTATCTTCTCAGTAACAACTATCATTTAGAAAGCATTATCAAACAATGAAATCATGTTTCTTAACCACTTAACTCAATGCCATGCACTGAACTAAACAGCAACTATCAAAAAAGATTAAATCTCATGAGAATTCTATGAGGCGTTAAGACTGATATTTTCACTTTGCCTACAGAAAAGGAAACTGGAGCTTAACAAATCAGATGGCCATGCATCTTTTATATGGTAAAATCAGATGGCAAGATGAGTAACTATGAAGGTAACCATAGTGAGGCACAAGAGTGATTTCTCTTTAATGTGCTAGAAATTTGACTATATTTCCTATATGTTATAGGGAAAAAAAAGTCTGGTCTATAAAATATTAGCAGACTTTACAATAATGGTAGTGGCACCCCTAAGTAAGAGTAACTGTTACCTACTGTTTCTGTGTTTGAAGTGATTCACACAAATAACACTTGCAATTTGGTCTGTGTTATACAATGCTCTCTCATACATAGCATTACATGCCTTTCTCCTCCTCTCTACTAAATACCTTACGTTTCTTCAATACTTATGACTGGGTGACTTACCTCTGCATATTTTCCCCAGACCTTGATTGATTATTGGATAAAAATACCAGGAGAAGCTGGGTGTGATGGTACAAGCCTATACTCACAACACTGAGCTAAGGCAGGAGGAGTGTCTAGCCTGGACTAGACAGTTTAATCCTATCACAAACAAAAAAGAAGGGAGTAGAAATTCAGGAAAGAAAGATCTGCCATTAATAGGGCATCATATTCCACGTGCTCAACGAGTTCACACATATTTGTTTAGTCTTCCTTACTGAGGTGAATACAAACTTTTTATTCATTCTATGAGCATGGACCTCCACACGCAAAACAAAGTTAAGTAACTTCACTAAAACCACAGCAAATTTTGAAACCAACAGCATCTCTTGGTTACTCTTGGAAGCCATAATGGTGTGATAGGTAGGGTATGACTCCCCTCTATTTAAAAAATGTAATTCAGATAATATAAATCGTAAATAGAAATAGGAGTGTGTGTACTGTGGGATCCACTAGCTCCTTGGCTGCGCTTGAGAGGCCACAGGTGTAAGGTATGAACATATCCACCCATTAGAATTGATCTGAACACGTGTGTGTATTTTTAAGGAGAGCTATGTTGTGTTGTGTGCATTTTGTATGTTTTGTTTAGTACAGTTAATGTTCTCACCTCCAGATAACTACACAACTGCTCAACATTCTCTCCTTTCAGCCTGTATGTCAGGAGATGGATGATAGGCCAGAGTGTGCTCCGTGTGATGTGCGGTCAGCTGTAGCCTATGCAGTACAGTGTACTGGATGTGACGGGTACTGGGCTGCGCTTGATGGGAGGCAAGGCACACACGTCCACAGGGATGTGTGTCAACATGGACTGCTGATGTAGTGGCACAGAGCTAGTGTTTGAGACATGGGGAAAGGTTCTGTTAGAAGATTGTTGGAAATGCATATAGGCGGTACTGCCTAGGAAAAACGGTGTGATGCACCTGAAATGTGCATTTGTGTGTGTGCATGGCAATATTAAATATCAAAGGAGTTCCCTTGGATTCTGTTTGTACACAGGACCTGTGTATGATGTGTGTTTTGTGTGTAGTGTGTGTTGAAAGAGGTGCAATCATGAAATGATTATTGCAGTGCGCTGGAAACAGACTACACTATGGATGAAGTGGTTATGGAGCAGGGCCTCCTGATAGTGACGTGTGGGGAATGGTGCAGAGCAGAGAGGCGTGGGTGACCCAGCTAGGTGACCTGCATGAGCTCCAGCTGTGGCTAGAGGCACCAACCGAATGAGAGATGAGATCTGGAGATGAGGGGTCGCAGGTGGAAAAGTAGGCACAGGACTGTAAGCCACTCGGGTGGATGGAGGAACGGCGTGGGCTATGTGTCCGCGTGCTTGCACGCATGGAGCAGCTACTTGCTTTCTCACCACCAGCCACACTGGGCCACCCTCGCCTCCACAGCTTCTCTGCCGTCTCTGCCCAGCATCCTCGGGCTCCCCGCGGGAGGCCAGGCCCCGCCTCACCTGGTGAAGGCAAAGTACATGAGGCTGATGATGGTGAAGCTGAGCAGGGTGATGGTGTGCGGCCGGTAGAAGAAGTCTATAGTGATGTCCTCCACTTGCTGCTCGTTGATCATGCGGAAATGCATCCTGTAGTTCACATCATCCTTGCTTAGAGTACGGCTCCCCACGCAGGACGCCATGGTCCTCCTCCCCGTCCTGCCGCGGCGGCGGAGGCCCCGGCCCGAGAAGGCTGGGACCTCGGCCTTGAGGGACCGCAGCGGTAAAGCTGCCGGACGCTGCGGCCCGGTTTGGCGCCGGGTTAAGGGTGCTTAACAGAGGGAAGGACCTTCGTGAGAGGGCGGGGTCGCGGCGCTACCACCGTGGCACGGAGCGGGTGGTGAGGGGTGAACGAGCGCAGCCGGTCGCGGCGCGCCCCGGGCAGAGCCACAGCGAGGAGCGCTCGCCCTCCCCACAGAGGGGCGCAGTAACGGATCCGAGGAGCCGTGGCGGCCGTCCGCAGGGGCCTGCAGCACCGTGCCGGCTCTGTCCCCGCCTCCCCCACCCCGCGGCCCCCACGGCGTCCCCCTCCATCGCCGCCGCCGATGGTCTCGCCCACTGGGAGAGGAGCCCACGTGGATGCTGGCGCAGGGCAGGGCGCAGCGGCGAGTCGCGGGCCTGCTGGGCGGCAGTTCCGGGTAACCGTGCGTGCTTAGCGGCACCTCCGCGGAGCGGGAGAAGGCGCGGCTTAGCGGGGTTAGGCCTTGGCCTTCCTACCCCAGCGGCGACCGGAGCCTCGCAGCTTGTTAGGTATCGGTGACCCGGGGAGGGGTTCGGGTCCAATCAGAGTCCCGGAAGCTTGTGGTGGCCACGCTACCAGGCTTTTTAATCAGCGTTGGATTGGGGCCCGGAGGGTGCCCGGCTTCCTGCGGAAGTTCTGTTAAGGACGGACACTTTAAATTCTGTTAGAACAGAACTTTCGCTTACAGCGTATTGGTTTTAAATGGCTTAGGGAGGGCGGCTGCGCTGCCGAGATGCTGTTTATTACGAAGTGCGCCTTTCATCCCCGGAGCTCAGTATTAGTTAGATGTAGAGAGAGATCTTTAACCTGGAAAACCCTGTTTGCGTTCTTTTTTTTTTTTTTTTTTTTTTTTTTTTTTTTTCCCAGTTGCTAACGAAACGGTGCAGCGGAGAACTGAAGTACCTTAGGATGAATTTGAGAGGTTTCTTTTTTCTTCTTCTTCTTCTTTCGTTTTCCAAATGTGCACGCCGCAAGGCGTTATACATGTGTGCAAAACTTTCCTCGTTTCTGAGTGCTGTGTTTGCCTGCACTGGTCTCCCACTCAACAAACTGGAACTCTTCGCTGCTCTGGCTGTGCCTCGAAGAGCCCCTGGGTGGGTGGGTCCAAAGAGGGGGCGGAACTCGGCCTTTTTCTGCAGTTGTTCAGATGGCTTTGACAGTGAAGCAATTATGTGAGAAAAGTGTACTGGCAAGTAAAAGTGGAGGATAAAAATTAGTCTTTAGCACTCAGATCTTTGAATGCAAATGGAATTTAACAGTGAATCTACTACATGTGGGGAAGGTATTACATTTGATTCTGGACAGACTCCAGAATGAAATTGAGATTCTGGGAGTTGGTTTCTAAGTACCACAAATTGCTTAGACAAATCGTTTCATAGTACTCTACCTTTATTTAAAAAAAAAAAAATACTTTGGAGCTGAGAGTGTAGCCCAGGTTAGACTATAGCTGCGAGCTTTCTTCCAGCACAGCATACGTAACAGCATTATGTGGAGAATAGTGTTTGAGCTTCCATCACCATGGGCTAGAGTGACATGTCCAGTCTTGACATTGTCATCTACAGAGTTCACATCAGGAACCTGGCTGTCAAGGTCCAACCCCCATGAGGGGAAATGCTTTAAGAAAGCTGCTGATTTTGTCTTGAGCCACATTGTTCATAGCTGGTCACTTTGTGGATTGGACCCTGCCTGGCTTTGCTGAACCTTAAAATTTGTCTTGTCTAGTTAGTTTCCATTTTGATGTAACTACTTTGGAGACCAAAGGAAGTTTGAGGGGAAATTTGACAAGTTTGGAAGCTCCCTTCCTATGAAAATTTAGCAAAAAATACTTATTCCACAAGGTTAATGCAAATATGCCCTTCCTTAGGGTCACTTCAGAAGGAGAGACATTTGCTCTTGTATAACGTTTAGCAAGCATCCCCAGACTACAAAGCTCCAAGAGATTAGTCTCAAGAATTTATTCCTATTCAGGACATAAAACAAGCAGAATTCCATTTGTAGAGAAACAAAGTTCAAAGGCAAGAAAGAATTGACATTTAATTAGTGTTTGGTCTGTCTAGTTGATAATACTCATGGCTAACATTTATTGAGCATTTGCCATTTATTTATTTGAGTCTCTCTCTCACCTGTAGCTCAGTCTAGCCTTGAATTTTGAGCAGTCCTGCCTCAGACTACTAATACTAAGTACTTGGGTTACAGGCATGACCTCCCTACTCCATGCTGTTTTATATGCATTATTTTAATTAATATTTAAATATTCCAGTCACATCTTTGTTTTTGCTCTTTTGGTTTTGGAGTTGGTTTGGTGTGTGTGTGTGTGTGTGTGTGTGTGTGTGTGTGTTTAATAGTCTTAATGCATTGCTCTTAACAATCTCAATACATTGCTTCTGCTTGCCTTGAACTTCCAATTCTGCATCTATATTATAGGAAGCATTCACTAGCATGTCCAGCTATGCTCTGTGGTCCTTATCTTGATTCTTTTTCTTTGAAAGATGTTTCTCTTCCTCCTCCTTTTCTTCCTCTTCTTCTTCTTCCTCCTCCTCTTGCTCCTCTTCTTCCTCTTCTCCTCTTCCTCTTCTTCCTCTTCTTCCTCCTCCTCTTTCTCCTCCTCCTCCCCTTCTTCTTCCTCCACTTCCTCCTCTTCTTCACCTCCTCCTCTTCCTCTTCCCCCACCTCTTCCTCCTCTTCCTTCTCCTCTTCTCTTCCTTCTTTTCAGCAGAATTTTACCAAACCAGTTTGGTTCAAGTCTCTTTTGAAGAACTGGGTCTCAAAATCAGTCAATAGTTTCACTGTTCTATTTAGCAATATGATGACTCACTTAAAACAGTGAGGGTTTTGTTGTTGCTGTTGTCGTTGTTTACTTTGTGACTAATTTATATGCATTAAATGCATTTTAACAATTCAGTGCTATAATAATCTGCAATGTGTCTAGTAACTACATTTCACATTTCAAGAACATTTCATTGCATTACTGTTACAGTTTCTTTTTAAAAACTAGATTAACAGTTTATTTGGTTCTGTTGTGATTTGAGCATTTACAAGCATTTTTGGTTTAAAGTGATTTCTTGTTTTTAAATTGTAAAGCATATCTTTGATTTTTCAATTCTGAAGTTACTGTTTTGGTTGGTTCCTGTTTTGGTTTTTTACTTGTGGCTTTTTATATATAAGAAACAGTAAACTACTCCAAACGTACTTGTTTAAATCCTTTATTTTGGGAAGGTTTTTTTTTTTTTCCTGTTTGACTATTGTTTCAAAGATTTGAGTAAGTTAATCTTTCCTCCTTTAATGGTTGTATTTTTCTCTTGTAGGTTAATTTAAGAGAAAAAAAATGGCCCTGTTAGCCCAGCAGATACCGAGATGTTTCAACTCAATTAAATTGAGTAGCTTCATTAAAGCCACACAAATCACAAAACATTCTCCGAGACCAAGACAAACGTTGTTGAATGGCCTCGTGGCTCCGGCTCTGTTGTCTTCTGACACTTGCTTTCTCCAGTGGGGAATTAAGACTTACAGGACTTCCTCCTCGTGGAGTAGTTTCCAGTCCGCCAACCCACATAGGCACAAGAGTTCTGCCCAAAGCACTCTGCTTCCTTCAGTAAGTGAACGGCCAGAGAGGATACCAAGTCTTGAATCAGAGCTGCCTCCTGAAGGTAATTATGGACATTGAGAAAAGTCCCCTTTTCATGGAGAGTTTTGATTATGCTACATACTTAGACAATACTTACCCATTTCACATCCTATTTTATATAAGGCAAGAGAGGAAACAATGTCAGTTTTGTTCATTTCGTTCTATCATACTGATTTTTTTTAAAACAAATTCCTAGGTTAAGCCAAGTTGGGTGGCACACGCTCCCGCACTCTGGGAGTTCTTGAAGCCAGCCTGATTTACGAAGTAAGTCCAGGACAACCAAGTCTACACAGAGAAACCCTGGCTCAACAAAAACTATCTTTAAAAAGAGTTCCTAGATTAATTTATGTCATTGTTTTATAGCTAACTGTGTAAAACATTTTTTTTTGTAAATGTTTTATTTTATAGCTTCTTTAGAAAAGCATCCTTTTGCCATTAAATTAGAACTATTCGAGTTTAATTGTTATTATATTTATATTTGGGGTATACAGTTTAGACATATATTTAATTGTATAATAATTACAAAATAGCAATTATGGTACTCCTCAGATTTCCTTTGAATTGCTTTATGTTAACCCTCGTCTTTCCATGCCTCTTGGTATAGAATACATTGTTATGCCATAAGTAGAATAATATTCCATTAGTAGAATGTGAGGCTAAAAGGGGAAGCAGGGAAGAGAAGCTGGCTGTGAAGGCGAAATGAGAAAGGATAGTTAGTAGAGTAAAATAGTAAGAGATTGTAGCCTGGGTTCCTTCAAGTTACAATTTCAAATGTCTTCCGTACCAAATTACATTAAAACAACAGCAGAGAACTCTGTATCCAGGCAGATTACTCTTAAGAGAGTAATCTGGAGAGAGTGGCATTGGATCAAAATGGATAAAATCAGGATATCATAACTTTAAAATGTGAATTTAGGGTATTTGAAAATCATACTTTTGGCCAAGCTCACAAACTACGATAATCCCTGTCTCTCAGAATATGGTTGAAGAATCTTTAACGTTCTTACCTGTTGATGAAAAGTGAAAAGAAATAGTTTTGTGCCTTACCCAGACAAGGCGACTCGTACCTGTAATCCTATAATTTAGGAGGCTGAGGCAGGAGGTTGCCTGGGTTGTGTTCACTGTCTCAAAAATGGATTGAATATCTTGAACCTTACCAAGAAGCTTCTTACCTTGGAGAAACAGTAGTTGGTCTCTCTGGGTCCTTGTAGATCTTAGGCTATCTGTGAAGCTTTGTGATGTAAGGGTCACCACTATTAGGTCATCTTGTCTTCAATTTTCCTGTAATCCTCTTATATCAGCCTGCCCACTGAAATGCTGGAGTTATAGGTATGGACCATCACTCCTCTAGGCTTGGACTTCATAAATATCTACTTCTGAAATAATCTCAATACGTAGCCAATGAAAAACACAGATTAGGGAAGATAGAATATTTATGGAACTAGATTGTGGGTTTTCTTTTTTAAGATGTATTTTATTTTTAATTATGCATATGGGTATGTGCATGTGAGTGCAGGTGCCCCTGGAGCTCACAAGATGGTACGGGAGCCCCTGGAGTTGGAGTTATAGGGTGGTAAGCTTCCTGATAGGTTCTGAGATCCAAACTACAAGAGAAGTACTTGACAGATGAGCCATTTATGCAGTACCTTTATAGAAATAATTTCCCCCACGTACATGACAATAGTGACTTCTCTCTTTTTTCATGTCTCGCTGCCAAGAACTGGAGGACTTACCCCCATTGTGTCCGTTACAGCCAGTTTCAGAGGAAGTGGCTATTCAGATTGCTGCACACCCTCTGTTGCCCCTATCCTCCTTTACGCTTGGAGACTACATAGATCATTCTGAGACTCTGCAACAGCTGGTAAAACTTGGTAAGTTTCTAGCCTACCAGTTAACCCTATCACATAATGTGTTAATTTTCTTGACTCATGGTGCACTGCTCTCTGTTTGCCATGTGGTCTCCTCACCTTCCTCCTAGAGCCCACTCTCCTCATCTGGATTGCTCTCTCAGCCTGTACCATAACTTTCTTAATATGCTGGCTAGGAGTATATCCTTGAGTCCAGGTAATTAAATGCAGTCAGAGCCTTTTATTGTACATTTTCATTTGGTCCTGTCTATAATCTAGCACCTTGGTTTAACCTGTCTTCTTGAGTCTGGTTTGGCACTGCTATTTGATCTTCTCAGTAATGGCCCTTGGGAATTGAGAGGAATTGAATAGATAAGAGATTGAGGAATCCAAGTTCCCCACATACAGCCATACATAGTTCCTCATTTTTAGCTTGGACCTCACCTTGGACCTCTTAATCCCTAAGGACTCAAATTTCTGAGCCTTTGAGCTTGTTGTTGTTTAAAGGGTATAGAGTATTGCCTTAGAGTTTCTGTTGCTGTGAAGAGACATGAGGACCATGGAAACTCTTATAAAAGAAAATATTTAATTGGGGCTTGCGTACAGTTCAGAGGTTTAGTCCACTATCATCATGGCAGCATGCAGGCAGACATGGTTCTGGAGAGGAGCTGAGAGTTCTACATGTGGATGCTCAGGCAGCGGGAAAAGAGAGTCACCATCAGCCTGGCTGGAACATTTGAAACCTCAAAGCCCTCCTTCAGTGGCACACTTCCTCCAACAAGGCCACACATCTTAATAGTGGCACTCTCTGGGCCTATGGTGGTAATTTTCATTCAAACTACCAGAACTATTTCTTACCGAAAATATTTGCAAGTCAGAGTATTTGAGATTTGAGGCTTTTTTGTATTTTTTGGGAATATTTGCATAGACTTTAATTGATCAACCAACCTAAAAAAGATAACTCAAAAACTTTCAGTTTTCACATACTCATGTCCTCCATTCAGATTCCTATTTGTGGGCCTTTCAGTTTCCTCTTCCCCCGACACACCTGTTTTTATATATTAAATTTGTGGGAATATAGATAAGTTGTTTGTTTGTTTGTTTTTTACCAAGAAGCTCCCTTTTGTTTCCCATCATGGAGAATCGTTTTCTTTCTTTTATCAGAAAAGGGAAAAGAATACCTGTGCCATGGCCAGAGACCCTTAGAGGTTGTTCTTGGTTTATTTTTCCTCCTTCCCTTCTTAACATCTATTCAGGCCCTTATCTTCCATATTCTATGTCTCTCATCTTTGCTCTTCTCCTGTAGTTACCCTTCTTAGTACTTATTTGCCACTAAACAACTACAGGCACCTCCTACCTTGAAAACCCTGTCTGAGTGTATGAATTTATAAGAGATGGGGCGGGTGGAGGGAGAGAGAGAGGGGGGGAGGGGAGAGAGAGAGAACACAAATGCATGTATGTATACATGTACACATGTGAAAGGCAAAAGACAATTGTCTTTTTTTTTTCCATTTGGCTGGTTGCTTTTGTTTTGTTTCAAGCCGGTTCTTTTCTTGGTCTGGACTTGCAGATAGTGTAAGCCGACTGGCAGTGAGCCTCGAAGATTTATCAGTCTCTACCTGTCCAGTGCTGGGATTACAATTACACACCACCACTACACCAGGGGTAATTTTTAATGTGGTTCTGGGAAATCAAACTCAGGTCCTCAGGTTTACAAGGGAAGCATTGTACCTACTGAGTTATCTCTTGAGCTCCTAACTTGATAACTTCCTATTCTTCAACCATTTTAGCCCTGAAAAATCTTTGTAGCGTTAGTCTTCTTTGTAAAATGTGAATTTATTACACTGGTTAACTGCTAAAAATCTTTAAAACTTTCCAAGACCTTTGAGTTTTTCCTGTGTTCCTGCTCATCTTGTCAGCCTACTTTACCCCTTTGCTTGACCAATAGCTGGAGAACTTATTTCAAGTTCAAGCAGCTTCTGAAATGTGTTTTCTGGCCCTACCATCCTAGAGACCCTTCTCTTCTGAGTTCCACTCTGCCTGTTTTTATGCTTTCACTAATGACAGTACATGGTAATGTTTTACTCCTGTTTGCAACCTAGTTACCCAAAGGTGTAAGGAAAGACCTATGTTCTCAAGAAACTTCATGCGAGGGTAGGAGTGTGATCCCTGCATGTGGACGCAGAGGTAGTAAACTCTAGGCTAGTCAGGGTTACAAATACCTATTTGATAATAACCTATTTGGAAGATGAAAATGGAAGTAAAATGAGAAGTCCAACAAACGAGATACACAATTAAAGGCTCTTTCAGAATGTAAGCATCTATCAGTTAATGAATGGTTAAAGGAAATGTGCTGCACATGGGATACCAGTCAGCAGTAGCAGAGGAAGAACTCATGTCATTTCCAACAGGACTTGGAGGACATACATGTAAAGCCATATCTCGTTAGTAGAAGCTGAATAAACCAAGCTCATGGAAGCAGAGAGAGAATGGTGGTTGGGGTAGGGGAGGTGACAATAGGGAGATGTTGGTAGAAGGGTACAGAGTTTTCATTCTTAGTAAGTTTTGGAAATCTATGATGTACTGTGAGTATGTTTTAAATATTTTTTAAATGTGGTAATGGTTTAATTGGCTTTGTTTAATCATTAAACAGCATAGATTTACCTAAAACATCTACTGAACCTCAGAATGTACACAGCCTAAAAGATATTCCATAGTAAGTTCAGAGATGAGAAATGACATCAGATATCTGCTGCAAGCAGAAGACTAAGTTACTTTTCCTTTCAGAACAGCTTTCCTAGCCTACAGAAGGTACTCAGGGTGATGAGGATCAAACGTGGCCCTGACCTATAAATAATTTACAGTATACTTAAAAGAGTTTTGGGATATGTTCCAGCCAGTTTTTTCATATGAGCTAATAACTTGAATAGCATGTCTTAGAGGTAACTGTAAATGGCAGTAGTCTAGAGAGTCCATTGCTGCTTGCCATTGTTTTTGAGTTATAAGGTCTTGGTCCTCTTCTGCTTGTTTTCCTGCTTTCTCTGCATGTTCTAAGTCCCAGGAGGCTAGTCTTGTGTACAGGGATCCTATGCCAGCTGGCTTCAGGCAGCTTCTGCCGAGATAGCATAAAGGCCAGAAGGACCAGGCCAGGTCATTTATTCCTGTTCTCACTCTTTCTTTGGGTCCTTTAATTGCTCACTCCATAACAACAGCTTCTCTCATGCAGCTCTCCCAGCTTCTTCTTGGCTCCAGAAAAGGGGAAATGATTGGTCTACTTATCTCTAGTGCTAGACATGCCTTTGTGTGTTCACTTAACTCTGTTCAGGCCACTGTATTACATTTACTTTCATTTGAGCTCTGCTTTCCAGACCCTGACTGATGACTAAATATATGTAAACAATATCTGTTAGAGCATATATTGCTCATTTCCTATCACAGGTCCTTTGCAGAAGTTTGTGGTCCACAGTAGGCAGTCAGGGGCTGGTTTTTTCATTTTAATGGAATCCTGAGTGAGCTTTTGTGCTCTCCTAATGGGATTCTCTCTCACTGCTGCTAATAAGCAACTTTGCAGACCTCACAGCCTGCATATGACAGCCCATGCTGAGCAATGCCCTCCAACATGTATAAACTTACTTGGAGTCCAAGTCTTTTAGGTTACTTTTAAAGTTACATTTCCCCATATATCACAGACTTTTGAAACTAGTTTTTATTTCATTTTTAAAAATGTATTCACTGATTATACCTGTTTTATGTTATTTTTAAGTTACAAAAGAATTATATGTAGTTGATAGAAATTCAGCTATTCCAAGAGGTACCTTTGCTCCCCAAGTGTAACCATTATTACGAGTTTTTCAGTAACTTTCCAAACCTTTCTCTTACACAGCTAGTCATGGGCTTTTAAATTTTCTATTATTAATATCTGCTTATGTTCTTTGTTTTCTGTGTTTAGAAAGGAACACATTTAGATTATTTATCAATCTGGAAATAAGACTCAAAAACCTTTTATTTCTTTGTTTTTGTTTTGTTTTGTTCTGCTTTGTTTTGTTTCAGGACAGGGTTTCTCTGTGTAGCATTGGCTGTCCTGCACTCACTTTGTAGACCAGGCTGACCTCAAACTCAAGTGATCTGCCTGCCTCTGCCTTCCGGAGTGCTAGATTATTGGCATGACCCACTGCACCCAGCTCACATATTATCTTTTCCTTATTGAATTAAAATGCCGTCACTAGTGTGTGGTAAATTGTTTTAGTTCATTCTGGGTCAGTTTCTGGTGGTCTTATGTATACTAAGAAAACACTCTACCACTGAACTACCTCTGGCCTTTTTTGCTTTATTTTCTTTTTGTATTTTAAAATGGTTTTTTCAAGTTTCACCATTGACTATGTGCTCACTGTGTAACCCAGACAGCCTTCCTAACTCAACCTTTCCAAGTAACTGTCAATGTTGATTTAGTAACTTTCTCTTTGGGGAAAATTTAAGCATCAATGTTTTTGTTTTCCTCTCTCCATTGACCTTTTACATAAATACTATAATTGACTTTATTTCTGCAACCAGTTTCATTTAAAAAATACCTTATGTTTCCATTTGCCTATTTAATTTCTCTCTTAAATAGATTACTCATCAGTAATTTTTCCTCTATGAAATTAATGGCTGAATAAGAAATCTTCACACCAGTTTTTTTCATTTGTTATAGGAGTGGATTTGTCTAAGATAGAAAAACATCCAGATGTAGCCAATCTCCTTCTAAGGCTGGATTTTGAAAAAGACATTGGGCAAATACTCCTATTTCTTAAAGATGTGGGTTTAGAAGATAACCAGCTGGGATCATTTCTGACAAAAAACTGTGCTATTTTCTCTGAAGACATTGAAAATCTTAAGACCAGGTAAAGTTTGAAATGATTCCCACATAACCTAGGAAATAAGTTGTGGAAGAAGAGCAGTCTATTCAAGGATCTACTGAATGAGTATAAATAATACTTTTAGTTATGAACTTCTGATGGTTTTGTCAACTATCAATTATTATTTTCACTTTACTGATGAGTTTGTATTGAAATATTTCCCTTCATAAACTGTAAATTTTTCTCTAAAGTTTCTATTAATAAATAATTGAATTATCTAAGAGTATACTTACAAGTTAGGCAAGTTGTGAAAAACATTAATGTTTTATTTTTCTTTTTCCTGTTTAGAGACAGTGTCTCACTTATATCATCCTAACTGGCCTTGAATTCATAGCCCTCTGCCTTTGGCCTTCTAAGTGCTATACCACTATGCCAAGTATATTAATTTTTGTTGGCAGACATTTAGCATTCTTTGAGAAAATTGTTCACTACTACTACTAGAGAATTATTTAATAATAATCATCATCATCATCATCATCATCTTAATAATAATAATAATCTTAATAATATGCTTTCCCATAAATTGAAATTCCCTTTGTAGTAATTCTGGTTTTCTAAAGAATAAAAATCACAGCCTTTTAATACATATTTATTAGAGTGAATTACAGGCTGTGATCCGGCTAGTCCAACAATGGTTGTCTTGTGACCAAAAGGCCAAGAATGCTCTAGTTGTTTGGTCCAAGAAGTTGGAAGTTTCAGCAGACCAGCCTACTGCTGGAGTCTTAAGAGAATTCCTAGACAATGGTGGTGTTCATTATATATTGGAATCCCAAAGAAGATGGTACTGATACCATGGAAAGAATGCCAAAACAACAGGATAAATGAGCTTGTCGTCTAGAGTAAGGGCAACAGCAAAAACCGGCAGCTTCCTTCTCCCAGGTCTCTTTATATGGGCTGCTACTAGAAGGTGTGGCCCAGATTGAAGGTGGGTCTTTTCCCCCTCAAATAACTCCCTTACAGGTACACTCAGCAACTTGGGATTAGTTGATTCCAGGTATATTCAAGTTGACAACCAAGATTAGGCATCATGCCCTTTCTTTAATTAGAACATTTATAAATATCTTTGCACCTTAGTCATCACTTAAGCAGTTAACAGTCTTGTGAAGACATTTATTGTAAGATGATAGTGGTGTGTTAGACATTAGGAATACCACCCAGAGCAAGACAGGGCCCTCTTATGTTAGCACTGACTTCACTACTTATCTCCCCTGGGTTAATGTGTATTCTCAGACACGCTGAGTGGAAGCACTAATCTGTTTAGCTTTTTTACCCAGTTCACAACTATCACTCATAACCTTTGGCATCCACCTCCTGCAAATAACCAAGACCTCTCAGTTTTACCTTGACTATGTCTCATATCAGTTGGACATTTCTCTTAATCTCTACTTGCCTCTAGGCATGACAAGATCACAACACCTCTTGTTTCCTAGTAACAGTCCCTCTAGACCAGTGCTTCTCAACCTTCTTAATGCCTCCCTTTAGTTCAGTTCCTCATGTTTTGGTGGCCCCAATCATGAAATTATTTCATTGCAACTTCATAACTACAATTTTGCTAGTTATAAATCATAAAATAAATATATAATATGCAGGTTATGTGAAATGTGTAACCTCTGTTTAAGGGTCATATGGCCCTCCCACAAAGGGGTTGTGACTCACAGGTTGAGAACCACTGTTCTAGACTATTCTCCACACTTACATTGAACAATTGGCTTGGCAATTCCTTGAGCTAATAATAAATTAATGTCATTTCTGCTAAGGAGGAGAAAATATAATCTGCATTTCTTATATTGAGCATCTTACATAGTTAAGGTGCTGGACCAGATACCAGACTTAGCAGACTGATGCTCTCTCCTCACGGGACTTACAGACTCCTGTAATACAAACTATTATGGCATAGGCAAAGAGTGATTGTAAAAATTTCATATGCTGCATCGTGGCTCAGGGTATAGATTTCTTCACCATTTAAAAGTCAATGTGCCTCATTGCTCAAGATTTATTCCTGGAAAGCATGAATGCCAGGCAGTGGCAATCACTTGAGAGGTTTTGCCATAATTACATGAGGCATAGAAAATTTGAGTAATGTACCCAGGATTACACACAAAATGTAGTATAAGTGACAAAGCTACAGTTCCAGTGGAGTTGGCCAAACTCCAAAGTCCTGACTGCTTCCTATACCTAGTGAAATAAACCATATGTTAAGGAAGCAAGGTTTCTAGCTCAAGTTACCTCATGCTCTTAACAGCTAGAGAAATGTTTGTGTCTTTGTAGCTACTTCATCTCTATAGATGTAAAAGGATATATGGTAAATAATATTTCTATAGACTAGGGAAAGATATAATATTTAATTAAACATGAATTTTGGCTTGGCTTGATATAGCAGCTTATTTTCTACAATATCCATAATAGGACCAATTTTATGTACTTATTTTATTTTCAATGAAAGTAGCTTAGTGTGTAAAATTGAGTCCTTTATAGAATTTCCACAGAATAAACTGCATATAGATTATAGACATGGCAATGCATGGTTATAATCTCAGCACTTAGGAAACAGACCAGAAAATGAAAAAGTCAAGGTTAGACTGGGCTAGGTCATAAAATCCTGTTTCAAAACCAAAATTCATGGCCAGCAATAGATAGCTCAGTGGGTAAAGTGCTTGTCACCCAAGTGTGAGGACCAGAGTATGGATCCCCAGAACCCACAAAAAGCCAGGTGCCATGGCACATATCTGTAATCTCAGAGGCTTTTGGCAATATGGGTGGCAGAGAGTAGAATCTCTTGGAGCTCAGACCATAGTTAACCTGGCTTATGAGGCTGTGAACAGTGGGAGAGCATCTCAAAACAAGATGGAAGGCTAGGACTGACCCCTGAGATTGTTCTCTGACTTGTACATGCACACTAAGGCACAGTCATGTTTTCCTCCCCATGGTACTCCTATATTAATTGTTTGGCCAAAAGATACATTTAGAAGTGTAGTAGGATTGCTTTCTGCTTTAAAGCAAGTGGAAACTGGTGAAAATTTGTTAAGTTCTTCTCTGGCAAATATGTACATATATTAGCTATTACAGAGTTTTTTATTGATCTTTCTTATGAGGGAGACATAGGATCCTCTTTTTTTTTTTAATGCTACTTTAGCACTGAGTGATCTCAAGTCTGATATATACATGTATATGCATATATCTATGTAAAAGTAATAATTGAGAAGAGGTGGGGTGTACACAGGAGGGGCAGGGGGTTATGGAAGTACAGAACTCCTGTATGTACCTAAGACTCAAAACAAATTTTTTAGATGTTATTTCAAAAACTAGCATAATATTAATAAATACTTGCTTTATTTCTCTAGGAAATGTTTATCATGCATATATGTGTTTTTTATTATTTCTCCAGAGTAGCTTATCTACAATCAAAGAATTTCAGTAAGACAGATATTACACGGATGGTCAAAAATTCACCATTTCTGTTGAACTTTTCTGTGGAACGACTAGATAACAGACTGGGATTTTTTCAGAAAGAACTTGAACTGAGTGTGAAGAAGGTAAAACAACAACAACAACAACAACAACAAAAAAAAAACCAGTGTGAAGAAATGCATTCCTTCTTTTAGTAACCTATAAATAGCATGTTTCTAAGTGCCTGGCCTACACTGATCCTAGAAATGCATGATACTTTGTGTAAGCCTGAGGAGGCTCCATTAATCCATTAATTGCTTCCTTAAATTTTGTTTCCATATTTGATTTTTCATCAAAAAATGTTGATATATATTTCCAATCTTCCTGTTGTTTATTTGATTGGGTCATATTTTAAATTTTAGATTGGCATTCCTTGTAATGCTTTAGTTTTCCAATTAGTTAAATGTGCACATATAATGATGAAAATTATTATGTTTCAACTATAGACTAGAGATCTTGTTGTTCGTCTTCCAAGGCTACTAACGGGAAGTCTGGAGCCTGTGAAAGAAAATATGAAGGTAACATGTTTTTTTTTTTTTCTTTTTTTTTTTCTTTAAAAATGAATACTGCTCTTGTCATCAGGAAAAAAAATAGATTTTTAACAGAATTAATTTTTAAAAGTCAGAAATGACAGTTTATTTCATCCAGTGTTTTTGCACAGTCTACCCAGTCTATCACCTACAAACATTAGGACCCAGGATCCTGAAACAGTGAGGTTTAAGTGGGACCTGGAAACTGCTTTCTCATTGCCTAGTGTGGCAGGCAATGTCTATGCTTCCTGGCCTGTGGTCCGTTCTGTGAAAACAATTTTGACAATCGTGGGAATCTGTTAGGGGAATGTTGGAGGCTGATTCAAAAAAGCTTTTGGGAAGAGATTAGCAGCCAGAATGTCATTCTCTTTGTCACCTGAGGCATGTGTCAGATTCACTTCTCTACAGGACATGCCATGAACACTACTGTCTTTCCTCTAAGAGTATGACACCAGTAGCAGCTCAGTGGTTTGCACAGAGCTGCAATAGGAGTGGAAATTTTTAGGTCAAGCTCAGTCATTCAGGTGTTGTTATTAACCTCCCACCTAGGCGCTGTCCTGAGGAGAGAGCCCTTATTCTCATGGCACCTAGCATCTAATGGGTTATAGTTAGAAGTGATGAGAAAAATGGCTTGATAGGAGGAGGATCAGACAGTGTGAAAGACCACGGAGAGGACTTGTGTTATTTGGATGTTTTATTTCATTTCTATCCCAAATTTGGGCGATAAGTTTTCCATTACAACTATGTTACTACTCTTGGGAGCAGAAGCTCAAAGAGTACCTAGAAAATCTTTCTTTTTTTTTTTTTTTTCCGCTTAAGTTACCATATAAAGTCATGGTTTCCTATTTATGTGTTATTTTACTTTGTTCTTGCTCTCCTCGACTGCCCTCCCCAATTCCTTGCTCCCCTCCTACTGGTTTTCTTGTTCCCCCACATAGCTCTCCTTCTGCCTGCATGCTAACATGAAATTCCTTGCTCTTTTTTCAGTTCCTTCTGCTTTAAGATTTCTTCCACCCCTTCGCAGTTCCCTTTCTACTACTTTTATGACCTGTGTGCATACACATCCACACTGATATACACACATTTATATCTGGAGTCTGTATTTATGTCTGGAGTCTGTATGTGAGAGAAATCATGTGGTATTTGAATTATTATTATTATTATTGTTTATATCACTTAACATAGTGATCTCCAGTACCACTCATTTTTCCTTTAATGTCATTTTCCTTCACAGATGAAGTTAATTCTGTTGTATATATGGACTATATTTTCTTTACTCATTGCATCTGGTTATAGACATCTTGAGTGAGTCTGTGTTTCATCTATTATGATTGCTGCAACAATAAAAATGGATTAGCAAGTATCTGTACACCCAAGAATAGTAAAGCTAGGTCCTATGGTGATTCTGGTTTAGCTTGTTCTCAACACCATACAGTGTACTGCCTCACTTCGATATGCAGCCCATGAGCTGGGCAGGTTCTCTTACCCTCCCACAACTTCCCAGCTAATAATCTGTGTGATGACTACTTTTCAATTAGGCCTAAATTCCAATTTCAGTGGAACTGTGGGAAGCTACAGCATTGAGATCTGTTTTCACACATTCAAGATATCCCCTAAGTCCTGATAAGCTATCTGGATAGACACAGGCAATGTGGGGCACACTACTGGAGCTTCAGTTTTCAGGTTTTACAGCAGTGAATGGTAGATGGGTCCTCCAAAGGCCAACTTGCTCCTGGCAACCAAGGATAGGGTTATTTTTCCTTATACATTTCACCATGTAGGCCTCCTGTCACCTGGATTTGTCACCTGCCTCTTTCTCACTGTGAGGTTATTGCAGTTGGATTCAAGCTCACTGTCTCATGGTTGTTCCCTAATTTCAAGCCTCCACTGTAGCTCAGTTTCAAACAATTTTTTTGGCACAGAGACTCTGCATACCAAAGTGCGGATGGGACAAAGTTAGATTCCTGTCTCACCAAAACCAGCAGTGGGTTTTGAAGAATGAATAGGCTGTAGGTCAGTCTTCAGGATAGGAGTCCACCTGCCCTGATGGTTGTTAAGTTCCGAAGGTCTTCCTCTCAGTCTCTTTGCATCAAGTCTGGTTTTTCTCATTGTGACTCTTCTCCTCCTAGAGGTCACGTGGGGCTTCTAGTCCAGCATCTTGTCTGGAAGTCCAGCACTGATTGGCCTGTGCTAGTCCATACAGGCCTTCTTTCTCCATATGTTATTCCATCTCATGTTTCTTTTTCTGTGAGCCTCATGACAGTCAATGTAGAGAAGATTTTGCTCAGGTAAGGGGTCTGAAATTTGGGTTACTCCAGCCAGTATGAGCCATAATCCTTTGAAGGGCACTGGTATAAATGCCCCCAAATTTTAAAAGGTCATTACTTTAAATTTTGGAAGAGTCAATTTGTCCTCCAGGATAGTACCAGAAGGCCATTTCTACTCATGACTCCTACGAAATGTACTTTCTTTTAGGTTTATCGCCTTGAACTTGGTTTTAAACATAATGAAATTCAACATATGGTCACCAGAGTCCCAAAGATGCTTACTGCAAACAAAAGGAAACTAGTGGAGAGTTTTGATTATGTACACAACGTGATGAATATTCCCCACCACATCATTGTCAAGTTCCCACAGGTAACACATTTCCCAGCAGTCTCAGACTGCTGTCCTTGCCTTGTACTCAGGCAGCTGGGTGTGGTGCTGTGTATTTGTAGACGGTTTCCAGCTACAGAGCTGCTGAGGGGACTCAATGATTAGTCTCTGCCCCGATAGCTTTTACCTACTCCTATCTTTACCTTTTGAGAATAGGAGAAAATACAGTCTCTTGGGTTTTTCTCCATTAAATTTGAAAATACTGTTTCCTTTATTCATGGTGTAGAGACATGAAAAGATCATGACCTTGGCACAACTCTCAGAACTAGATTGTCTTTAGTCCAATTCCTTCACATAGAGTGATACTTATTTGCTCATCATACTCTGAGTAGCCCTTAATATAGGAAGCTGCTGCCACATTATAATAAAATATAGGAGGCCTAGAATTGTGGCTTTAGCTAATGAAGTAATTGTAAGTAATCTTCAACAAAAAGGCATTGACAGTTTGTTGTCCCCTAAGTCATTAGATAATTGACAGTGGGTTATATGAGAATCTGACCTTTTCCTACTCAAGAGAGATCTAATCATTCACTATAGAATGGACCTTCTGTCCTGGATTAGCATGTGTGTAAACAGTAAGATTACAGAACTCAATCATACGTGACTTGTAATCTAGTGTGGGAGACAGATTTAAAATAACCTTACATAGTGGTAGACTCTTCTGTTTTGCTTTGGTTTTGTTTTTACGAGACAGGGTTTCTCTGTGTGTAGCCTTAGCTGTCCAGGATTCGCTTTGTAGATCAAGGTGGCCTCAAAACCAGAGGTCTGCCTGCCTCTGCCTCCCATAATGCTGGGATTACAGGTGTGTGCCACTGCGCCCCGGAGTAGTAAAATCAAAATCAATCAGTCTCCCCCCCCTTCTGTTTACTCATTTTACATCCTAGTTGTAGTCCCATCCCTCCTCTCCTCCCAGTCCCACCCTCCCTTTCTGTCCCTGTTTCCTCCTCCCCTATTCCTCAGAAAAGGGGAGCCCCTACTTCCCATCCATCCTAGCTCACCAAATCACATCAGGAATAAGTGTGTCCTCTTTCACTATGTCCTTGCAAGGCAGTCCCACCAGGGGGAGGTAATCAAAAAGCTGGCATCAGAGTCCATCTTTGATATAACCCCTGTTCCCATTATTTGGGGACCTACATGAAGTCTGAGCTGCCCATCTGCTACATCTGTGTTGGAGGCCTACGTCCAGTCCAGTATAGCTCTTGTTTGGTGCTTCAGTCTCAGCAAACCACTCTAGGTACTGGTTAACTGGCTCTAATGGTCTGCCTCTGCAGCTCCTGTCACCTCCAGGTCCTTTTTTCCTTCTCTCAACTTTTCCACAAGACTCTTTCTGTACTGCCCAATTTTTTGCTGTGAGTCTCAGCATCTGTTCCGATCAGCTTCTGCGTGGAGGCTCTCAGAGGACAACTCTACTAGGCAAGTATTTGCAGAGTATCAGTAATAGTGTCAGAGGTAGGCTCCCTCCCATGAGATGGGTCTTGTGTTGGGTCACAGTGATTGGACATTCCCTCAATCTCTGTTCTATCTGTTCTGTATTTATTCCTGCTCTATATTGTAGGCAGGGTAAACTTTGAATCGAAATTTTTGTGGTGGTTTGCTGTTCCCCTCCCTCCACTAGGAGTCTTTTCTAGCTCCGTGAGACCTTTTCAGTTTCTCTGGCCCCTGCTAGTAGAATTCTCTGCAAAAGTCTCCTCTATATCCTTCCAGGAGCCTACCATGACTTAAATCTTCAGCTTGTCACAGAGATGCCCCTGCCCATAGTTTCTCTTTCTCTACAGATCTTCTAGCTTCTCATCCCTGTTCTCCCAAGGTCTGATCACCCTCTTATCTCTCTGTGATCTCTATCCTTTCTTCTTCCCTCTCTTCAACCACTACCTTTTTCTATTGTTTCCCATTATAAGTGAGATTTAATCATCCTCCCTTGATCATCCTTGTTACTTATCTTCTTTGGGTCTATACATTGTAGTATGTTAATCCTGTACTATATGGCTAAAATCCACCAATAAATGAATACATACCGCGTGTGTCTTTCTGGGACTGAGTTACCTCACTCAGGATGATCTTTTCTAATTCCATCGATTTGCCTGCAAATTTTAGATTTCTTTATTTTCAGTATCTGAGTAATAACCCATTGTGTAAATCTCCTATAGTTTCTTTATCCATTCTTTGGTTGAGAGACATCTGGGTTGTTTCCAGCATCTGGCTATTATGAATAAAGCTGCTATGAACATAGTTGAGCAAGTGTCCTTGTTGTATGGTAGGGCATCTTTTAGATATATACCCAGTAGTGATATAACTGGGTCTTGAAATAGATCAGTTCCCAATTTCCTGAGATAGCACTAGATTGATTTCCAAAGTGGTTGTACAGTTTTCACTCCCACCAGCAATGGAGGAGTATTCCCCTTTCTTCACATCCTCACCAGCATGTGCTGTCACATGAGTTTTTGATCTTAGCCTTTCTGGGGTAAGATGGAATCTCAGAGTTGTTTATTTCCCCAATGAGTAAGGACATTGAGGATCTCTTTAAGTGCTTCTTGGCTATTAGAGATTCCTCTGTTGAGAATTTTCTTTTTAGTTCTATGCCACATTTTATTTGTGTTTAATATCATGATTCCTTCATATATTTTAGATATTAGCCCTTTGTCCAGTGTAGGATTGGTGAAGATCTTTTCCCTATCTGTGGACTGCTGTTTTGTTCTTTTGACAGTGTACTTTGCCTTACAGAAGCTTTTCAGTTTTAAAAGGTTCTATTTAGTAAGTGTTGATCTTCGGGTCTGTGCTGTTGGTATTCTATTCAGGAAGTTGTCTCTTGTGCCAGTGAGATCAAGGTTCTTCTCCACATTGTCTTCTAAGAAATATAGTGCATATGGTGTTATGTTGAGGTCTTTGATCCACTTGGATTTGAGTTTTGTGGACGGTAATGAATATGGAACTATTTGCATTTTTCTACATGTAGACATCCAGGTAGACCAGCACCATTTGTTGAAGATACTGTCTTTTTTTCTATTGTATGGTCTTGGCTCCTTTGTCAAACAAGTATCCCTAGATGTAGGAGTTTATTTATGGGTCTTCAATTCGATTCCGTTGATCCACCATTCTATTTCAATGCCAGCACCATGCAGTTTTTATTACTATTGCTCTGTAGAACGGCTTGAAGTCAGGGATGGAGAAATCTCCAGAAGATGTTTTATTGTACAGGATTGTTTTAGCTATTCTGGGTTTTTGCTTTTCATATGAAGTTTAGAATTGTTCTTTCAAGGCCTGTAAAAAAAAAAAAATGTGTTGATATTTTGATGGTGATTACATTGAATCTGCAGTTAGCTTTTGGTGAAATGGACATTTTTGCTACCTCAATCCTACCAATCCATGAGCATCGGAGACTTTCTGTTTTCTGGTATCTTCAGTTTCTTTCTTCAGAGACTTTAAGTTTTTGTCATATAGGTCCTTGACTTGCTTGGTTAGAGTTACACCAAAGTACCTTATATTATTTGTGGCTATTGTGAAGGGTATGATTTCTCTAATTTCTTTGTGTACAGGAGGGCTACTGTTTTGGGGGTTTTGTTTGTTTGTTAGTTTGTTTAATCTTGTATCCAGCCAGTTTGCTAAAGGTGTTTATCAGCTGTAGGAGTTCTCTGGTGGAATATTTGGGTTGCTTATATGTACTATCATATTGTCAGTGAATAGTGATAGTTTGGCTTCTTCCCTTCTGCTTTGTATCACCTTGATCACTTTTAGATGTCTTATAGCTCTAGCTAGAACTTCTAGTACTGTATTGAAGAGATATAGAAAGTGATCAGCTGTGTCTTGTCCCTGATTTTAGTGGGATTGATTTGAGTTTCCATTTAATTTTATGTTGGCTATTGGCTTACTGTATATAGCCTTTATTATATTTAGGACTAGGCCTTGTATCCCTGATCTTTCCAAGACATTTATCATGAATGGGTGTTGGATTTTGTCAAAGGCTTTTACTGCATCTAATGTGATGCTCATGTGATTTTTTTTTTTTTTCTTTCAGTTTGTTTATTTGGTGGATTACATTGATGGATTTCTTTATTTGTTGAACCATCCCTGCTTCCCTGGGATGATGGTGGATGATGAATTTGATGTGTTCCTAGATTTGAGTTGCATTTTATTATTTTTGCATCAATGTTCATGAGTGAAATTGTTCTGAAATTATCTTTCTTTGTTGAGTCTGTGTGTAGTTTAAGTATCAGGGTGACTGTAGCCTCATAGAATGGATTTGTTTCTATTTTGTGGAATAGTTTGAGGAATATTGGGACTAGGTATATCCTTTGAAAGTCTGGTAGAATTTCTGTGCTAAAACCATCTGGCTCTGAACTTTTTTCATTTGGAGACTTGATGACTGCTTCAATTTCTTTAGGGGTTATAGGAATGTTTGAGCTGTTTACCTGATCTTGATGTAACTTTGTTAGGTGAAATCTATCAAGGAATTCGTCTATTTCCTTTAGATTTTCCAATTCAGTGAAATATAGACTTTTGAAGACAGACCTAGATTTCCTCAATATCTGTTGTTATATCTGCTTTTTCATTTTTGATTTTGTTAATTTGAGTACTCTCCCTCTGCCTTTTAGTTACTTTGGCTTAGGGTTCATCAATCGTGTTGATTTTCTCAAAGAACCAGCTCTTGGTTTCCTTGATTCTGTGGACAGTTCTCTTTCTTTCTAATTTATTGATTTCAGGCCTGAGTTAGCTTGTTTCCTGCAATCTACTTCTTTTGAGTGTGTTTGCTTCTTTTTTTTTCTAAAGCTTTCAGGTGAGATGTTAGGTTGCTAGTTTGGGACCACTCCAGATTCTTTATGAAGGCTTTTAGTGCTATGAACTTTCCTCTTCCTAATGCTTTCTTGGTGCCCCATAAGTTTGGGCATGTTGTACCTTCATTTTCATTGAATATTAGAAAGTCTTTACTCTATTTATGTCTTCCCTGACCCAGTGGTCATTGAGCAGGGAGTTGTTCAGTTTCCATATGTGTAGGCTTTTTGTTATTTCTGTTGTTGAAATTTAATCCATGGTTGTCTAATAAATAACAATTGGTTAATTTAGTTTTCTTGTATTAATTGAGGCTTGCTTTGTGACCAACTATATGATCGATTTTGGTGGAAGTTCCATGTGGTGCTGAGAAGAAGGTATATTTTTTTGTGTTTGGGTGAAATGTTCTGTAGACATTGATTAGATCCATTTGATTCATGACCTCTAACAGAGGTTTCATTATTTCTCTATTTAGTTTCTGTCTCAATGATCTGTTCATTGGTGAGTGTGGGGTGTTGAAGTCTCCCACTATTAATGTGTGAGGATCTATGTGCGATTTAAGCTTTAATAATATTTCTTTTATAAATGTGGCTGCCTTTGTATTTGGGGACTAGATATTCAGTATTGAGATGTCTTCTTGGTGGAATTTTCCTTTGATGAGGATGAAATGTTCTTACCCATCTATTGAGAAATTTGGTTGAAATTCTATTTTATTAGATATTAGGATGGCAAGTCCAGTTTATTTCTTGGGTCCATTTGCTTGGAAAGCTTTTTTCCATGCTTTTACTCTGAGGTAACAACTATCTTTGTTGCTGGGTTGTATTTCTATCGGTTTTGGGTTTTTGTTTGTTTCTTGGTTGTTTGGTTAGTTTTTCGAGACAGGGTTTCTCTGTGTAGCCTTGCCTGTCCTGGACGCCTTTTGTAGACCAAGCTGTCCTCAAACTCACAGAGATCCACTTGTCTCTGCCTCCTGAGTGCTGGCATTAAAGGTGTGTGCCACTATGCACAGCGAGGTGTATTTCTTGTATGCAGCAGAATGTTGGATCCTGTTTGCACATCCATTCTGTTACTCATGTCTTTTTATTGGAGATTTGAGTCCATTGATGTTGATAGATATTAATGGCCAATAATTATTAATTAATTCCTTTTTATTGTGGTGTTGGTAGTGATAGTGTGTTTGTCTGCTTCTCTTCTTATTGGTTTTGCTGTGGTGCAAATTATTTATATCCTGTGTTTTCTTGTGTGTAGTTGACCTGGTTGGGTTGGAGTTTTCCTTCTAATAACTTCTGAATGACTGGGTTGGTGCATAGATACTGTTTGAATTTGTTTTTGTTTTTGTTTTTTCTTGGTATGTCTTGTTTTGTCCCTCTATGGTGATTGAATGCTTTGCTGGGTATAATAGTCTGGGCTGTCATTTGTTGTCTCTTAGTGTCTGCATAACATCTGCCCTTCTGTATTTCATAGTCTCTGCAGAGAAGTCAGATGTGATTCGACTAGGTCTGCCTTTATAAGTTACTTGGCCTTTTTCCCTTGCCGCTTCTAATATTGTTTTTTTCATTGTTCTGCAGGTTTAGTGTTTTGGCTATAATGTGGTCCCCTTCTATCTGGGAAACATGGAAGTCCGTGTTTTGGAGTCAGCTTCCAAGTTACTCAGCAGATCTGTAGACTCTGACCTTCTGCCACTTGGATATAGTGGGAGGCTCTGGTCAGGCAGGAGACTTCTGGTGGGTTGGAGGTACCAGCCAGGCAGTAGGTAATGGTAGTAGAATCTTAACCAAAGGGCTCATGGGGCAACTAATTCAGTAAGGAGAGAGAAAAATAATAAAAGAATAACAGCTATTAAATGCTTACTGCTTTATGTGTATGGATTCTTGTATTTATTCTTCCAACAACTATCACTATTTGACAAAAGAAGAAAACAAAGAGACAGAGTGAGATTATTGTCCAGCATTGGCCCAGGAATCACTGTCTCACCAAAACCAGCAGTGGGTTTTGAAGAATGAATAGGCTGTAGGTCAGTCTTCAGGATAGGAGTCCACCTGTCCTGATGGTTGTTAACTTCCGAAGGTCTTCCTCTCAGTCTCTTTGCATCAAGTCTGGTTTTTCTCATTGTGACTCTTCTCCTCCTAGAGGTCACGTGGGGCTTCTAGTCCAGCATCTTGTCTGGAAGTCCAGCACTGATTGGCCTGTGCTAGTCCATACAGGCCTCCTTTCTCCATATGTTATTCCAACTCATGTCTCTTTTTCTGTGGGCCTCATGACAGAGGCCCCAATATAGAGAGGCAAAGTGTTTTGTTGCAGACGCACACCAATGTCACACCAAGTTAGCAACATGTACTTTTCTTTGGTCACTGTTCTCAAAGAAACTTAGTTTTCAATGGTTGTTTTACTTGGTCTTTCCATGTACAGTTAGCACTTTGTATCTACTGGGAACGATGCATGGAAATATTTGTCCTATATAGTGACCCACAGTGTCTGAAATACAGCCAAGAGAAATGCTTGAGACCATCTTGTCAAGAGTCTCAGGTCTCCAAGCTGCAGGCTGTCCCTCCAGTGTGGGCCTTGCCTCCTGTTGTCCTCCCTCACCTCTGCAACAGTGGGATGTAGGCACTTGGCTAGCTCATGGTTTCTTAAATGGCTGTGATCTACTTAGTCCTTGACATGATTTTAACATGAAAACACATGCTTTTCCCTATTCATCCCCAAGAGGTAAGCCTCATTTTATATTGAATCTCAATGGGTAATGGAATTAGAAAATCAAAACAGAGACTTTTCAGAGTTTCACAGATGATGAAATAATTTCTGCTGATACCTCTTAGTCTCTAATGTTGGTTCTCAAACTTGGTAGATAATTTAGATTCTAAAAGCTTGTCAAAACAGATTTCTTGGCCTCATCCGCAAGTTGCAAATGAGGTGTGTTTTTTAATCATAATTTACCTTTTTCATTTTCTTTAAAGATGGTCTCTTGCTCTGTAGCCCAGGATTTCTGCTCAATAGCTCAGGTTGCCTTTGGAACTCCCTATGTGGCTCAGGCTGGCTCTAAACTTAATATTCTAGCTTCATCCTACCAAGTTCTATGATTGCAGTGGGCATCTCCTTAATTTCTTATTAATAATACCAGTGTGCTGGGACTCAAACTCACAGCCTCCCATATCCTAAACATCTTACAACAAGCTATGCCCTCGGCCTGTTCTGTACTATAACTTTTCAACAGAAACAATAGATTTTTTAAAAATACTTTTTGTTTGTTTTTTCTAAACAAAGTCTCTCCTAGACTAGGAGACTTGACTGTCCTAGACTCAATTTGTAGAGCAGGATGGCCTAAAATGAAAAGAGATCCACCTGCCTCTGCCTCCCTCAGTGCTGGGATTATAGGGGGGGGCATCACCGCACCCATCTGAAACTATAGAATTTAATCCTGTAAAATTAATCATATTTCAGTGTCACTAACTTACTAAACCAACTTATTAACATAGTTAACCAAATAAATTTGTTAGTATTTCTGCTTTTTATTGTAAATTCTTTTTGTTTCCTAGGTATTTAATACAAGAGTATTTAAAATTAAAGAAAGACATTTGTTTCTTGCATACTTGGGAAAAGCACAGTATGATCCAGTGAAGCCTAATTATGTCTCTTTGGACAAGTTTGTATCTATTCCTGATGAAGTCTTCTGCAAAGAGATTGCCAAAGCTTCAGTAAGCGATTTTGAGAAATTCTTAAAAACTCTTTAGTTTTTGATGAATGTTTACATATATTGTTTTAAAATAAATACATATATGAATAAATCAATGTGTTTTTAAGATAATTGCCTCAGGTCTCAATATTAAAAAATATTTTTCTCATAATTCCCATTTTTTTAGTAATTTTTTTGGTTTGATGGGCTTTTGGATTTACAATTTATTATAGTAGAATTTTATTACTTTCCCCCTTACTTTTGCTCCTTCCAGCTCTTCCCAGGGACCCTTTCTCCCAACCCTACCATACCCTACCTCAAGTTGATAGCCTCTTTTTATAACTATTAGTAGTTAAGTGAGTACATGTATATATGTGCATGCACAGATACACAAATGGAGTCTTCTGAGTCTTTGTTGCTTGTGTGTATTTGGTTTCAGGGCTCACCAGTCTTTACCAACTGTCTTAGTCATTTTTCTGTTGCTGTGAAGAGATACCATGACCAAGGCAACTCTTATAAAACAAAGCGTTTAACTGGGGACTTGTGTACAATTTCAGAGGCTAATCCATATCATCATGGCAGAAAGCATGGCTACATGCAGGCAGACACAGTACTGGAAAAGTAGCTGAGAGTTCTACATCTTGATCTGTAGGCAGAGAGGAAGAGACTGGACCTAGTATGGGCTTTTGAAACCTCAAAGCCCACCCCAAATGGCAGACTTCCTCCAACAAGTCCATACTGCCTAAACCTTCTCAAATATTGACACTCCCCAGTGACTAACCATTCAAATGCATGAGCCTATAGATACCAGACCATTTTTACTCAAACAACCATATCAATATGGAGGCTCTTCCCAGGGAGAGGCTAATCCTTCTGCTGGGAGTCTACAAGAAGCTTTGAAGTAGATGTTCCCATTGGAGCTGAGCTCCTCACAATCCATTGATCTCTGCATTATATCCACTTGTGGTTTTCTGTGATCATCTCCATTTACTGTAAAGAGGCTTCTTTGATGAGGGGTAGGTATAAGGATAAAATTTAGAATGTAGTTAAGTAATTATGCTGTTCTAGTAAAATGGCATTAGTAGATGCTGGGTAAGTATTTAGATACAGTTAAAAATTATATTGTATTGGGAAAATGACAATGGTAGGTTCTCTAGTTTCTGTGACCTCTTCAACTACAGGTAATAGGCAAGTTTACAGTAGCAGGCATGAACTTCTTCCTATTGAGCAGGTCAATTAAATCCAATTAGAAAACTGTTTGTTACTCCCCCAAGATATCCTCACTATTGCGCACTTGTGGATATCTTGCTGTGCTCATCATTTTTGTGGTCTGTAGGTTTTATAGCTGGATAGGGCTATTGATTACTTTTCTCCCTTGACAGGTCTCATAGCACCTTCCAATATGTTAAGGACTAACTAGCACTTATGGAGGAGGCTTTCAAGTCAGTTTCAGCTCCATTTCTGTAAGTCCTACGTCCAAAGTATGTGGTATATTCGAGAATAGGCTATTTCAAGTTCTGGGAGGTAGCACAGAACAACAGCAATAGCCTTTGTTTGACTCTTATGACTAATACTTGAAGGGAGATTTAATATGCCTGGCATTAAATTTTTTTTTTGCAATGTATGGCTCTTGAAAGCACTGTTGCCCCACATGGCATTACTTCTTTTAAGAAAGCTTATAAAATGTTTCCCTGTGGCCTTTTCAAATAACCTTAAGTGCAATCTTTCCACGCCCCCTTGCTCTTTTTCTTCCCTCCCCAGTTAAAGCCTCCATTTCCCATTCCATGCAAGTCAGTCCTGCCATTCTTGTCTAGAGCTTCTTGCTTGATTCCCCTCTAAAACCCCTTTCTATATTCCTTGGTTCTGCTTTCACTCCAGGCTATACACTCAATTCTATAGATTCAAAGCTAGGATCCACAAATAACAGAGAACAGAATCTGTCTTCTGGGTCAGGGTCACTTCAATTACTATATTATTTTCCAGTTGCATCTACTCTCCCGCAAATTATATGATTTCATTTTGCTTTACAGCTGAATATAATTTAATTATTATATACATTTTCATTATCAATTGAAGGACATTGACATTGTTTCCATTTTCTAGCTTGTAAATAGAGGCAGTAGAACATGACTAAGCAAGTCTCCATAGTAGAATATGGAAGCACGCGCGGAGAGAGAGAGAGAGAGAGAGAGAGAGAGAGAGAGAGAGAGAGAGAGAGAGAGAGAGAGAGAGAGAGAGAAAATATGAATATGCAGAAAGTTGGATATCTTTTCTGTCTACCTAATTATTTAAGGCAGGATCTCTCACTGTCCCTGGCCTTACCAATTCCACAAGACTATGTGGCCCCAAGGACCTTCTTTTCTGTTACCCCAGGGCTAGGGTTATAAGCTTGTATCCCCATGGGTAGCTTTCTACATGGGTGATGGAGATGTGAATTCAGATCCTCATGCTTGTGCAGCCAGCCCTTTACCAGCTGAGCCATCATCATCCCTGCTCATTTTAACTGTATTGCTGTAAGTTAGTGGTACAAGGTGATGGTTTCACTTGAAATTATTTATTTTAAATGGTTTATGTATTTTATATGTGTGGGTGTTTTGTCTGCATGTATGCACACCAGAAGATGGTACCAGGTCCCATAGAACTACAGTCATATATAGATGTTAGCTGCTTTGTGGGTGCTAGGAATTGAACTCAGGACCTCTAGAAAAGCAGCCAGGGCTCTTAAGCACAGAGCCATATTTCCTACTCCAGAAATTATTTTTAGTGTTGTCTATTTAAAGAGATAGAGCCTGGTAGGGCTTCTTACAAATTTTCAGTAATGTAATTCTTCTTTGATTTAATCATATCCTTCCTAGGAAGTACAATAAGCTTAGGAAAATAAGATCTAAATTTACCTCAGGTTAACAATGTGTTATTCTTATGAAGCTTTGGGAATAGTGGAGGATTTTCTCCTTTTGTATTTTTTTAGTCTTTGAAAATAATGTTGTCACGAGGAAAATGTCACTTTATCCACTATCTAGGGCTCTACTAAAAACAAGCCACTTGGGTTTATCTAGGGTGTTATCTCTCCTTATCATGAGCATTTGAAGTTGTTCGCAGTTGGCTACTGGGAATCAGAAAATCTGACGTTAAGCAGTGAGACATAATGATTGCCATAGGGAAACTTCGACTGAGCACTAGCAAGATTTATAGCATGAGCTGGTACATTTCCCCCAATTACCATTTATATGTTAATCAGGGAAAGTGACTTGGTCCCTATATCTTTGCTTCCTTTTTTGTAAAGTGAGGTACCATGACCTTAGTTGTCTGCCTTAAGATCACCTAACTGACAAGACTGGTAGCACCCCAATGAACCATACCTAGTATTCATACTCTAAAGGAGTTCTCTCCCACAGTAACTTAGAGCCAATATGGTTTGGCCCATTTATCACTATTAAGAAGTACCTTGAAAACCATTTATATTTTAGTGCTAGTCTTAGAATATTATTGGAACCATAGCCACTCTGTAAAGGGGACCAATTACTGAAGAAACTGGGTGAAGAGAAAGATGGCTGACAAAACAAAGCAATCCAGCGAGTTCAGCATGTCAAGTGATGTGAGGTAGGAAACCAGTAGTCTGTATTCCAGCCTTTGCAGAAACACCCAGCTGAGTAATAGTTGGGAGATAAAATGCTAAAAGCCACTAAATTAGTAGTCAGTTTATTGTACATCAGAGGTCTGTGTCATGTCAGATAATCCTGAAAGAATACTACCAGTAACTCAATTGATGATTGCTCAGAACCAGATACAGTTAGTGTCTTTCCTATTATTAACTTGACATTTAAGGTTCTAAAACACATTGTTTAATATGACAGAGATGTGTGCTTGAAGTGAATAAACAAAGAAACTGCTGAGAAATAAAGAACAGACCTGCCTGGCTGTCCATGTCTGGGAACTTCATTTAGCTTTTATGAGCAATACACTTGGAATAGGCTAGCATGGAGCTAGGGCAATGGCTCAGTCAGCCAAGTGCTGCTTACATAAAGGGACCTCTGTTTAGCCCAGCACCCATGTAGTAACTGAGGGTTTCAGTGCTGGGGAGATGGAGACAGAAGGATCCCTTGGGCTTGCTAGCCAGCCAGGCATGTCCAAATTGTTTAAAGTTAGTGAGAGATCCTTTCTCAAAACCAAAGATAAAGAAGACATTGAACTTAGACCTTTGGCATACATCTGCCTGCATAATACAGGTACAGATACATGCATACATATTGATACACGAAGAATGGGTCAGCTGTGCTACTGTTATGGTCAATCCTAATATTTTAAGCAATTTAAAAGTATGAAGATCTGTTTTTTGAGCATGTCTATCTTAAGACTAAAAGTGGTTTAATGGAACAGATAGATGCATTCTGGATGTCTTCATTATAACTGGGGTACCACCAGTCTCCTAAGTAGAAAAGAAATATTAAAGATTACTTTTAAAAAGTTGTTTTGTGTGTGTGTTTCTATGTGTACCAAAGTATCATATATATATGTCTAAAATTTAAAAGGTCAAAATAGTGTAATTTCTATGCCAAGAAGAAAGAAAACACTTTAAAAATATTTTTAGGACTTATTTTAGTAATTTGCATGTATATGTGCATGGATGTATGTTCACATATGCATATGGGTACCTATAGAGGCCAGAAAGAGGGCATCCAATCCCCTAGAACTGGAGTTATAGGTGGTGATGAGCTGCTTGACATTGGTACTTGGAACTGGTACCACGTCCTCTGGAAGAGTAGCAAGTGTTTGTAACCACTGATCCATATTCCCAGCCCTCTACAACACTTTATACCAACATTAACAAGCACAAGCAAACACCAGACCTAGGCTTACTACCAATAAGGTGGAATTTTGTGACTTGTTGGATATATGATACTTGGGCATACCTTGACATATGATCTTCTCTACTCTGATGCTGAAACTTGTGAATACCCTTTGCAAGGCAATGTGTCAGTGTACAAAAGTGTGTGTTCCTGTTGTTCAGACTTCATGTTGACCACTGAAGATACTCTTAGGGCTTAGTGATACAAGGACAAGGCAGCGGAAACAGAGGGAAGAAGGCGATGGAACTTTAAAACTTGTAACTCAAGTCATCAAATCACATTTTGAGCTCATAATGAGATTCTATGCTGTCCCAAGTCTCAACACTGAAAGACAGCAGGGTAAGGACACTATTGAGCTGTGTTCAAATTCAACAGTGACTATTAGTTTCTCCATTTTCTGTCCTTAGTTTTATATTTTAGACTTTACCTGTTGGAGTTGAAACTCTGAAAGTGTACAGTATATGCACTTGCTCTGCTTTTACTATTATATACAGATTCTAAAATACATCTTAGGTTTAATATATTTTTGTTTTAGATGAGGTCTTTCTGGGTAATCCAGAATGGTGTCAGATTCACTATGTAGACAACTTCCATCTTGAACTTGCAGGGATCCTTCTGCCTCAGACTACTGAATCCTTGAAGCATAGGCATGTGCTTAGAGTTGATTATTTTAAAAGTTTATCTGACCTACGTTTCTACTAAAATGGCTTGATATTGATTTTTTTTTAAGGTGGGGAAAATAGAGCCTAGATGTTTAAAATCATATGGGATTAGTTGTGCATCATGATCCTAGAAATAAGGAATCTGAATTTGAACCTGGATTTCTCAATTCTAGTTAAAAAAAAAAAAAATCTGGATTCTTCCTAATTGCAATGTCCATGAATAACTTATCTAACTTTTCTGAGGCTCAGCTTCCTTTGCTCTTTAATACTGATAAACAGCAATTACACTATAGATTTAAAATTAAATGAGAATACAGCCACCCTTCTGAACCTAAATATTCCACACCTATGGATTCAGTCTACCACAGATTTGGGAAGGGTATGTCTGCATTGAACATGTATGTACATTTTACCTGTGTTATTTCCAAAATGATTCAGTCTAACATTTATTTAGCGTTGACTTTATATCCTGTATTAAAGGTAATCTAGAGACGATTTAAAATGCCAGGGTGTGTGTAGATTATGTTAAAACACCGCACCATTTGACATAAAGAATTTGAGGATCAAGGGCATTCTCTGGTGTCCTAGAACCCTCCATCTATACTGGGATGTGTGCCTGAAAATCTACCACATAACCTGTCTCCAAGCAAAGGCTCCATTAATACCTTAAAAGTTCCTTCCTGTTACAGAACCTTGAATCACGCCGTTTTCTAATCTCTCACTATTTTTCCCATTGTGTCACGAAGGACGTTTTCTTGCAACAGGCACACAAAATGATCAGCTCAATGTGTGGACTTAATTTAGTTAAAGACAATCAGCAAGTGCTTTTCCCGTGGCCGACGTATCGGCCTGCGCAGGCGCTCTCCGCATCCCCTTCCTCTCCCCGGAAGTACGCAGGACGCGCATATCTGAGTTTGCGCAGGCGCCCTCCGCTTCCCCTCCCTCTCCCGGGAAGTACGCAGGACGCGGCGTATCTGATCTTGCGCAGGCGCCCTCCGCTTCCCCTCTCTCCCCGGGAAGTATTCAGGACGCCTGCGCGTTAGGCCGGCTTGTCCTCTAGGACTTACGCAGAAGGCTGCGCTTCACCCTCAGGTCAAAATGGCGGCCAGGCCTGCTGGTAAGTTACCCGGTCGTTCTTGGTTGCTATGGCGGGGCGGCTTTGTTTTCCCAGCAGCTGCTCTCCTGCTTTAGCTCAGTTTGCGCGTAGGGGACGTAACGACCCAGCCCAGCGCAAAAGTCAGGTTTCGCTGAGGGTTGGAACGGGAAACCTCTGCTGCCGAAGGAGCCCCGCTGTTCAGCGGACTCGGCCTACTTCCCCTCTGCCGTGGGATAGCTGGGGGGGGGGGGGGGGAGATAAGGAGGTTAACACAAGACCGCCAAAGTGAGTGAGAGAGCATTTGCAGTCAGACGCGTTCCTTTCCTCCAACAATGACCGGGGCAAATAGCATGTGAGTCCGCGTTCCTCTCCTGGAGCTTGTTAGAGGGAGATAAGATAGGTTTATAGTGAGATAGCACGTTAACCTTGGTGTATCTTGACCGTGAGCTGGACCTGCGGTGCTGGAAGGAGTTTTGTCTACTGTAGACACTAGAACAAACTTGTCATGGGGTAGAATATTTTCACCTCAAGTAGTATCCCACATCCCCTAATTTTTTTTTTTTTTTTTTAAGTTACTGTTTACCCTCTGGTGGTAGAAATTAGAATAGCTTTTAAAAACTGCATTCACTGCCCCTTGAAATCCTGAAGGCATTAATTTCACCCACTTGACAAAATTTTAAGGAACCTTACTAAGTTTAGGACATTCTGCCTCAGTGTTTGTGTTTGATACCGGAGATCTAATTTTAACAGTTGAGAATGACTCCCTTCCAAAAGTCTGCTTCCTTTTCTGCAACAGGCTTTTGACCTAGCTAATGTGATAAGGGCAAACGAAGTAGTGCCTAGCACATTATAAGTGTTAAGTGAATATTAATCGTTATCATAATCACTGCTGTGTTTACAGTTTAGCTTCAGCGCGGTTGTTTTTTTTTTTTTTTTTTTTTTTTTTTTTTTTTTGTCTTGTTTTGTTTTTTTACTCTTTAATATTTATATTTGTGTTTTTGAGTCAGGGTGTCATGTAGCCCGAGCTAGATTTGAACTCATTTTGTATGAAGGATGACTTTAAGCTTCGGATCCTTTTCCTCCACGCTAAAATTGTTTGAATTGCAGAAATGCAACACACCTATTTTATTTGCTGCTGGAGATGAAACCCAGGGCTTTGTGGTGCATAATACACAGGCCCTGTACCAACTTGAGTCATTAGCCCTTGACTATTAGAAACAATTTCATACATGACTTTTAATTTCTAATGTTGGAGGAAGCCATGTAATAATAATCTGTACTAAGGAGTAGGAAATCAGAAGGAGCTAATGAGAAGAGAGCTTGTTTTTCTTCTTTGCTAAGATAAAATTTTCAAAGAAAGCTTAAGTACTGAGAATATAACTTAGTTGTTTTTTTTTTTTTAAAAATGCTTGCCTTGCAATGCCAGCACAATTCCTGATTTCAGTTCCCAGAACCCATGTTCTTGAGGTTTTGTTTTGTTTTTAATAAAGTCTGAATTCCAGGACAGCCATTTACATGATGAGACCCTGCCTCAGTAACCCTAGTTCATGCTTCTAATCCTAGTGCTCAAGAGGTGGAGGCAAGTGGATCTTGGGGATCACTGGCTAGTTAGCCTAGTGTACTTGGCAGTTTCCAAGCCAGTGAGATGCCATCTTAAAAATGAAAGCAAATGACTAGGGCTTAATGTTGTCCTCTGGCAGTCATACTTTCCCTCCCCATCCCTCACATTTAAATAAAACAAAAAAGTTAGGCTTGCTCTATCTTTTTTCCTGTACCACCTCTGGTCAACAGCAGGCACTCTCCAGCTTCCTTGGCCTCTTCTAGCTTAACCCTCTCAGCATTGTTCCCCAAAAAGTTGTGATTTGGTTTTGTTTCAGTTTTTGCACAGGGTGTTTTGCATTCTAGGCATGAACTCTTAGGGCTGAGCTACATTCCTAGTCCCTATTTCAGTTTTTGTTTGTTTGTTCATAACAGGCCTGGAATTAAGAGTCTTAACTGCCTCAACTTCCTGAGTGCTGAGATTACAGGCATGCTCAGTTACATTAAGAGTTAAAACATGGAGTATTTCTCTTTATCCATGATCAAATACTATTCCCATGAGATGCATGCCATGGGAGAGAGCCAAACCCTAACGCTAGTAATGATACTCTGCTATGCTTGTAGACAGGAGCCTAGCATAACTGTCTTCTGAGAGGCTTCATCCAGGAGCTGGTGAAAACAGATGCAAAGACCTACAGCCAAAGAACAGGCAGAGCTTGAGGAGTCTTATAGAAGATTGTGGGGTAGGAGAAGGAGTATTGAGGAAGGGGTCAAGGATACTACAGGAAGACCTACAGAGTAAACCAACCTGGACCAATCGAGGCTTATCAACCAAAGAGCATGCATGAGCTGGACCTAGGCTCCCTACGCATATGTAGCAGTGGGCAGCTTGGTCTTCATGTGGGTCCCCTAACAACTGGAGCAGGGGCTGTTTCAGTCTGTTACCTGCCTCTGGATCCCTTTCCCGTAGCTGGGCTGCCTTCTCTGGCCACAGTGGGAAAGGATGTGTTTAGTCCTGCTGCAACTTGATGTGCCAGAGTGAATTGAGTCTGTTCCCCTGCGGGGGCCTCCCGTTTGGAGAGTGGGGCTAGGGAAGTGGGACTGGGAGGAGAGGAGGGAGGGGGACCTCAATCAGGATGTAAAATGAATAAGTAAATAAATTTAAAAATATAATATGCCCTTGGTAAGCAGTTAGTTTGCTGTTTGGAGGGGGAGAAGAATATTAATTTATTGATATTTACATAATTTAGCAGATGATATAAAAGCTTTTTCCAGAAATAATATTTTAAAGATGATGGCCAAATGAGATTTTGGAGATTAGGATATGGACTCTCACAGCTCCACCTCCTTTAAAAAGGGAAGAAAATTTTTTTCCTGTAACTACAAATGATAGAAATGCTTTAGATCCTTTCTGTCCCCTTTCCTTCAGTTTTTATGGTAGCAGGTGATGTCAAGGCAGAGGGCGTTGGACTTTGAAAACCCAAAGTAGCAGAATGCATACCTGTGGATATTAGGCACCTTTAGTTTTGAGCTCCCCATTTTCTCCCACAAGGATGTTTATAAGAGAACTGGCTCTTTGCCTATTGGTGCATTCATTTGTAAGCAAGTAACAGTGTGGTAATTATAGTTGCAGCGTCAAGCAAGTGGCTGGATGGTTTTCGAAAATGGTATTATAATGCTGCAGGATTCAATAAACTGGGTGAGTATCTTTTCTGTTGTCCTCTTTCTCTTGTTCTTCCTGAATTGTGTGCTTTTTAAGAATTCTTAGTTTGAAAGAGATGATTTATTGTGTTATTGCATGAATCAGATTTAAAAATTAAACTTTTATTTTTTACGTTTTTGATCCTTGTGTGCTTTGCTGTGATAATTGTGGAAGCGTCAACAGATTTTTAGGGATCCTAATTATAAATTGAAGATGTCGTTTGTGTATATAGCAGGGAGTGCTTGTGGATGACAGAGGAGGACTTCTGGTTCTCCTTCTTCCATGGTGTCCAGGGATCAGACTTGGCTTGTGAAATAAGTACCATCATCTGCCTAGCTGCCTCACTGGTCCTAGTTATTTAGTGTCTTGATCTCCGAAGAAGTTCTACATGTTTTCAAGGGCAAGATACACATTTTAAATACTTTCTGAACCAGTTCATATAAAATAGGAATTTTGTGATAGTGGTTTTTAAAGGCCTATATATGTCTTCGAGAGAAAATTTGGGTCTAAAATGCTTTTGGTACCCATCTTTCCTAATAATTTGTTCTTTTTTCAGTCAAGTCTTGAGTTATAAATCATAAAGATATTTTGTTCATTAGAAAAGAAATATTCTGGATAGAGGAGATGGCTCAGTGAACCCCACAGGCCTGATGACCTGAGATCAAAACCCACATAAAAGGTTAGCACAAGCAGCTCTACTCACAGTGTGCTACCCTGGGATGATAGGAGCAGAGATAGGAATCTCTAGAAGCTGGTGGCCTAGCATATGCAGCAACACGGAGACTCTGTCTCAAACAACATGATAAGGCAAGGACTAACACCTCGATTTCTCCACATGTATGTAGAGTTACATGTGTGTGCGTGCGTGCGCGCGGAAAGTTCCTATCAGATATGGTAAGTTGTGTAATTTTAGCACTGGGGAAGCAAAGGTAAGAAGATGGTAATTTCAGTATGAGTCTGAGAATGGGTAGACAGAAACCAATTATTCTCCATGAGTTCAAGACTAGACAGGGCTACATAGTAAGAGTATCTCAAAAAAACAAAAACAAAAAATCCACTGTTTTTGAGGCAGCTCTTTAATCTGATTCTTTTGTTCCTATTGCAGGGTTAATGCGAGATGATACACTATATGAAACTGAAGATGTAAAAGAAGCCATAAGAAGGCTTCCTGAGGACCTTTATAATGACAGAGTGTTTCGCATTAAGAGAGCCCTGGACCTGACTCTGAGGCATCAGATCTTGCATAAGGAGCAGTGGACAAAATATGAGGAGGTAGAACGGATTTGATATGTCTAGTAGTGTCAGTCATTCTAGATGCAGTATGAGAAACAGGACAAACATGCTTGTTTGTGAAGTGCTTTAGTGTTCTCCGAGTCATGCCGCATAAGTAGCATTTCAGCACCCAAGTGAAGTTAGCAGAAAACTGTCAGCTCCATTTTTAAAAACAAGGTGAAACTTAGAACCAAAGTGACTTCTGAAATCACTGCCTGGGCTAGAATTTAGGTTTTCTGCCTCGTGCCATTGTTGCTTTCCCTCTACTCTGGTTCCTGCTCTAATGAAAAGTTAATTATATCAAGTCTACTGAGTGATTGTCCAGCTTCTAGCATAGACATCTGTCCTCAAAAGTCATTGAAGCCAGGAAAGCCTGTAGGTATTGTTTCTTACCTGGCACTCCTCCTCCTGACCTACTCACTTCATGATCTTTGTGAGGTTTTACACTTAAAAAGCACATAGTTCCTAGAAGTTCAGATTATATGTTCTCATGTTACAAGCAAACAGTAATTCATTGCAATGAATTTCATTGGTGGTTTAAGACCTATTTTCTTCTTCATTCTTTAGGACAAATTCTATCTTGAACCCTACCTGAAAGAGGTTATTTGAGAAAGGAAAAGAGAGAGAAGAATGGACGAAGAAGTGATCTTGGAGTTGAGATCTGTGGCTGTGCCTGGTCTCAGCATATTTCTACAAAGCTATCTACAACCTGAATCAGAGTTTAAGCATTATTGGCTCTGCAGATACTTCACTTTAAATAAAGTCTATTGTAAACGTCAGAATGTTTGAATTCAATTCAAACTCTTACTCTGGTAGTTATTGTCATCACTTTTCTGACACAATTTTTTTCCAGATATTAGTTGCTATTAAACTGGAGGTGAAAGCAGCTGATTTAGTCATCTCTTCATTGGGTAGAAAACTGGCCAGCTTACTAAAGGATACAGCACTTTATACAAGCTGATTAGTAAGCTTTAGCAAGGCCTGTACAGGTGTGAGATGAGGGAAGAGACACCACTGAACAGATGGCCCATCGGCTTCCAGAGGGGCTGATGGAAAGAAGGGAGAGTTTACCCCAGGATTTGGGGCACAGCCTTTCCAATGACTGTTCTATACCTAGATTTATTTTGCATCCTGCCACTTAGAAAAAGTACATATCCCAAATCTGGACTTACGTAATTGTCTACGTATGTACAGATATACCCCTTTGCTAATCAATATGTAGATTACAAAACAACAACAAAACAAAACCTCAGTCAGAAGACAATAGAGAAAACCACAAACACCAACTACACTTTTATGTTCCTTTAAGAATTAGGTACTGAATTAGGCATAGTGTGTCTTTTAATTCAGCATGTGGACATTTTCTGCAGGCCTCACAGCGGGTAGCAGAAAAATAATCCAAGAATGAAACTTGGCTCAGCCCAATTGTATTGTAACCAGAGCTGGACCAAGACTTCTGGAGTCTGGTGCAGATAATTTTTCTTCAGTCATATTTAAGCATAGCACAATTTTGGGAAAAAACAAGTCCCAAGTGCACAATTTAAGACATACTTAACGTTGAGATTCTTTACAAATTACATTGACTCAGATGGTACCTAAGATATGTGGTCTAGGGAGCTTAACTGAGGTAAAATTACACCAGCAAGTGTCAGGGTTGCCCTGGCCCTAAGAATAGAAGTCATTAAGGCTGTTGTAAAATACAAATGACATCTTTTGGCCTAAAAGCAGTGCTTGGGACTGAAGAGAAAGAATCTGAGATAAGTAAAAACATGAGTTGTTGGGGAAAAGGTAGAGCCAGTCTCACCAGACAGCAAAGGCTCACCAGATTGTAAAGTATATAATTACTGGCATTCCCAGAAAAGCAGCTACACTCCTCATTCCATTGAGGTAAGTTTGCTGGATTCTCCAATGCTTATCTCTGTGCTCAAGGCCTTATTTGCCCTCCAGGTCAGGAGGCAGGCCTGCCTAGTCTATAGTTCCCAAGGCCACATAGAGACCCTGTCTCAACACTGAAAAGGAAAACAAAGTTTTCTGATCATAGATTAATTGTAAAATACAAATTTCTCCAAGAAGAGAATTGATACCCTATGAGCATATACAGGGGGAGGTAATTCCCCCTCAGGAACAGTCATAGGGGAGGGGAATAATGGGAAAATGGGAGGGAGGGAAGAATGGGAGGATACAAGGGATGGGATAAACATTGAGATGTAACAAGAATAAAAAAAAAAAAAAAAATACAAATTCCTGCTGCAAATTAGGTTCTTTAGTGGAGGTAAGAGCTGGAACTGCTGTTAGGAGGAGTGGAGGAAGAGTACCTGTGTTGTGCTGCAGGAGTTTATGATCAGGATCTGCAAAAATGAGAGAAGAATAGGAACAAAGTTGTATTAATTTAAAATTTATAAAACAATCAAAATGCCCAAATGCATATATGCATTCCTTTGACTTTTTTTTTTTTTTTTTTTTTCCTTTACAGCATGATCCTATCATGTAAAATTAACTTTTATTTGCCTGAAGTACTTGTCTTCAAGGCTTACAACTAATCTAGACCTAGTTCCTAAAGCTTTTAGCCTCCATACAATCTAATCTAGGCCTAGAATGGTTTCAGCCTCTCAGACTGCTGAATAAGCTCACCCTTTCTGGCTCTGAACTCTTGCAGGCTGGTGCAACCCAGCTTTTCTTGTTCAAACTTGTTTCTAAGCTCACTTAATCAATTTGGTTTCTCAGCTCCTGACAGGATTGTTCTGCTAGGCCTCAGACTAACTAGCAATCTGTTTGAATCTTCTGGTGCCTCATTCTCTGGCTTAGTCTTGTCTTACCTGTGTCTGGCTTGTTCTCTTTTCAACCTGTCTCTCTCAGTGAAACTTCCTGTGAATTCCATGAACTGAACTGCCATGAACTCATCTCCACTGTACTCTCTCAAATCACTGACTCAACTGAACTGAACAGATTAGAACCCAGAAAGATCTGCATGCCTGTCTCCTGAATGCTGGAGTTAAAGGTGTGTGACCTAAGTTTTTATTTATCTTAAATTTGCTCTCTACCAGACTGGCCCTGAACTGAGATACACTTGGTTTCTGCCTCCCAAGTGCTTGGATTAAAGGTGTGTGCCACCATAGTTGGCTTCTACCAAGTGTTTAAAAGCCATGTGCTAGATGTGATGGCATATGCTCGTAATAGATTCTAGCACTTGGGAAATAGATGGCTGGCTTTTCAGTTTGAGATTAGCCTGGGTTGTATGGTAATACTGTTTTGGGGGGAAAGTCATATATTAAAAGTTATGTTAAGATATTAGAAAGTTATTTATTTTCTGGAAAAATTTCCTTTGATCCTCAATTGTATTTTGAAACTCATCCTGAAAGTTATTCTTGTCAGTTCTCTAGTGAGTTATAGTCTTCCTAAAATGTTTTTCTTGTGGTAAAAGCAGTTATTTAATATCCTTAACATTTAAGGTATTAAAGCAAGACTAAAGGTAATACCAACAGATGTAATTCAACAGGTGAGGTTTGATTTAGTAGAAACAGGAGGTTGCTCATGGTTGAAAATGTGACATAACTGATTTGGGGGAAAGAGTTCATCCCCAATCAAAGCTGTTACTTGGCTACTCAATTCTAAATGAGAGCAAATAAGTACCTTTAAAAAAAAAAAAAAACTACTTATTACTGTTTGAGTTTTTGTTTGGGGTTTGATTTTGCTTTAATACAGATTCCTCCTGTGTTGCTGTGGTTGGCCTGCAGCTCACTATCTAGACCAGGTTGGCTCACAAAGATTATCCTCCTGCTGCCTACCAACTGCTTGGATTAGTGCTGCATACCACCACAGATGTCTTAATCTCTTCGTTCCTGTGAATTATTCTGTTTATTTTGAAGAGTAAGCAGGACCAGGATTTAGATCACTGGGAGATCAGGGAGATGGAAGGAACTTATGAACAGACCTGTGTAGTTGACAGAGGAGTGTCTGTATTATCAAGAACTATGCTGTCATCAAGTAATTGTGAAAAGGCTGAAACTACTAGCCATTCCAAGCTAAGTCTAGGTTAGATTCACACAGCCTCAATCCTTTCACTTTCTTCTTAACCATAGGAAAATCAACCTCTATACAACAATTGACTCAACTTGTAAGTAAAGCTACTGATAGAACATTTTTTACAGCATTGTAAAAATGTACTCACTGTATTATATGTCAAGACCATACAGCATAGAATTTATTTGGGAGACCAAGTCCTGTCAAAACCTAGTAACCAAGTCCTGAAGAACTTTCTTCTTTGTCCTAGGGTTGTTCACTCCTGCTCCATCATTCTTGAATACCTGATCCTGAATGAAATTTCTATTGCCTAAGATGGGAATAGGAGGAATTGGATCTGTGTACTGACTTTGATGAGGCTGAAACTCAACTGGTTCCAGATTTTTCCATTTAAACAAAGTATTTTCAGATTCCAAACATACCATATCCTCCCACTTTGCTTTGGACCATTTAAAATAGCTCATTAATTATTCAAGGATTGGGATTGAGCTTGGCTTTGAATATATGAATTATCTAGATCATTAAGGACATAGATGTATTATTAAAAAATGGTCTATACCTTATTTTAAAAATAATTATTATTATATTTTATTTTAACTATACTCTGAAAGAACATCTAAAATAGATCTGGCTTAGATTCCCTGTTAAGTCATTCATTCTTCTTGTCAAAACATGGGAACCAGTGTAAAGCACACTGGCACCTCAGACCCCAAATGCTGATTCTGACATAATCTCATGTTGCATACAAATGTTTGGTGATAATCTTTGTACACGACATCAAATGTTAAATAAGTTATCTTTACTAACAATACTAATGCCTGTTTTAAAGTCTCAATGTTAAAATCTAAAGTGTAGATTGTAATGATTTCATGTGTCAATGCTAGGACTTTCTGTAAGGTATTCACTCTACATTAATTCCAACCTACTAAGATACTCAAAAGTAAAATAAAAACTCATCCAAAACCCAACATCTTATTGCCATAATAATCCTTCCAAAGTCACAAGACTTTTTAAAATAGAAATATGTTGATTAGCTTTGAAAATAACTATGATGCTTAGAATTTTAAAAAGTGAATTTAAAAAGTGAACAACAAAAAACCCACCCACCTAGATCCTTGACAACTTGATGGATGAACAGCAGAGCAGTTCACACTATATGTGGGATGCCTTTTAGAATCCAGCTTAAGAAGTGAAAGTGGAAAGATGGATCAGACAACCCTTTCATAGCAGTGCCGTTTACACTGTGCTTAGGATGCCTTTGGGATCACATCCCATGTCAGGTGTCTAGCTTGGCCCAGAGATGCCCCATTCCCATTTTCCCTTCTCTCTCCTAACCCTCTCACCTTGATCCCTGCTCTCCCCTCACCTGATTGCCCCCAATCTCTGCTGCCATCTCCATCCACTCTTTCACACATTTCCTTCTCTCCCTCCATGTCCCATGTCTAGGGGAATCCGAACATTCTCCCTTGAGCCCTTCTTGTTACTTAGCTTCATTGGGTCTATTGATTGTAGCTTGGTTATCCTGTACTATGTGACTAACATCCATTTATAAGTTAGTACATACCATGTGTGTCTTTCTAGGTCTAGGTTACCTCAGGGTGACATTTTCCAGTTGCATTCATATACCTCTGAATTTCATGATATCCTTGCTTTTAATAGCTGAGTAACATTCCATTGTGTAAATGAGCCACATTTTCCTTATCACTATTCTTCAGTTGAGGGACATTTGTGATGTTTCCAGTTTCTAGATATTATAAATAATGCTTCTGTGAACATAGTTGAGCAAATGACGTTGTGGTTTGATAATGCATATTTTGGGTATATACCCATGAGTGGTTTAGCTGGGTCCATAGGTGTAGGGTTATTTCTTGGTCTTCAATATAATTCCACTGATCAACTTTTCTATTTCTGTGTGAATACTATGTGGCTTTTATTACTATTGCTCTGTTGTACAACTTGAAATTAGTGATGGTGATACTTCCAGAATTTCTTTTATTGTACAAGGCTGTTTTCCCTATCCTAGATTTTCTTGTTGTTCCATACAAAGTTGAGAATTGTTTTCAAGTCTGTAAAGCATTGTGTTGGAATTTTAATGGGAATTGCAATGAATCTGTAGATTGCTTTTTGTAAGATAACTATTTTTACTATGTTAATCCTACCAATTCATGAGCATGGGAGGTCTTTCTATCTTCTGATATCTTTTTCAATTTCTTTCTTCAGAGACCTGAAGTTCTTGTCACACAGGCTTTTCACTTGCTAGGTGAGAGTTACACCAAGATATTTTATATTGTTTGTGGCTATTGTGCAGTGTGTTGTTTCCCTAATTTCTGTCTCAGCCCATTTGTTTATCATCTGTACAAAGGAGAACTACTGATTTTTTTGTTGTTAATTTTGTATCCAGCCACTTTACTGGTAGAATTTTGGGGGTTATTTATATATACTATCATAATATTACCTGCAAATAGTAATACCTCGATGTCTTTCTTTCCAATTTATATCCCCTTGATTTCCTTTACTTATTGTTCTAGCTAGAACTTCAAGAATTATATTGAAGAGATATGGAGAGAGTGGTCAGCCTTGCCTTGTCCCTTATTTTAATGGAATTGCATTGAGTTTCTATCCATTTAATTGGATGTTGGCTGTGGGCTTGCTACATATTTACTTTATTATGTTTAGGTATGGGCCTTTGTATCCCTGATCTCTCCAAGACCTTTATCATATAGGTTGAATTTTGTCAAAGGCTTGTTCTGCATCTAAGGAGATGCACATGCAATTTTGTTTTCTTTCAGTTTGTTTATATGGTGTATTGCACTGGTGGATTTTCATAGGATGAACCATCTCTGCATCCCTGGGATGAAGCCTACTTGATTATGGTGGATGATGTTTTTGATGTGTTCTTGGATTTGGTTTGTGAGCATTTTATTGAGTATTTTTGCATCAGTGTTCATTATGGACATTGATGTAAAATTCTTTCTTTGTTGAGTCTTTGTGTTGTTTAGGTATCTGGGTGACTGTGGTCTTATAGAATGAGTTGCAATGTTCCTTCTTTCTGTTTCTATTTTCTGGAACAGTTTGAGGAGCATTGATGCTGGCTCTTCTTTGGAAGTCTTTTAGAATTCTGTGTAGGCTTTGATTTTTGAAAACCTACTTTATTTGGAGCACCTTATCTACCTCTTTTCCAACCTACAGACCCTAAGTAGGAGAGAAAGATGGCTAGTAGGGACATTGAAACTAGGCCTTTATAGACTCAGTTCCTTGGGGGCGATTCCACTCTTTGAAATCAGGATTTCAACAGCAAACACAGCAGCAGTAACCACCAGCAACAGGAGCAACAGCAAGGACCTAAAACAGTCTCTTAGAAGTTTTCTCTGGAGCATTTCTCTTGAGAGGAGCATCTCAAAGCAAAGTGATGTAAAGCCAAGAGATGTGAAATGATGCAAAGCAATGTCTCTCTGATTTGTGGGGCTCTTATTTATATTTTTTCAAAGTCTCCAACAGGATGTTTTCCAATTGGCAAAGACCACACCCCAGCATGAGGCAGTTCCAGCTGACAAAGATTAGGAGCCCTCTCAAGAGCCTATTTTCAGCTGAGGAACATCACTCACCCTCTCACAAGGCAGTTTGGATCCCACAGGTGGAATCAAAACTAAAACATATTTACATCCACTACAATTCTGAGCTAAAACCATCTGGCCCTGGGCTATTTTTGGTTGGGAGACTTTTGATGATGGCTTCTATTTCCTTAGGGACTATAAGACTTTTAAATTGTTTACCTGATCTTCATTTAACTTTGGTAAGTTAATTCTGTTAAGAAATCATCTATTTCCTTTAGATTTTCCAAGTTTCTGAAATATAGGCTTTTGAAGTATGACCTAATGATTCTTTGTACTTCTTCAGTGTCTATTGTTATAGCTCTCCTTTCATTTCTGATTTTGTTAATTTGGATTCTCTCTCTCTCTCTCTCTCTCTCTCTCTCTCTCTCTCTCTCTCTCTCTCTGCCTTTTATTTAGTTTTGCTAGGATTGAGACAGGGATCCCATGCCTGCCCCACTATGGGAGGTAGTTTAGAGGACCGATATCTGCCCTGCCCCAGGTTATCTACGGCTATATTAAAATATAACAAGTGTCTGTGTCTTCGTTGATTGCTAGCCGGGCATACAGATAATACAAATAATTTTTTTAAACAAACTATGTATTATTCTCTTTGTTTCTAAGTTACTGATTTTAGCCCCCAGTTAATTTCCTGCCATCTGCTCTTCTTGAGTTTGTTTGCTTCTTTTTATTCTGGAGATTTTAGTTGTGTTTTTAAATTCTTAGTATGGGAACTTTCCAATTTCTTTATGGAGTTATTTAATGCTGTGAACTCTTCCTTTAGCACTGCTTTCATTGTATCCCATAAGTTTGGGCATGTTGTGTCTTTATTTTCATTTTTTGCTTCTTCCCTGCTATGTGGTCATTGAGTAGAGAGTTGTTCAGTTTCCATGAGTTTATAGGTTTCCTCTTTTTCAGTTGTTGTTGAAATCCACCTTTAGTCCGTGGTGGACTAATAAAATACAAGGTGTTGTTTCAACTTTGTTGTATCTTTTCAGGCTTGTTTTGTGACCGACTATGTAGACAATTTTGGAGAACCCTTCTGTAAGGTGCTAAGAAGAATGTATATTCATTTATGGTTGGATGAAAGGCTTTATAGATATCTGTTAGGTCCATTTGATTCTGTTAGTTTCATTATTTCTCTGTTTAGATTCTATCTTGGTGATCTGCTCATTGGTGAGAGTGAGATATTGAAGTCTCCCATAATGTGGAGATTTCAACATGGGATTTAAGCGTTAATAACTTTTTTAAATTAATGAGAGTGCCCTTGCTTTTGGGGTACAGATGTTCAGAATTGAGATGTCATCTTGTTGGATTTTTCTTTCATTGATGAGTATGAAGTGTCCTCATTTCTTTTGATTAATTTTGGTTGAAAGAATATTTTATTAGATACTAGAATGGCTATGTGAGCTTGGTTCTTAGTTCTTTTTGCTTGGAAAACCTTCTTCCAACCCTTTACTTTGAGATAATGTCTAAAGATAGATTTGTTGTTGAGGTTGTTTCTTGTGTGCAATAGAATAATGGATTCTGGTTTTGCATTCATTCTGTTAGCTTGTGTCTTTTTATTGGGATATTGAATTCATTGATGTTGAGGGAGATTAATTACCAATGATTGTTAATTCCTGTCATTTTGATGTACGTGGTGGTAGAGTGTGTGTGTCTGGTGTTTGTGTGATTGCCTTCTTTTGGCTTTACTGTTTTTGGGTGTCTTCCTGGGTGCAGTTAGCCTTCCTAGTTTGTATTTTTCCTTTTAGTATCTTCTGTAGGGCAGAATTTGTGCATAGATATTGTTTAAATTTGTTTTTGTCATGGAATATCTTATTTTCTCCATCTATGGAGATTAAAAGGTTTGCTGGGTATAGTATGCTGGGGTGACATCTGTGATCCCTCAGAGTCTATAAAACATTTGCTTAGGCCCTTTTGAATTTTAGAGTCTCTGTTGAGAATTTGGGTATAATTCTGATAGCTTTGCCTTTATATATGACATGATCTTTTTCCCTTCCATCTCTTAATATTCTTTCTTTATTCTGTACATTTAGTGTTTTCATTACTATGTGGTGGGAGGATTTTTTTATTCAATGTATTTGGTGTTCTTGTATGTTGATAGGCACCTCTTTCTTTAAGTGAACTGATATATGAAAACAGATTAATCAAATATTTCATATGTACAGCCAGTTGTTTTTTTATAAAAGAGTTCATTACTTTTTGGAATGGCACCATGTAGTTAATTGCTTTAACAAGTTTAGGTGAATGTCACCACACTGTATAGTTCATTGTGCTTTCACCTATCAATGTTTTTACATCTCAGAGTTAGGTTTAGGTAGGGTTAAGGATAGGGCTAGGCCTAGTGTCACAATCAGGGTCAGGGTCAGAGTCAGGTTCATGGTCAGGGTCAGGGTTGCTCTATGGAAATATGCCATGTGCTTAATTGCTTTAAAAAGCTTAGGCAGATGTAAACATACCTTACTCTTCCTTGTGCTTTCTAATAGGACTGGTCTAATGCTAATAAGTACAGTAATATATGAAAACACATTAAACAAATGATTCTTATGTGCATTCAGTTTTCTTCATAAAGGAGCTCATTGATTGTTGGAAAGGTAACAAATGGTTATCACTTTAACAAGCTTAAACAAATGTAAATGTATAGAATTGTTCACTGTACTTTTATATAAGAATGTTTGGGTTTTTTAATTTTTTTTATTAGTTTATTCATATTACATTTCAATTGTTAGCCCTTCCCTTGTACCCTCCTATTCCTCCCTCCCTCCCGCTTTCCCCCTTCTCCCCTCCCCTATGTCTGTGATTGAGGAAGACCTCCTCCCCCTATATATGCTCTTAGATTATCGAGTCTCTTTTTGGTAACTTGCTATCCTTCCTCTGAGTGCCGCCAGGCCTCCCCATCCAGGGGACGTGGTTAGAAAAGGGGGCACCAGAGTTCATGTGAGAATCAGATCTCACTCTCCACTCCACGGTCGAGAATATCCTGTTCATCAGCTAGGTCTGGGTAGGGGTTTGAAGTTTACCGCCTATATTCTCCTTGACTGGTGCCTTAGTTTGAGGAGGACCCCAGGACCCAGATCTTTCTGTCATAAAGTTCTTCTTGTAGGTTTTCAGAACCCTCTGGATCCTTCTATTTCCCCATTCTTCCATGCTACTCTCACCTAAAGTCTCAATAGCATGTCCTCTCCTCTGACCCACTTTCCTTGTAAGTAAAGTTATTCATCAGACGTATCCTTTGGACTAGTGTCTCGATATAAGTGAGTATATACCATTTAACTTTTTTTGCTTCTGGGTTAACTCACTCATTATGATAATTTCTAGTTCAATCCATTTGTCCACAAATTTCGGGAATTCCTTGTTTTCAATAGCTGAACAGTATTCCATAGTGTAAATGTACCACAGTTTTTTAGTCCATTCTTCTACTGAGGGACACTTAAGCTGTTTCCATGTTCTGGCTATTATGAATAAAGCAGCTATGAACATGGTTGGGCATATGTCCCTGTTGTGTGGTAGGGCATTTTCTGGGTATATTCCAAGGAGTGGGACAGCTGGGTCTTGAGGAAGCCCTATTCCCATTTTTCTGAGAAAGCGCCAGATAGCTTTCCAAAGTGGTTGTACTAGTTTGCATTCCCACCAGCAATGAAGAAGTGTTCCTCTCTCTCCACATCCTCGCCAACATATGGTGTCACTTGAATTTTTGATCTTAGCCATTCTGATAGGTGTAAGATGGAATCTCAGTGTCATTTTGATTTGCATTTCTCTGATGACTAATGAGAACAAGCATTTCTTTAAGTGTTTCTCAGCCATTTGATATTCCTCTGTTGAGAATTCTCTGTTTAGTTCTGAGCCCCATTTCTCAATTGGGTTGTTTGATTTTGTGGTGTTTAATTTCTTGAGTTCTTTATATATTTTGGATATTAGACCTTGAATGTTTTTACAACTGTTCTATTGCTAACAAATTAAGTGAATTGTGAAAATCCATTAATTGGATGTTTCTTATGTGCAATTTTTTTATCTTTATAAGGAGATCATTGTTTTTTGGAAGGACACCAGGCATTTAATTGCTTTTACAAGCTTAGGCAGACTTCACCAGACTGTATTTTTTAAAATATATTTTATTAATTTATTCATATTATATCTAAATTGTTATCCCATCCCTTGTATCCTCCCATTCTTTCTTCCCTCCCATTTTCCCCTTACTCCCCTCCCCTATGACTGTGACTGAGGGGTACCTCCTCCCCCTGTATATGCTCATAGGGTATCAAGTCTCATCTTGGTAACCTGCTATCCTTCCTCTGAGTGCCGCCAGGCCTCCCCATCCAGGGGACGTGTCCCATATCACACTGATATTGTTTACTGTGGTTTCAAATAGGAATGTCTCTACAACTCCAGGTTTGGTTTAGGGTTAGGGCAAGAGTTAGGGTTATAGTTGCTGTTTGGAAAGATGCTATACTTTGTTAGAAACAGGATTTTTGCTACAGGAATGATGCCTTAAAGTACACTGCTTTTGCCTATCCATGAGCTTGTACTGGACTTAGTGAAATCATTGTATCTCTCACTTTTTCAAGCTCATGGAGCTTAGTTTTTGTGAGAGAAGCTCACACAGATGTGTTTTGAGTTATTCAATTTTTCACAGAAACAGTGAATTTGCTCTGGAAAACATGCACAATAATGTATTTCTTCCTGAAACACACCCATGTGTAAAAGTACTGTGCCTTCAAAAACTGACTTTTTGTACATGTTTTCTGATGAAAGATGCAACTTCTAATGTGAGCAATGCATTTGTTCAATTCCATTAGAAACAGGATTTTTGACTCACGGGGGATGCCTTAAGGTATGCTACTGTTGCCTATCCATGCAGTTGTACTGGACTTATTGAAATCACTGTTTCTCTCACATTTTAGTGGCCAGCAAGCTTAGTTTTAGTGAGAGGAGCTCACACAGTTGTGTTTGGAGTGTATTCAGGTTTTCACAGAAATAGTGACCTTGCCTTGAAAAACGTGTTACAGTTTGTTTCTTCCAGACAACACCCATGCATAGAAGTACTGTGCCTTCAAGAACTGACTGTTTTTACACATTTTCTGACCGCAGAAGCAACTTCCTAACGTGAGCCATGTGTTTGTTAAATTTCATTAGAAATGAGATTTTTGACTCAGAGGGGATGCCTTAGAGTACACTACTTTTGACTATCCACAGTGCTATTCTGGACTTAGTGAAATCACTGTTTCTCTCACTTTTTAGTGGTCATGGAGCTTAGTTTTAGTTAGAGAAGCTCATACATGTTTGTTTTCAGTGTATCCAGTTTTTCACAGAAATAGTGACTTTGTCTCGAAAAACATGCATGACAGGGTGTTTCTTCCAGAAATGTACCCATGCATAGCAGTACTGTGCTTTCCAGAACTATCTGTTTTTACACATTTTCTGACCAAAGAAGCAACTTCCTAACTCTCGCAATGCATTTGTTCAATTTAGTTAGAAATGGGATTTTTGCCTCTGTGGGGATGCCTTAGAGTACACTACTTTTGCTTTCCACGCAGTTGTACTGGACTTAGTGAAATTACTCTCTCTCATGTTTTAGTGGTCCAGGAGGTTAGTTTTAGTGTGAGAAGTTCCCACTGGTGTAATTTTTGTGTATTCCGTTTTTCACAGAAATAGCGACTTTGCCTTGGAAAACATGTGTTAAAGTTTGTTTCTTCTGGAAATACACCCATGCGTATAAGTATTGTTCCTTCAAGAACTGACTGTTTTTACATGTTTTCTGACCAAAGAAGCAACTTCCTAACTTGAGCGATGCATTGTTCAATTTCGTTAAAAATGGGATTCTTGCCTAAGGGGGTATGCCTTAGAGTAAACTACATTTGCCTATCCACTCAATTGTACTGGAATCACTGTTCCCCTCACTTTTTAGTGTTCAGGGTGCTTAGTTTTAGTGAGAAAAGTTCACACAGGTGTGTTTTGAGTGTATTCATTTTTCACATAAATAGTGACCTTGCCTTGAAAAACATCGGATACTGTGTGTGTTCTGGAAACACACCCATGCGTAGATGTACTGTGCCTTCAATACTGACTGTTTTTGCATGTTTAGTGATCAAGGAAGCAATTTCCTAAAGTGAGCGATGCATTTCTTCAATTTCATTAGAAACGAGATTTTTTCCTCAGGGGGGATGGCCTGAGAACACACTACTTTTGCCTATCCACACAATTGTAGTGGAGTTAGTGAAATCACTGTTTCACGTTTTAGTGGTCAAGGAGTTTAGTTTTAGTGAGAGAAGCTCACATGAGTGTTTTTTTGAATGTATTATGTTTTTCTCAGAAATAGTAACTTTGTCTTGAAAAAATGTGCTACAGTGTGTTTCTTCTGGAAGCACACCCATTTGTAGATGTACTATGCCTTCAAAACCTGACTGTTTTACATGGTTTCTGACCAAAGAAGCAAATTCCTAACACTAGCAATGCATTTGTTCCATTTCATTCACTACTATTGCCTATCCACACAGTTGTACTGGACTTAGTGAAATCAGTTTCTCTCACTTTTTAGTGGTCAGGGAACTTAGTGAGAGAAGCTCAGAGGGTTGTGTTGCCTTGAAAAACAAGCCTTACAGTGTCTTTCTTCTGGAAACACACCCATGTGTAAAAGTACTATGCCTTCAAATTTTGACTGTACTCGTTTTTTGACCGAAAAAGGGACTTCCTAAGGTGAGTGATCCATTTGTTCAATTTCATTAGAAATGGAATTTTTGCCTTAAGGGGAATGCCTTAGAGTACACTACTTTGGGCTATGCAGGCAGTTGTACTGGACTTAGTGAAATCACTGTTTCTCTCACTTTTTAGTGGTCAGGGAGCTTAGGTTTAGTGAGAGCACATGCTGGTGTGTTTTGAATGTATTCAGTTTTCACAGAAATAGTGACTTTGCTTTGAAAAACAAGTGTTAGAGTGTGTTTCTTCTGGGAACACACCCATGCATTGAAATACTGTGCCTTCAAAACCTGACTGTTTGTACATGTTTTCTGACCAAAGAAGCAACTTCCTAACAAGAGCAATGCATTTGCTCAATTTCGTTAGAACCTGGAACTTTGCCTCAGGGGGAATGACTTAAAGAACACTACATTTACCTATCCAGGCAGTTGTACTGGACTTAGTGAAATCACTGTTTCTCTCACTTTTTCATGGTCAGGGAGCTTAATTTTCGCGAGAGAGGCTCACACAGGTGTGTTTTGAGTGCATTTGGTTTTTCACAGAAATAGTGACTTTGCTTTGAAAAACATATGTTACTGTGTGTTTCTTCTAGTCAGGGAGCTTAGTTTTAGTGAGAAAAGCTTACACAGGTGTGTTTTGACTGTATTCAGTTTTAGTCACAGAAGTTCAAACCAGTGTTTGTTCAGTGTGTTCAGTTTTCCATAGAAACTGGGATGTTGCTTTCAGAAATATGCATTACATGCTGTTTCTTCCTGCAACAAACACATGTGTAGAAGTACTGTACTTTTAAAAATGACAGTTTTTCCATGTTTTCTAACCAAGGGAAGAGGTTGCATATCTCTGAGGTGCTTTTGTTCAATTTCGTAGGTATGGGTTTTTGCCTAAGGAGTGATGCTTAAGAGTTCCCTACTTTTGCCTTTCAGCCCAGTTGTACAGGTTTTGAGTATATGACTGGGTTTAGTGAAATCAGCGTTTTTCACTTTTCAGGAAGCAGGGACCTTAGTTTTAGACAGAACTCCACACCAGAGTTTGTTCAGTGTGTTCAGTTTTCCTTAGAAATTGTGCCTTTGCTTTCAGAGACAGGTGTTAGTGTTGTTTCTTCCTGTAACAAACACATGTGTACAAGTACAGTACTTTCAAAAACGACAGTTTTTTTCATGTTTTCTAATCAAAGAAACAAGTTGAATACTTTTCAGATGCTTTTGGTAAATTTCATTAGAAATGGTTTTCTTTGCCTAAGGAGTGATGCTTTAAAGTTCACTACCTTTGCATATCAACACAGTTGTACAGGTTCTGAGTATGTGACTGGGTTTAGTGAAATCAGCATTTCTCTCACTTTCAGAGAGCAGAGACGCGTTTGTTCAATTCTGTTACAAAGGGGTTTTTTGGCCTAAGGAGTGATGACTTAGAGTTCACCAAATTGGCCTATCAATGCAGTTGTATAGATTCTGAGCATGTGACAATATTTAGTGAAATCAGCATTTCTCTCACTTTTCAGGGAGCAGGCACCTCAGTTTTAGTGACAGAAGCTCATACAAGTGTTTGTTCAATGTGCTCAGTTTTCCATAGGAACAGTCATTTTGCTTTCTGAAACATGGGTTACCATGTTGTTTCTTCCTGCAACAAACACATGTGTAACAGTACTATGCTTAAATAAACAACCATTTTTCCACATTTTCTTACCAAGGAAACAAGTTTCAAAATTTTGAGATGCATTTGTTCAATTTCATTAGAAATGGGTATTTTGCCTAATGAGTGATGCCTTAGAGTGCATTACTTTTGCCTATCAATGCAGTTGTACAGGTCCTGAGTATGTGACTGGGTTTAGTGAAATCAGTGTTTTCCTCACTTTTCAGAGAGCAGAGACCAGAGACCTTAGTCTTAGTCACAGAAGCTCACACCAGTGTTTCTTCAGTGTGTTCAGTTTTCCTTAGAAACTGTGACTTTGCCTTCAGAAATATGCACTACAGTGCTGTTTCTTCTTGCAACAAACACACGTGTAGAAGTACTGTGCTTTAAAAAATGACAGGTGTTCCATTTTCTAATCAAGAAAACAAGTTGCAAACTTCTGAGATGCATTTGCTCAATTTCATTAGAATTGCTTCCCCCCCCCCCCCCAAGGAGTGATGCCTTAGAGTGCACTACTTTTGCCTATCAAGGCAGTTGTACAGGTTCTGAGTTGTGACTATGTTTAGTGAATTTAGCATTCCCCCCACCCATTTTCAGTGATTTCACTATGTCCTGTACAACGGCGTGGAGGCAAAAGTCCCGTTTCTAATGAAATTGAACAAATGCATTGCTCATGTTAGGAAGTGGTTCTTTGGCTAGAACACCTGAAAAAACAGTCAGTTTTTGAAGGCACAGTACTTCTGTGCATACGTGTGTTTTCACAACAAACACATTGTAATGCATGTTTTTCAAGGCACATTCACTATTTCTTTGAAAAGTTGAATACACTCAAAACACACCTGTGTGAGTTTCTCTCACTAAAAGTTAGCTCTCTTAGAATGAAAAAGTGAGAGAAACAGTGATTTCACTAACTCAAATACAACTGCGTGGATAGGCAAAAGTAGTGTACTCTAAAGTCATCCCCTCCCCTCCCCCCCCGAGGCAAAAATCCCCTTTCCAACAAAATTGAACAAATGCATCGTTCACATTAGAAAGTTGCTTCTTTGGTCAGAAAACATGTAAAAGCTGTCAGATTTTGAAGGCACAGTACTTGTACGCATGGTTGTGTTTCCGGAAGAAACACACTGTAATGTATGTTTTTCAAGGCACAGTCACTATTTCTTTGAAAATCTGAATACACTCAGAACACATCCGTGTGTGCTTCTCTCACTAAAAATAAGCTCCCTGACCACTAAAAAGTGAGAGAAACAGTGATTCAACAAAGGCTAAGTACAACTGCGTGGAAAGGCAGAAGTAGTGTACTCTAAGGCAAAGTGCCTGGTGTGATCCAGCAACGGTGACGAGAGCCCTGGCAGAGCAGAAGGGTGCATCCCGGAGGTGGCGTCGTGTTTGAGAACGGTGTGAAATGTAGGCGCTTGTGCCCAGAGAGCCACCACACCAGGCCTAGTTGTCTTTGCATCAGCTGGAACCAATTGGTGACGGGGCTTGAGCGGGTCGACCAGAGAGCTCCTAAGTATCTGAACTGGGCTGACCCAGGTTCGTTTGAAAGCGTGCCTGGGACTCTGCGTCCCAAGCCCAAGAGGACATGGTATCGCCCTGCCACCCAGCTGAACTGCCCTGGCTTGGAGCCTTTTTTATTTTTATTTTTCCTTTTTCTCCCTTGACGAGGCCTTGGTCCCTGGAGGCCGGAGGCCAGGTCCGAAGCCCGAGAGGATGAGGTGTCTGCCGCCACAGATGCGTAGAAGTACTGTGCCTGCCTCCAGTGCACTGTCTGCTGAGTGATGGTATTGAAGGTGTCTATGACCACACCAGTCTCCTTTCATTTCTTTAACTTTCATTGATCTAAGTCTGGGGTTTTAGTGGTCAGTGTGTGGCTAATATTGAACCCCTAACACTGTCACTTTATTATATGTTTACTTTAAATTCAGATTCTCTGACTGTGTTCACCAAAATGAAGCCACCTTGTGGATGGCAGATATCATGGTGGCTTACCTCACCAATATGGAAGCAGTCGTGGGACATACTTTTCAAGAGGACCAGAACTTAAACCCAAATTGTATGTGCAGAATTCTGAGGAAGTTCTCCCAATCTACACAGTTCCCTCCCTGCCTGAAAAGAAAAACAACAAAACTGTTTAACTCTGTCTTTAAAAAAATTTTTTTTAATTAATGAAGTATTAGGAGGAGGAGGAGAAAAGGAAGAAAAGAAGGAAGGAAGGAAGGAAGGAAGGAAGGAAGGAAGGAAGGAAGGAAGGGAAAAGCCAAGCATGGTGGCAGCAATGAATTGATCATTTAAATTTTTCATTTTATTAGTCATAAAAAAAAACAAAATAAAAGAAATATAATTAATTGTCCTGGTGTGCACCACCAGGTCCTGCTTCCTTTAATTTCTTTTATTTATTTATTTATATTGGTTTTTTGAGACAAGGTTTCTCTGGGTAGCCGTGGCTGTCCTGGAACTCTGTTTTTAGACCAGGCTGGCCTCAAACTCACAGAGATTCACCTACCTCTGCCTCCCGAGTGCTGGGATTACAGGCACGTGCCACCACACCGAGCACCTGGGGCAGTTTCTTCCTGATGTCCATAATTAACTATTAGCTCACTATAAAATATATTTAAGGATAAGAAATCAAATGTGCCTTTCCTTTTAAAAAGAAAGGTATTTACTGTGTATATAGGGCTCTGTCTGCATGTATGCACGCCAGCCAGTAGAGGGCATTATATCACACTGTGGATGGTTGTGAGCCACCATGTGGTTGCTGGGAATTGAACTCAGGACTTTTGGAAGAGCAGCTGATGTTCTCAACCTCTGAGCCTTCTCCTTTATTACTAAGGTTGGGTTTGTTTTTGAGAGAGAAGAGGTGCTTGTAGTGAGGATGACTGACATAGTGAGGTAGCTGCAGACCAAGGCAACTGTGGGAGAAGACACAGATCAGATGCACTAAATTCTTCGTTCTACAAGGTGGCGCCCCACACCTGGTAATACACATCCTCATTTCTTCAGGTGAAAAGCGTAACCATCTTTGGCCCGAAGAGGTCGCAGCAACACCACTCTTTTGTTTCCACTACCATGCCCTGCAAAGTGAAGAACACAGAATATTGTTCTGGTTAGATTGGAGAAAAGTAGTATTTTAATTCGTGTCACTAGTATGAATTACGTTGACAAGGAGACCTGTTCTATCATACAATATTATATTGAAGGGTTTTGTTGGTACTTACTAATATAAAAGTTTAAGACTAAAAGAGCCAGAGGCAAATCATTTTTATGTGCAGATAGTATAACATTTATGAAAGTACCAAGATCATTGAAAATGACATTATCAACATAAAGAAAAAATTTCAAGCTGACTGACCATTAATTATTATACATAAATTTTGTAGAAAAAATCAAAGCAAAAGAGTATATGCTAATGAGTATTGAACAAAAAGACTGCAAGTACTTTTTATTTTTAAATTTTATTTTCGTTATACTCTGTGTATGTGTGTGTTTGTGTGTGTGTGTTTCTACATGTTTTTACAGATATGTAAAAGTATGAATGCCTGAATGACATGAACAAAGTAAAAATGTCCTGAGGGATAAAAAGAAATAATAAAAGAGACAAGAAAAGGGAGAACAATAGCATTGTGTGGGTGGGTCAGAAATATGCCCAACATACAGTACACGCTTACATAAAGTTACACACACACACACACACACACACACACACACATATGCTTGTGCAGCAACAGAAAAATTGCTGTGTGCGCATGCGCGCGCGTGTGTGTGTACCTAACAAAGGGCTTTGCTCAGTGACCAGTGAAGGGGGATTCCGCATCCAGTTCCAGATTCTGTCCTGGGCCAGAGCAAAGACAGACACTGACAGGCATGGGATGGAGGGAGCTGAAGGTGCTCACAGGAAGAAAGCAGGTTTTCACCAGGATTTGCTTCTTTAGTACCCTAGGAATACAGGCAGGGGGCGGACTGGGTTACAATGATGGCAGGAGGCCACAGCAGAAGGTCTGATAGAGAACTAGGGATGAGACTGAGGGATTGGACTTTGTGGGAAAGATGAAGATCTTCCATTAGCCTACTTATTTCCCCAATCTGAGTGGTCTGTGGGTTCCCACAGAGTGCCTGGTAGGATTGGGACCTGGGAGAAAGCAGCGGGCAGGAGGAAGGAAGTTCACAGACTGTGTGATCCACTGGAGATGGGGACAGAGGGGAAAGGAGGTTGCAGTGGGCATTGTGCTGCAGCCCTGGGGTAAGCCTGGGGGTTAGACTAGTGAACTTCTGTCTTCTGCCCCTGAACTGGGATCTGTACATCCCAGAATTTGGTCCAGGTTAGTAAGAGCAATTCATGAAGTATTGGATCAAAGGAGCAGAGAAAATTCCTAGTGAAGGTTTTCAGCTTTAGAAAAAATTAAAGAATTAATAGTGATAGATAAAGGTAGGAGATTCAACTACATTCCTTTTTTAGTGGATAAGCTCCTTGTCTCAGGTACCTAGTTTTTTATATGAACAGCAAAGAAATTATATATTATTTCAATATTCTGTAATAATAATAAGGTCTGACCAGAGCAAAACATGACTTGTTATAGAATTTTCCTGAGAGATAAAGTAGAAACACAGAACTTTAAATGTGTTTTAAGGAGACTCTAATAATGGCTTGTGTCTAAGGGGTCGTCTTTTCTGATGTACCCTCCAGCTCAGGCCCTTTATCTGGAATCTTGTTGGATAACAGAAGGTCTTAGTTGCATCTTCTGTGATGAGAAGTTGTGCAATCTGAAATAAATGTTGCAGTACAGCTCTATGGCAAAAATTAAAAAGAATAACAGGGATGAGAGTTTTCCAAGTGATACTATTTAAGCCAAAGAATTTCTCTTGGTGGCAATTAGGAAGGCCTACGCCAATGCTTGTCTAGTGTTCTGTGGAATACAGGCTCAGGAAACACAGTGAAGTTTGGAAGTAGTCCAACTTCAGTCCTTGTGCATGTGTGTGTGTGTGTGTGTGTGTGTGTGTGTGTGTGTGTGTGTGTGTGTGACAAGGTTTCTCTGTGTAACAACCTTGGCTATTTCAGAACTCCATATATAGAACAGGATGACTTAGAACTCACACAGATCTGCCTGTCCCTGCATCCCCAGTGCTGGGATCAAAGGCATGCACCACCACACCAAGTCAGTCAACAGCTCTGGGGAAGACTCACTCATGTGTCATGATGTTGAATCTGTTTATACTCACCATTTGGGTCAATAAGAAGTGATGCTACTCTTGTCTTGAGAAATTATAAAATTATAAAATGTAAGAACTGAGGCTTCTCCCAGTTCTTGTTACTGCTAGCCTCAGGAGTTCCAACCTAGTTCCCAGACTAGCTACATGCGAACTCCCCACTATCAAAGGTCTCATATGGTTTCTAGTAACTGCCCTAGGGACCCACACCCAAGTCCCCACAAGAGGTCTCCGAACGCCAATGCCCATATGCTCTAGCTTGATAAGCAACCCCACCTGCTTTGCTGTTTTAGCCTTTAAAAACTAGCCTGTAACAGTCACTCAGGGTCCTTAGCTTCTTGAGTGCTGTAGGACCCTGGCGTGTCAGCAATAAACCTTTGCTTTTGCATCAGTGCATTGTGCCTCATGTGGTCTCTCACGGCGACCCCCTTCCCAAGTTGGGCATGAGGGTCCAACATAAACCTTCACAACTTGCATTTACCAACTTAAAAGATGTTCTTAGACCTACTAACTTTTTTTTAACTTGCACGTATCAACCTTAAAACACCTTCTTGGACCCTCCAATATTCATTAAATACCTTAGGCCTTCTAATATTCATAAAATATCTTTATGGAAGCTTTAAGACATAGGTGAAATTGCTGTAAGTTGTCACTGTCCTTTAGCTAGAAGAATGGGAAAAAGAAGTCTGGTAACAAGGTAGACTGTATCTAGACCTGACAGTTAAAGCTTGGTCTCCTGCATATGAAGAGGGCTGGGAAGGTATCTGAAGCCTGTTTATCTTCAAGCTGAGGTCTATGAGTAAAGCAAATCTGTTTGCCCTTTTAAATAAGAGATCTAGTATCTAGTAGTTTTTTGTTTGTTTGTTTGCTTGCTTGTTTATTGAGACAGAGTCTCTCTGTGTAGCCTTGGCTGTCCTGGACTTGCTTTGTAGGTCAGGCTGGCCTCGAATTCACAGCAATCCGCCTGCCTTTGCCTCCCGAGTGCTGGGATTAAAGGTGTGCGCCACCATTCCCGGCCTGTATCTAGTAGTTTTAACTAGCTAATGAGTTGACCAATGAACTAACATGGTAAATTACTCTGGGCTAAGCAGCTAATTCTCTGTTTTTTAGCTATTAAGCTAATATCATCTTTGCTGTCAATGTGATTAGAGTCCTGAGAACTTTAATGTAGTCTAAAGGAATCTGAGTATTAATAAAAATGACAGAGATGACTAGTTAGTCATAGTCAACAGTAAACACACAGTTGTCCCAGTTGTTTTCTCTGGAAGCATGGCACCATGGGTAGAGACAGTCTGGTATCAGGGACAAAGGATGAGAGGATGTTTCCTTTTTCTTTCTTTTTAGTTTTTTTGAGACAGGGTCCCTGTGTTAGCCTTGGCTGTTGTGAACTCACTTTGTAGACCAGGCTGGTCTGAAACTCACAGCAATCTGCCTGCTTCTGCCTCCTGAGTGCTGGGATGAAAGGCGTGTGTCACCACGCCTGGCTGAGAGGAGTTTCTGTGGAAGACGAACATGTAAGAGACTGACCTCACCTTGTTTTCAGCAATGTGAGACAATGACTCTCTGAGTATCCAGTTTGTCCATGGTCCAGGCTGAGCCCTAAGAGAGGGTGAGACATTGGGAGCAGTTTTGCTCAGTGATCAGTATACCACAATCCAGGATTGAAGTCAGTTGCCATTGTGCCCAAATCTTCTGGAACTTTGGGGAAGTGCTGTTATGATCTGAGAATCCCTGTTTTTCATAATAAATTTCCACATATTTGTGGGAAAGAATAAGCCTTGTCACAGGTGGGAGCAGTCTTGGCGGGCTTTACCCTTGGGGCACCCCATGAATACCTTGTGACAGACTGAGTGGAGCCATCCTGGGTCTGGAATTCAGGAAGCAGACCTGGGAACCCCACCTGGACTATTGTCTTTCTAATTGACCCTCACCGGGAGAAGGAGACAGGAAAGAGAGAACAACAAAGTCAGCTGGGCGGGAGAGCGCAGGAAGAGCAGTGGACCAGCTGGACCAGCACGCGGGCCAGAGAGACACCTAAGGACCTGTCCCGTGGAACAGCTACCAGAAGGTTCACTCTTTTGCCCCTTTAACCTTTTTCCTTCTTGTATAAGCTAGTTGGATTGTATAATAAAGTTTTATTGTAAAGAAACAGAGCCAACACATAGTAAATGCCATATTCAGCAGAACTTTGACACATTTCAGCGTTAGCATATTTGAGTTAAGTGAGCTTTGTATCTAGTTATCTGTTCTAAACTATACTTTGTAAACATAAAATAGAATTTTATGATCTCATTCTGTTTGACCTTGAAAATAAAATTAATCACGTTGTTTCTTAGAATGACTAAAAATACATTTTGAATATGTAAAAGGACTTCATCATTTGTAAGACCTTAATAATAAAGACTAGGACTTTAGGTTTTATCCATATTAAGTTGGAGCCTTAAAAACATAAACACAGGGGGCTGGAGAGATGGCTCAGGGGTTAAGAGCACTGTCTGTTTTTCTAAAGGACCAAGGTTCAATTCCCAGCCACCACATGGCAGCTCACAACTGTCTGTAATTCCAGTTCCAATGGCTCTGACCCCCTCACACCAATGCACATAAAATAAAATTAAATAATTTTTAAAAACTTAATCATGTCACATTTATAAGGTTAAATATGGTTTTTTCCTATTTACTTTTTATTCATAATCATAAACTTAACTCTGCAATCTAGCTAAACTTGGAGAGGAATGAGGACAATATGGAACCCAAAGAACTTCAGCCAGAGCAGGGATTACAGAGTACTGCAAGCAGATGAGGGGTGGGGCTCTCCTGAGCTATAGAAGGAAAGGTATGATGGGTAGGATGCCTTCAAGACAAAAGAATTACAGTTGTCCACAGTTGGGAATGGTGACCTTCTTTCTGGTCTTGCCATTCCTGGATCCAAAGCACTCCATGGCTTCCATCGGTGCTCACTCATTCTTTCACCTTCCCAGAGACCGCATGATTGCCACCAGCTACTTAGTCTTGGCAGTGCAGATAAACAACTAGGAACCATTGGGTGCGGTGGTGCATGCCTTTCATCCCAGCACTGGGAAGGCAGAGGCAGTCGATCTCTTTAAGTCCAAGGCCAGCCTGGTCTACAAAGTAAGTCCAGGACAGCCAAAGCTACACAGAAAAACCCTGTCTCGAAAAACCAATAAAATAAAATAAAATAAAAAACTGGGAACCACTTGTGTTTGGTCCAGCATTTGCCATGGATAAGATGCCAGGACCTGTGTGCTTCAGGATGAAGTTCTCATCCTCAAATTCCTCCCCATAGATGGACCTGCCGCCAGAGCCATTATGGTGTGTGAAGTCACTGCCCTGGCACATGAATCCTGGAATAATTCTGTGAAAGAAAGAACCTTTATATCCAAATCTTTTCTCTTCAGTGCTCAGAGAACAAAAGTTTTCTGCTGTCCTTGGAACTTTCTCTGCAAAAAGCTCAAAGGAGATGCAACCCAAGGGCTTGCCATTGACCTTGATGTCGAAGAACATGGTGGGGTTGACCATGGCTACAGCAAACAACGACAGGGGACAGTGGTGTGTCTGCAAAGCCAGCTAAACAAGTTTTAAGGCAGTGATTTTTAGGCTCTGAGTATGAAGGTAGAGCATAACAATCAAGTTTTAGCATTGTAAGCAAATGCATTTTATTTATTTACTTATTTAATGGTTTTTCGAGACAGAGTTTCTCTGTGTATCCCTGACTATCCTGGACTCACTTTATAGACCAGGCTGGCCTCGAACTCAGTGATCCGCCTGCCTCTACCTCCTGAGTGCTGGGATTAAAGGTGTGCACCACCACACCTGGCTAAACAAATGAATTTTAATACAACAGAACATTATAGAATAATTTAAAACTGTAACAAACCCATTAGCCAGGAAGTTGAGCCTGGATTGGAGTGACAGAAGGAACAATATTTATTTATTTGTTAACAATAGATGGTCTGAGAGCAATAAGACATCAAAAGGAGATCAAGGGGATCCAAATGGGAAAGGAAGAAGTGAAATTATCCCTATTTGCAGATGATATGATAGTGTATATAAATGACCCCCAAAATTCCATCAGAGAACTCCTACAGCTGATAAAGACCTTCAGCAAATTGGCTGGATACAAAATTAACTAAAAAAAAGTCAGTAGCTTTCCTATATACAAATGACAAACAGGCAGACGAAGAAATTAGGAAAACTACACCTTTCACATTAGCCACAAGCAATGTAAAATATCTAGGAGTAACTCTAACCAAGCAAGTGAAGGATTTATTTGAAAAAACTTTAAATCTCTGAAGAAAGAGATAGAAGATGACATCCGAAGGTGGAGGGATCTACCTTGTTCGTGGATCAGGAGAATTAACATAGTAAAAATGGCCATCTTACCAAAAGCAATTTATGAATTCAATGCAATTCCTATCAAAATACCTACAAAATATTTTGAAGATATTGAAAGATAAATTCTCAACTTCATATGGAGAAACAAAAAGCCCAGAATAGCAAAAACAATCCTATACAATAAAAGATCCTCTGGAGGAATCTCCATACCCGATCTTAAGCTGTATTATAGAGCAACAGTAATTGGAACAGCATGGCACTGGCACAGCAATCAGCTGGTGGATCAATGGAATCGAATTGAAGACCCAGAGATGAATCCACACACATTTGGTCACTTGATTTTTGACAAAGAAGCCAAATCTATTCAATGGAAAAATGATAGCATCTTCAACAAATGGTGCTGGTCTAACTGGATGTCTACATGTAGAAAAATGCAACTAGACCTCTATTTGTCACCATGAACAAAACTCAAGTCCAAGTGGATAGAAGACTTCAACATAAAACCAGAGATATTAAATCGGTTATTGGAAAAAGTGGGGAAGAGCCTGGAACACATTGGCACAGGGGACAATTTTCTGAACAGAACACCAACAGCCCAGGCCTTAAGGTCAACAATTAATAAATGGGACCTCATGAGGCTGAGAAGCTTCTGTAAGGCAGGAGACACTGTCAACAGAATAAAGCGACAGCCTACATACTGGGAAAAGATCTTCACCAACCCTTCATCTGACAAAGGTCTAACATCCAAAATATATAAAGAATTCAAGACATTAAACACTACCAAACCAAAAAACCCAATTGAGAAATGGGGATTGGAACTAAACAGACAATTCTCAGCAGAGGAATATCAAATGGCTGAGAAACACTTAAAGAAATGCTCAGCCTCTTTAGTCATCAGAGAAATGCAAATCAAAATGACACTGAGATTCCATCTTATACCCATCAGAATGGCTAAGATCAAAAATTCAAGTGACAACACATGTTGGCGAGGATATGGAGAGAGAGGAACACTCCTTCATTACTGGTGAAAATGCAAACTAGTACATTCACTTTGAAAATCTATCTGGCGCTTTCTCAGAAAAACGGGAATAGGGCTTCCTCAAGACCCAGCTATTCCAGTCCTTGGAATATACCCAGAAAATGCTCTACCACACAACAGGGACATATGCTCAACCATGTTCATAGCAGCCTTATTCATAATAGCCAGAACATGGAAACAGCTTAAGTGTCCCTCAGTAGAAGAATGGATAAAGAAACTGTGGTACATTTGCACTTTGGAATACTGTTCAGCTATTAAAAACAAGGAATTGCCGAAATTTGTGGACAAATGGATTGAACCAGAAATTATCATAATGAGTGAGTTCACCCAGAAATAAAAAGAGACAAATGGTATATACTCACTTATATCGAGACACTAGCCCAAGGGGTATGTCCCATGAAAGACTTTATTTAGCAGGAAAGTGGGTCATAGGGGAGGACATCCTATTGGGACTTTAGGTGAGAGAAGCATGGGAGAATGGGGAAATAGAAGGATCCAGAGGGTCTGGGAAACCTACAAGAAGAACATTATGATGGGCGGATCTGGGTCCTGGGGTCCTTCTTGCTCAAACTATGGCACCAGCCAAGGACAATACTTGCAGTAATCTTCGAACCCCTACCCAGACCTAGCTGATGGACAGGACATTCTCCACCATTGAGTGGTGAGTGATGTCTGACTTTCATACAAACTCTGGGGTCCCATTTCTGACCATGTCCCCTTGATAGGGAGGCCTGGTGACACTCAGAGGAAGGATAACATGTCACCAAGAAGAGACTTGATACCCTATGAGCATATACAGGGGGATAAGGTCCCCCTCAGTCACAGACATAGGGGAGGGGAGTAGGGGGAAGGCGGGAGGGAGGGAGGAATGGGAAGATACAAGGGATGGGCTAACAATTGAGATGTAGTATGAATAAATTTAAAAAAAAACAATAGACAGTCTGTCCTAGTGATTTAATGGTGGGGCTTTCAGACCACAGCCAGTGGCAGCCCACTTGTCCACACCGTGGTGCCAAGGAGAGCTGAGAGGTGTGTGGTGAACAGAGAAAATGGAGCCTGAAGGCAAGGCAGTGATGGTTTCAGACAGGAATGAATGGAGATGTAGAGTGAAGTTTGGAACAGAAGGAAATTGTTGTGGGAAGTGTGTTAGAATGAGTTTTATATAAAGGATTCCACACTAAAGACAATTCTGGAAGAGTTCTCCCAGCATGGGCCATACCAATTTTTCTTAAAAAAAAGAAAATAAGATAAGAAATAAGATGCCAGGCAAAAGATATTAGATAAGGAATTTATTAAATGAACACGGAGAGAGAAGGAATAAGGGGAAGGTGTACCAGAGAGAGAGAGAGAGAGAGAGAGAGAGAGAGAGAGAGAGAGAGAGAGAGAGAGAGTAAAAGAGGTAAGAGAGACAGAGAAAGGGAGTAAGGGGTAAGAGAGAGAGGGTCAAAGTGGGTCTTTCCTTTTATATACTGGTCAGGGCCAAGCCCTCATGGCAGCTAGGCAATGACATCACAGGTAAGCAGAGTGAGGCAGACTCCTAACATACACCACACCTAAGTGGGACTTAACAGTGAACAACAGATGATTAGTAGAAGACAACGGATGGTTTAATTAAATGCTTTTCACAGTCTGGATAAAAACTGGGTAGTATCAGCAAGCAAATCATTGCTGAGAGAGTTGCGAACAATTAGGGCTCATGCTGGTCTGAGACACAGGGAATTATAACACCAAGAAAGTAAAACTGAAAAAGGCAGGAAGACCCATTTATATTGTTTGTGTCATTTGCAGTCAATGCAGATTACTACTGACTTAAAGGAAACTTCTGTAAATTATAAGTTACATATGTCGTATCACTGACGAATTCTATTTTAATAAATAACCTTTTTTAGAAACTGGGCAATATACTGGGAAAATGTTGTGTTCTATAATGAAATGCAGTATGAGGTTCAGGAAAGTTCCCAGCACCTATATTTAGAGATCTTGATGCTGAAGGAGCTTCAATTTAATTGTTGTCATTTTATTATGGACTGTTAAAGATAATTGAGATGTGCAGATTGTCAGTTGCGTCATGAATGCTTGTATTCTTTTGTTTTGTTTTGTTTTGTTTTGTTGTTTTGTTGTTTTTTGAGACAGGGTTTCTCTGCATAGTCTTGGCTGTCCTGGACTCACTTTGTAGACCAGGCTGGCCTCGAACTCACATAGATCTGCCTGCCTCTGCCTCCCCAGTGCTGGGATTAAAGGCATATACCACCACCGCCCGGCTTTTGAATGGTTGTATTCTTATATATCTTTGACTGTGCTTATGGTCATGATTGATTGCCACATGGGCTTTATTTGACCTCGTATGTTTGTTTCAAAATTAAACAAAAGCTGAGAAGCAGAGTAACTAGAAATGGCATATTTGAGATATAATGTTGGATTAAATTTATGTATGTATGTATGTAATATGTATGTAATATTTAATAGAGTATCTAGTCTATTATTATTGTGTTTTTAAGATTGACACTATATTTTTAATTTTTAAAAATTAAACTATAACTACATTGTTTTCCCATTACCTTTTCCTCCCTATAACTTCTACTTTGCCCACCTCCCTGGACCTCATTATCTTTAGGTGTTTTTCCTTCGACATCTGTATCTTGGCATTTTCTGTACCAAATATGAACTGCGTGTGAAGTTTAATCAAAGACAACAGCTGTGAGAACTAGGCCACACAATGACTGTGGCCTATAATGTGTATAATTTCATTCCTAAGCGTATAGATTTAAGAAAATGATGGATAGTACATATTTACAGCCCAGTTGCAGAGGTCACATGTGGCTCTGGAGAGTCTCTAGGAAGAGAAAGACAAGGACATCTCCAGCAAGAGAGATAAATTGTGTATGCCTAAGATGACATTTTGTTTCTTCCTCAAGCAGCAGCAATGTCCCTGCTTCTGAGCGGGACAGTGACTTTGCTCATTGCAAGAAGAGCTTAGCATTAGAGCTGAAAGAAAGCTCCACCTGAATATGAGGCAGGTGTCTGAAGAGCAGCTTCAGCTTAGAGGTCAGCAATACGAAGAGCAGTAAAGAGAGGAGGCAGCAGTTACTGATCTAGCAAATGCCTTTTTTTTTCAGTACCTGTCCATGAACACTACCAGAAGCAATGTGCTTTTAGAACAAGTTGCACACTTCTGAGAGGCATTTGAGCAACTTTGTCAGAAATGAGTTTTTTGCCTAAAGAGACTTGCATTAGAATGCACTAGTTTTGCCTATCTCTGCAGTAGTACAGATTCTGAGTAGGTAACTCTGTTTGATGAAATCAGCATTTCTCTTGCTTCCCTGTGAGTAGGGAAGCTCAGTTTTAGTCACAGTAGCTCCCACAAGTGTTTCCTCAGTGTGTTCACATTTCCTTAGAAACAGTATATTTGCTGGCAAAAACAGGCGTTACTGTGCCGTTTCGCCCTTCAGCAAACACATGTGTAGAAGTACAGTGCTAGCAGAAACGACACTTTCTCGACATTTTCTAACTCAGGGAACAAGTTGCACACTTCTGAGATGCATTTTGGCAACTTTGTCAGAAATGAGTTTTTTGCCTATATAACTTGCATTAGAATGCACTAGTTTTGCCTATCTGTGCAGTAGTACAGATTCTGAGTAGGTAACTGTGTTTGATGAAATCAGCATTTCTCTTGCTTCCCTGTGAGTAGGGAAGCTCAGTTTTAGTCACAGTAGCTCCCACAAGTGTTTCCTCAGTGTGTTCACATTTCCTTAGAAACAGTATATTTGCTGGCAGAAACATGCGTTACTGTGCCATTTCGCCCTTCAGCAAACACATGTGTAGAAGTACAGTGCTAGCAGAAATGACACTTTCTCGACGTTTTCTAACTCAAGGAACAAGTTACACACTTCTGAGATGCATTTGGACAATTTTGTCAGAAATAAGTTTTTTGTTTAAAGATAGGTTCATTTCAACGAACTAGTTTTCCCTATCTGTGCAGTAATACAGATTCTGAGTAGGTAACTGTGTTTGATGAATTCAGCATATCTCTTGCTTCTTTGTGAGTAGGGAAGCTCAGTTATAGTCACAGTAGCTCCCACAAGTGTTTCCTCAGTGTGTTCACATTTCCTTAGAAACAGTATATTTGCTGGCAGAAACATGCGTTACTGTGCCGTTTCGCCCTTCAGCAAACACATATGTAGAAGTACAGTGCTGGCAGAACCAACACTTTCTCGGCATTTTCTAACTCAGGGAACAAGTTGCACACTTCTGAGATGCATTTGGGCAACTTTGTCAGAAATGAGTTTTTTGCTTGAAGAGACTTGCACTAGTTTTGCCAATCTGCACTGTAGTATAGATTTTGAGTCGGTAACTATGTTTGATGAAATAAGCATTTCTCTTGCTTCCCTGTGAGTAGGGAAGCTCAGTTTTAGTCACAGTAGCTCCCACAAGTGTTTCCTCAGTGTGTTCACATTTCCTTAGAAACAGTATATTTGCTGGCAGAAACATGCGTTACTCTGCCGTTTCGCACTTCAGCAAACACATGTGTAGAAGTACAGTGCTAGCAGAAACGACACTTTCTCGACGTTTTCTAACTCAGAGAAGAAGTTGCACTCTTCTGAGATGCATTTGTGCAGCTTTGTCAGAAATAAGTTTTTTACTTAAAGAAACTTGCATTAGAATGCACTAGTTTTGCCTATCTGTGCAGTAGTACAGATTCTGAGTAGGTAACTGTGTTTGATGAAATCAGCATTTCTCTTGCTTCCCTGTGAGTAGGGAAGCTCAGTTTTAGTCACAGTAGCTCCCACAAGTGTTTCCTCAGTGTGTTCACATTTCCTTAGAAACAGTGTATTTGCTGGCAAAAACATGCATTACTGTGCCGTTTCGCACTTCAGCAAACACATGAGTAGAAGTACAGTGCTAGCAGAAACGACACTTTCTCGACATTTTCTAACTCAGGGAACAAGTTGCACACTTCTGAGATGCATTTGGGCAACTTTGTCAGAAATGAGTTTTTTGCCTATATAACTTGCATTAGAATGCACTAGTTTTCCCTATCTGCGCAGTAGTACAGATTCTGTGTAGGTAACTGTGTTTGATGAAATCAGCATTTCTATTGCTTTCCTGTGAGTAGGGAAGCTCTGTTTTTGTCACAGTAGCTCCCACAAGTGTTTCCTTAGTGTGTTCACATTTCCTAGAATCAGTGTATTTGCTCGCAGAAAAATGTGTTTCTGTGCTGTTTCGTCCTGCAGCAAACACATGTGTAGAAGTAACGTGCTAGCAGAAACGACACTTTCTCGACGTTTTCTAACTCAGGGAACCAGTTGCACACTTCTGAGATGCATTTGAGTAACTTTGTAAGATATGAGGGTTTTTTTTTTGCCTCAAGAACTTGCATTAGAATGCACTAGTTTTGCCTATCTGCGCAGTAGTAGTACAGATTCTGAGTAGGTAACTGTGTTTGATGAAATCAGCATTTCTCTTGCTTCCCTGTGAGTTAGGGAAGCTCAGTTTTAGTCACAGTAGCTCCCACAAGTGTTTCCTCAGTGTGTTCACATTTCCTTAGAAACAGTGTATTTGCTGGCAGAAACATGCGTTACTGTGCCATTTCTCCCTTCAGCAAACACATGTGTAGAAGTACAGTGGCAGCAGAAACGACACTTTCTCGATGTTTCCTAACTCAGGGAACCAGTTGCACACTTCTGAGATGCATTTGGACAAGTTTGTCAGAAATGAGTTTTTTGCCTAAAGAGAGTTTCATTTCAAAGCACTAGGTTTGCCTATCTGCGCAGTAGTACAGATTCTGAAACTGGTAACTGTGTTTGATGAAATCAGCATTTCTCTTGCTTCCCTGTGAGTACGGAAGCTCAGTTTTAGTCACAGTAGCTCCCACAAGTGTTTCCTCAGTGTGTTCACATTTCCTTAGAAACTGTATATTTGCTGGCAGAAAAATGCGCTACTGTGCAGTATCAGCCTTCAGCAACACATGTGTGCTAGCAGAAATGACATTTTCTAGATGTTTTCTAACTCAGGGAACAAATTGTACACTTCTGCGATGCATTTGGGCATATTTGTCAGAAATGATATTTTCGCCTAAAGAGACTTGCATTAGAATGCACTGGTTTTGCCTATCTGCGCAGTAGTACAGATTCTGAGTAGGTAACTCTAGGGTTAGGGCTAGGGCTAGGGCTAGGGTTAGGGTTAGGGTTAGAGTTATGGGTAGGGGCAGGGTTAGGGCTAGGGTTAGATCTAGTGCTAGTCCTAGGGCTAGGGTTAGAGATAGGGTTGGGGTTTTGATTGGGGTTAGTGCTAGGGCTAGGGCTAGGGCTAGGGCTAGTGTTAGGTTTAGGTTTAGGTTTAGGTTTAGGTTTAGGGTTAGGGTTAGAGTATAGGTTTAGGGTTAGGGTTAGGGGATAGTGTTAGGGCTAGGGTTACGGTTAGTGGAGGGTTACGGCCAGGTCTAGGGCTAAAACTAGGCCTAAGGCTAGGGCTAGGGCTAGGGTATGGTTGGTTCTGTCGGTCTCGGGCTCGGCACTAGGGCGTCGT